>NC_090438.1:75825477-76128507 GCF_031143425.1 Pleurodeles waltl
TGTGGGTCCCGTGCTCACTGTGGCAAAGTACCAGGGATGAACTGGCCTGTAGAGCAACCAGGAAGTGCCTGATGGGCTAATCTGACAGGTCAGTGTCTGGGCTGGGTTTCTGGCTATTTGTGGGCCTGTTCTATAGTCTGTGGGCCAGTTGTTTCCTGATAATAAAACAAACATTGCCTGTAGCAAGCTCAAATCTATGCATTCTTCCATACCTTGCAAGACACGTATGCAGCATATCTTTACAAGTTAAAAACTTCCCCAGTTTGCAAACATGGGACAGTTTTGAGCTATCTCATTCACTAATGGGGTCTACATTAATTTTGGTACCTGGGCCCATTTTCTTTCCTAGTACAACCCTGCATAGGACTCAAGCTACACCGGAAGAGGCCCAAATAGACTACACCTGACTGAAAAGACCCAAATAGGGTTTCATGTGCTCCCATTTAGGGGACACTAGCCTGGCAGTACACGCTGGACTGTTTCTACATGAGCAAGGCAAACGGTGGACTGGAATGGTCCCAAGTAATTATCAGTGGTTGAGATTAATTCAAGCATTCCATCCATCACGTTTTTTATGTACCTCACTATGACCAATTAGGCACTACAGGTGGACTACCACCAATCAGCAGTAGTACCGACCCATCTGCTCCAAATCAAGGGGCTGGGGAAATGTTTCAAATCCTGCGCTCAATTTGTCCGCTCTCTACTCTTTGAAGAACTACTCCCTGCTTCCTAGGCTGGCTGGCCCAACCCCTGAAACTTCTATATCTTGGGTATCCTGCATTTTGAACCCTTGACTGTCTACCACTTTTTGTTTTTTTTTATGTTCCTGGATGAGTGTGATGGGAGTTGGAAGCTGCTGTGATTATGTACTGCAAGATGCCCAGCAGGGATCAGATGGGGCATGGATGGATAGCGCCTAAATCGAAGTTTTGATGCTTCATCACCCTTCACTTTGGATGACATTTTGAAACTTCACCTGATTTGCGTATGAACTCAACAGCTTATCCAACAACCATTTAAAACTTCATAGCTGTCAAGGTTCCCAGATCCATGTGTGATGTGCTGCTCCAGGCCAGGTTTTTTTTCCTTTGAATTCTGGGACTTGTGGTATTGTTTTACAATAGAATGAACAAAACTACATGTCCTAGAATTTAAAGAAAAAACCTGGACTGGAGCAGAACATCGCGCATGGAACAGGGAAACTTGGCAAGGCTGATAGATATGTCATCCAACTGCTAGCCCACAAACATTTGATCAAACACCCTGACAGGTGTACCCTCTCACACCCCTGTCCAGACTGTCACCATGCCAGCAGTGATGAGCTACTCATGATTGAGAGGGCTCCTATCTTTTCAAAAGAAATCTGTTGAAGACTCCTGGGGGAGAGAAGGTAAGTACTGAAATATTATATTTCACATCTTCTAAACTAGTCAGACTCACAATTCCAAATGAAAGTGTAAATACAAATATCTACATCAATTCCTCATGTACACATACCCGAGGATCCAGGTAGAATGCAATGAGTCCTATTTCTGTATGATTAACTTCCTTCACAAAAGCCCATTCAGTGAGTGTTGCCATGAAAGAACATTTGCGCACTGCATTTTTCTATCAAAACCAAATAATCATGTAATTAAAAGAAATAAACCTCGTCTGTAGAGCTGCGTAAGATGTAATTTATTGGTAAAACAAAAAGTAGAAAGTACGCAAAGCACGTTTATTGGAAAAACTAGTGTGAACGCAATTAAGGAGGAAATGCTAATTTCGTCCTTTGAATCTAAATTGCCATGTGTCTATGCCAGGCACATATTCCTGTGCCTGGATGCCGAACATGTTTATTTTGAAAGCAGTGCATGCAGTTTGTTTAGCACCAGAATTACTGGATCATGCTGTATTTTAACTGCAACAAACAAGTACAGATCTGTACTTCATCACCAGTGTCGTGCCTAGTGATAATTTCGTGTATGCAGTGCGCTCTGTGAATAGTCCCTGCCCCTTTGTTATCCATACCGCCTTTCACTCTGTGCTCTCAGCTATCAGGCCCTACAGGCAAGCTATCGCTGCTATTTTTCTTTTAATGGCATTTAGGTTTACTGGGTACATGACCTGCCTGGAAAAAAATCCAAAACAGGCCATTAGTGCCCAAACAAAGTATCCCTGGCTGGATCAGATAATCTGGAACAGGGGAAAGGGGTTTGCCAAAGGATGGCAGACAGAAAGCAGCTAAGTGCATCCTACGACCGCCCCCACCGCCCCTAAAAACAAAAAAATCCTGAGTGATGGGGAAAGGAAGGGAGTTATAATAACAGCCTGAGCCTCGAACGATGCCAACTAAACTCAGGCCCATATTTATACTTTTTAAGCCCCACATTTGCATAATTTTTTTACGCAAAAGCAGCGTAAACTTACAAAATACAATTGTAATTTGTAAGTTTGCGCCACTTTCGCGTCAAAAAACTGTGCAAATGCGGCGCTAAAAAAATATAAATATGAGCCATGATTGGATTTTGTAAGTTTGCGCCGCTTTTGTGTCCAAAAATGATGCAAATGCGGCGCTAAAAAAGTATAAATATGGGCCTTAGGGCTCTCAAAATCATTCTATCGTCTCACTTCAGAAACAAATAAAATGCTTTGGAAGGCCTGGTGACCCCAAGGGAATCAAACTACTGAGCTCAAACGACCTGAAGATCTACGGTAAACAGCACTTTATTTCCTTTCAGCTGTTTCTTTTTTCTTGCTGATGTAGTTCCTTGAAAAGAGGTGGAATTTTAGTGCAAATCGGATGTGAGAATCACACAGTGAGGGTTTTTTTAATCCCGAATGGCTAGAGATATCAAATGTATCTCCTATGCCTGAAGAGGTATACATGGACACATGCACCACCGTGATGGCAGTCTTCTCATTGCCTTTCTTTTACTGGATATTATTTCGCAGCAATGAAGGTAGCTGACATTCATCCATCGTCAATTACTGGTTCACTATTGTCCTTCCATGTTCAACTCCTACTTCAAACGGGAGCACAATCATAACTGACAATATGGCAGGCTTTAAATGAGCAAATCTGACAACTGATATATATTAATGATCTTTCCAGTAGTGTACTTTCTTGTAGCATTTAAGAGAGAGCGAAAGACAAAGTGTGTGCATGTGTGTTGACGTGTATGTGGGCGTGTGTTTTGTAAGAGAACTCTAACACTCAGAATTGTAATTTCTACTTAAATAGCAAAGCAATGTCTGATGAGCAAATGTGAGACATTGGAAACAATGATACAGAAGTTATACGTGTGTGTGTGTGTGTTACAGCGATCCATGTGATAGTAAGTAAGCAATACAATACAGCAATGACATTTTTGCCATGGGATTGGAGAATTAGAGGGTGAGTTAAGATGCACTGCCACATGATTGGAAAATGGAAGTATATCAGCTGGTTCAGTGAAAATGCACTGGTATGTGACTGAATGTTTGGTTCTTACATGATGTAAAGTCCGGCATCGAGAATACGCCGTGCAGTCGAGGTGAGGAGTCAATTCTGAGGAGCTGCTCGGTTGAGATGCAGAGTGCGTCATCATCGACAAGGCTGCTGTCAACTAGTGGTGGGCTAAGAATTCTACTCCACCGGTGGAGTTCGCAAAGTTTTCCCCACTCTGCGTGGTGTGGAGTTCTGAAAAACTCCACAAAGTGAAGCATTAAGTTGGTGAGCGTGAGAGAAATCACTAAATTGGTGAGCGCGAGCGAGATTTCTGAATGCAAGCGGTCGTGGTAGGCCGCGACCGCTCGCTATGAGAATGCTACCGCTCAAGTAGAAAATCTACTTGCATGACAAAAAGAAATTAGCGCCCCCTGGCGCTCCGGGTAGTGTCATTTGCACTGATTTTACAGTGCAGGAGAAACTCCTACGCTGAAAATCAGTGCAAACAGCGTGCCTTAACCCAACTCCACTGCTTGCGGAACTCCGCGTAGCGAGAATAGCAGAACTCCACAAACTCTGCCCAGGCCTACTGTCAACAAGGGATGTAAGTACCTGTGCCGAGAATCCATCATATATTGGCGGTTTCGACAATGCTGTGGACTGTGATGCTGTGCCCGTCTTTGTGGTGGGGTGATCCACGCAACAGTGGTGATGGGTCAGCTCTCCTTGTGTTTGTGCAGTGCAGCAGACAAGCTGGGTCAGTTCCGCTGGATCCACAGAGGCTGGCAGAGCACCTTAGGGCCCACTTCCATGAGTCCACGACAGTTAATTCATCACTTGACAAGGTAGAGTCACATATAGCAGAGCCCAGATGGAGTGTTCAGGTTGTTAGAGCCTTCTGTCCCTGAATCGTACGTTAGGAGGCCAGCCAGCTAGCCCTTGGAGTTACTCTGGTGATTCTGGGTTCAAGATAGAGGCTGCAGGTTCAGGGCCCCTTCCCCAGGCAAGAGGGAAGCAGGGCAGGAATCCTTCAGGGCAGCAGTCAAGCAGAGTGGCAGTCTTAAAGTGGGAGAATCTTCTAGAGGTGTCCCTTTGAAGTCCCCAGGCTCTCTTCCCTGCCCTGGTTCCAGACTAAAGCCAGGGAGAATGTAGTCATTTACGTGGAGGCAGGACACAGCCTATTCAAATGTAAGTAGGTCTGTGCCCAGCTTCACCATCCAATCCTGCCAGTGATGGCCCATCCAGGCCCACATAAGCTCTCTATTGTGTGTGGCTACCTAGGGGGAACACGCAAAACCCAACTGTCAACTACACCCAGTCATGTGACCAAGAGCAGGCTGCAGACACTAAATAGCTACGGCAGAAAACTCTCAACTATCTAAAAGTCTCATTTTCAGAATTGTAACTAAAAATCCAACTTAAGTATAAGATAAGATTTTTAATAATTGTTAGAAATGGGGTCTTTGGTTGGCAGTCAGGTTACCCCCTGTCCAAGCAAAGACCCTCACTCTAGTGAGGGCAAAGGAGAAACCCACCTGGTTAACCCCCACTTACCCCCCTCGTAGCTTGGCAGGCAGCAGAAAAGCTTAACTCAGAAGCAATGTGTAAAGTATTTGTAGCAACACACACAGTAATACAGTGAAAACACCTAGAAATGGACATCACACCAGTTTAGAAAAGTAGGTAATATTTATCTAAATCATACAAGACCAAAATGACAGGAATCCAACATACACGAGTTAAGATATGAATTTTTAAAATAATGAGTCTTACCACATAGAAAACAATGGAAACGTTATTGTTACACAAAGTGCTGGGTTTGCGTAAAAAATAAAGCTGCACGGGCGAGCGAGTGCCAGAAAAGTCAGCAATGCATCGACTCATTACCCGCAATTGAGGCCGTGCGTCATTTCTTCTCCGGTTGGGTCGGCAGTGCATTGTTTTTCTCTCCCACAAGAGAGCAATACGTTGATTTCCGGGCAGGAACCTCGGATCCGCCAGGCTTGCTTTGATTCTTGATGCCCAGCGATGATGCGGTCAAAATCCGGTCTCACGGTGTCAGAAAACTGCACTGCGTAGGGTTTGTGTCATTATCATTATCAGCAGCCACAAGCGAGTGTTGCATTGTTTCTCCAGCCATGATGCGTTGATCTCCCAGCTGCGATGCGTGGAGTGCTGATTGCGTGGTGTGCGAAAATTTCCCCGCACATCGGTCTGTGCATGGATTTCTGTCCTTTTCCACCAGCTTCACCTTTCAAGAGTCCAGAGACAGGTTAGGGCAGGTTAGGGCACCACTTGGCAGGGCAGGAGTCTCAGCAGAAAGTCCAGGTGCTGGAAAAGGAGAAGTCTTTAATGGCCCTGAGACTTCAACAACAGGAGGCAAGCTCAGTTCAAGCCCTTGGAGATTCTTCACCAGTGGGAAATCACACAAAAGTCAGTCTTTGTCCCTCTCAGGCAGAAGCAGCTGCTGCAGGCCAACCCAGCAGAGCACAGTCACAGGGAAAGGGGTCAGTACTCCTCCTTCAGTTCTTCAGCTCTTCTCCTTGGCAGAGGTTCCTCTTGGTTCCAGAAGTAATCTTGAATAAATCTAAAGTCTGGGGTTTTGGGTCCACTACTTATACCCCTTTCTGCCTTTGAAGTAGGTAATCTTCAAAGGAAAGTCTCTGTTGTTCACAAGATGCTGCCTTGCCAAGACCTGGCCTCAGACACAGACCAGGTGGTTGGAGACTGCATAGTGAGAGGGCAGGCACAGCCCATTCAGGTGTAAGTGACCACTCCTCCCTTCACTCTAGCCCAGATGGCTCATCAGGATGTGCAGGCTACACACAGCTCCCTTTGTGTCACTGTCTAGAGGGGATTCACAATCAGCCGAACTGTCAGCCTGACCCAGACAGAGAATCGTCAAGAAATATATAATACACTGTTCCAACCAGAAAGAACGGAAACTAATGGCGGGGGTCCTAAATTCTAGGAGCAAGAAACCTCACACATCCATAGGATGTCATGCTTCATCATCGGAACTGCTCCTCGTCAGACCGGCACTGCAATGTCTGACGGGCACCACCCCTGGTAGGGGGGCTCTTTGCCGGAGATCTTTTTCAATGATGGTGCCGTGACCCCAAAGGTGAATAAGTGACATAGAAGATTGAAAAAAATCGTGGTTAAAATTGGCTCTCAAAACCGCCACTGGGTCAATAGTTTTATTAGACCAGATGGACGGTCAGGACCAAGATTAAAAAGTATAGTCATAAGAGTGAACCAGAGATAATGATCAATCACTCTATAGTAAAAGTAGCAAAGGGAGGAATTGGGGATTTTCCAAAGCCAACCCTATCATGGGTCAACATGTTTCGCATCCTGGTGGTCCATACGGATTCAGTGATGCTTCATCAGGACCTAGATGACTATGTGTATCTCCTAATTATATGGGCCACATATGTTTCCTAAGTCAAGTGTACAGATTACTGAAAACCAGAGAGGTATCTTGGAGAAGTAACAGTCACTTACATAAATACGGAACCAATAATTCCTAACTGTCGCCCTGTGAATGAAAGTACACAAGTTAATCAGGAGTAAAGGCGAGTCATAACCAAATTACTAGAGGTTGAAAAAACATATATATATCGTGGGAAAAGAAGGCAACCGTGCTATGCAGTGAAAGTGTCAACTCGTGAAAAACACGCATGCATTTACACATTGTACAGGCTTACCGTCCTAAATTAGAGAACGAGCTTCCTAGGAACACATAGACCAATGATCCAGCGCAAATAAAGTTTAAGGAAGAGATATGAGAAAATTAAACAAAAGAGATAAAATACCAATTAGGTAAGTAACGAGTATGGTAGCATGGAAATGTGGACCTACTATGTAGGAGCAAAAGTTAAAGTTCCTATTAAGAGGGTCACAGGGAGGTGCACAACGTTGTTAAGTCAAACATAAAGGACCAGTAAGTAGTGAAGGTATCAACAATAAAGTCCTTCGACAGTAGACTGGCAGTCAATCAGTTAACAAAACAGAGAATAATATATACAGACTCCTAAGGATCAATGCAGATAGCAGAAATCAAGTACTGTTCTAACAAATGGGCAGAAAGACCGGTGAGTCAAAAAACAGAAAGTATGCTAGAAAGAGGTATACTCGATAGAATATTATGCGTGGGCCCCTATAGGAAGTGAAAAAGGTCCCATTGTATTAATTGAAATCCCAATGGATTTCCAGGTTCCACGATAAAAATTAGTCATAAATAACTGGCTGGGAAACTCCTAGCGAGTTGCGTCGGATAAAGATTAGGGATAGAAGAGGTAACTCCGTTCCAAGCCGAGTCCCGGGGCAGGGGGGCCCGGATCATCTGTGTGCTCAAATGGGTGCACTTACTTGGTAGAGCTGCTGAAGCCAGGCGAGAACCTACCCAGGTCCGTGGTTCCTGAAAAGTAAAAGGAACGCCGGCCGGGTCGGTATTAAGCTCGGCATCCCGGAAACAACGAATAAGTGTTTCCGGTAACGTAAAGGTCAGGCAGCCAGGCTGCGCCAGTGCGTTAGTCTAGATTTCATAAAAAGTGACAAAGGACTCCGACTCGAGTCCATGGGAGCCAAAAGAAATAGAAGGCGGACTCATGTAGTAAAAAGAGTCAGCCTCGAAGGAAATGGGAAAGTAAAGGGAAACTGGTGGCCATTAATGTAGTAAGATAGTCCCATAATTGAGAGATATCTCGGCAGAGATAACAATCCAACCAAATCAGTCAAAAGAACCAGGGTAAAGGAGCCAACTCATGAAGTAAGAAATACTGGAAATTTAATATAAAACATGGCATAGTAAGAAATCAGGAATTATACCTAAACTCATATAAAGATCAAAGATGGGATTACTTAGTTAGACTAATCCATGGAATATCATCATTCAATCCTTTCACATGAGTGTGTAGTTTGAACATCCATCGTTGTTCTAACTCAAATAGGGAGTTTGATGTATTACGTGAGTCAATTTGAAGGACAACCCACCACATGTCATCAGGGCTATGTCTACTCTCAAGGAAGTGTAGGGCCAATTTTGTTGTGGCTCGACCACATCTAATGTTGCTGCGGTGTTCGTTGATTCTAAGTTTCACTGCTCTTGTGGTCATCCCTATATATTGTAAATTACATGGGCAGGTGATCATATAAACACAATTCTTTGTGTTGCAGTTAATGTGTTTAACTAGTTGCCATGTACCTATGGAATCAAATTCAATGGATTTTAACCGTTTGGTGAGGGCGCATGCGTTGCAGGTACCACAAGGGAAGTGACCAGCCACAGGTGGAATACCCCACAGAGATTGTAGTCGAGGTGGTGGATGGGCAGGGCGAGGTCTGGTATGGACTAATAAATCCTTAACATTTGTGGTGCGTTTAAAAGCAAACAGAGGTTTGGGAATCTGTTCACCACCACTGCATAGAATCGACCATCCATTATTCACAATTTTTTTAATGGAGTTGGAGAGAGGGGTAAAAGTCGATACACAGGTAAGTTTGGTGTCTGTGCTATGGGGAGTGGTAGACAGCAAATTATCTCTGTTGCAAGATTTTGCCCGTTTATAGGCTGCCCTCACCACCGTGTCTGGATAATGGCGATTGCCAAGTTTATTGGACAGGTCATTAGCTAGAGAATTAAACGTGTGTACGGTACTACAGTTCCGTCGAAGTCGGAGGAACTGACCGTAGGGTAGATTGTCTCTCAGTGTCTTCGGGTGGTGACTCTCATATAAGAGGAGATTGTTGCGATCTGTGGTTTTTTGGTAGGTATGAGTGTGTAATTTCCCACCCTCTCTGCAGATCATGAGGTCCAGAAAAGGTATCTGACTGTCAGAAACGGAGGATGTGAATTTCAAAAAGGGATTCAGTGTATTAATCCAAGCAGTGAATGATTGTACCTCCGAAAGAGAGCCCTGCCACACGATCAAGATGTCATCAATATACCTGCGCCAGAGTTTAATGTTGGCCTGAAAAGGATTCGTGTCAGGAAGTATGAACCGTGATTCAAAGTCAAACATATATAGGCAAGCGAGACTAGGGGCAAAGGTGCTACCCATAGATGTGCCGCGAGTCTGATGAAAAAGGAGATCCTCAAACTGGAAGAAATTTTCTTTCAAGGCGAGGGATGCACAATGCATGATAAAATGTGCCGGAGTAGTCAGTTTTTGACTAGCAGAACAAAGAGCAGTTTCCACAACTTCTAGGGTAGCCTCTTGTGGGATGTTTGTATATAGGGCTTCGACATCCAGAGTGATAAGCGCGTGAACTTGAGTAGTTAAGCTGATAGTTTCAATCAAATTGAGGACGTCTTTAGTATCCTTTAGATACGTTGTAGATGCCTGGACAATGGGTTGTAAAAATTTGTCACAAAAGGTGGAAAGCGGTTCCAAAACGGAACCTGTACCAGAGACTATTGGACGCCCTGGAGGAGGAATCTTGCCCTTGTGAATCTTAGGGAGGCAGTAGAAGTAGGGAGTACGTGGATTAATAGTGTCCAGGAATTCTGCCTCTTTGCGTGAGATCCATCCGTTTCCTAAGGCTTCCTCTATCATGCCTCGTATTTCGGTTTGTAGTCTCTTAGTCGGATCAGTATTGATCTGCATGTAGTAGGTAGAGTCCCCCAATAGACGAAGGCATTCCTGTCTGTAGTCAGACTGAGAATCCACAAGCAGGCTGAGGCACAGAATGGTAAATCAAGAAAATGCCTACTTTCTAAAAGTGGCATCTTCAAACTAACAATCTAAAAACCAACTTTACCAAAAGATCTATTTTTAAATTGTGAGTTCAGAGACACCTAACCAAATATTTCTATCAGCTCTCAAAGGGAATCTGCGCTTTAAAAATATTTAAAGGCAGCCCCCATGTTAACCTATGAGAGAAATAGGCCTTGCAACAGTGAAACTCGAATTTGGAAGTATTTCACTGTCAGGACATGTACAACACAACAGTACATGTCCCACCTTTAACATACACTGCACCATGCCCATGGGGCTAACTAGGGCCTACCTTAGGGGTGCCTTACACATATAAAAAGGGAAGGTTTAGGCCTGGCAAGTGGGTGCACTTGCCAGGACGAATTGGCAGTTTAAAACTGCACACACAGACACTGCAGTGGCAGGTCTGAGCCATGATTACAGGGCTACTTACGTGGGTGGCACAATCAGTGCTGCAGGCCCACTAATAGCATTTGATTTACAGGCCCTGGGCACCTCTAGTGCACTTTACTATGGCCTTACTAGTAAATCAAATATGCCAATCATGGATAAACCAATCACCAATACAATTTACACAGAGAGCATATGCGCTTTAGCACTGGTTAGCAGTGGTAAATTGCCCAGAATCATAAAGCCAACAAAAGCAGGTCAGAAAAGTATGAGGAAGGGGGCAAAAAGATTGGGGATGACGCTGCAAAAAGGACCAGATCCAACAATAACAATTCCAAAAGCACCAAACATAAACTGGTTTCCTGCTCCCTTTGAAAATTACAGCTTATTAAATGTAATAAGGTACCTCCAATGTAATCCCATTGAAAAGGTAGGAATTACAGTAGTGTAAAACAATTTTAAGAGTTTTTCACTACCAAGACATGTAAAATAAAATTAAAAGTGCATGCCCTACTTTTCAAACACATTCCAGGAGCTACCCTAGCGGTGGCATACGTATTAAAAAATAAAAAGGAAGGTTTGGGTCTGGCAAAAGGTATTTTTGCCAGGGCGACATAGCAATTTAAAAACTGCACACACAGGCTTTTAATGGCAGACCTGAGGCATGTTTAGACAGGTGGTGTCACTTTACTATGGACCTACAAGTGAATTAAATATGCCATTTGGGTATGAGTCTATCCTACCAAGTTTTTGGGATAGACCACAAGCACTTTAGCACAGGTTAGATTGGCAAAGTGTGCAGAGTTCTAAAGACAGTAAAAACAAAGTCAGCAAGTCAGGAGGTTTGAAGGCATAAAGTTAGGATGTACACCACTGAAAAAGGCCCAGTCTCACACTTATGTTATGTGGTTAAGTAATGATTTTCAGGTATGGAATTGAAGAATTTGACTGTCATGTGGCACAGTGAAGATGCACTATCTTGTGATAATTGCCTTTCTGCGAATCCTGTCTTCTCTCATCTATAAGTTGTGCTTGTTCTTAGTATTTAAACTCACTAATGAGAGTATATGGATAGAACAAAGACCCATATAGTATGCAGGTAATATGAAATAAGCTGCATTGATGGGGGAGCACTAGTGATCACAGTGGGGTTTTCTAATATCACAGAAATTCCTCCTCCAGTATGGTGGTGGTGTTTCATCCCGCTCACTGGTGGGCTGAACGGCATCTCATGAAACTCGTAATGAGACCCATTGATTCTTCTCCACCCTGACACTGTTGATGCACCTACTTGCCTACTTGTCCTTAACTGCCTCAGGAGACCATTTGTCATGTTATCCTCAAATTATTGAGGTCACACCAGGCAGCTGCTATTAGCCCAATATGGTAAATACAACTTTTTCTTTGAAAAGGAGAATTGGCAGATACCTCTGCTTCCAGCCCTACTGAGTTAATCTCTAGTGGATGGGAGTGTTAGGAACAGGCACCTGCCAGAAAACGTCTCATTTCACATAAGAGATGTACCCCCCTGCACTTCAGTATCAGTATGTGCACACAACTTTTAGTATAGCACTATATGAAGATTTAATATTTACTATTTACAGAAGTCGTGTAGATTACTTGCCAACCAGTGGTATAACAAAAACTTAGGGGGCACCCCTTCAAGGTACAGTGAAGGGGCTCACCCACATACAATCACCTTACAACCTTACACAATAGGTGCTGCAGTCCACTAGGGGAATTCACATTCTAGTCCCTGGGTCTACCTCTGTACCATACACGAGTGATTATAGGTAAATTAAATACACCAATTATGAGTAAGCCAAGTTGACCATGTGCAAAGGGGAGCACAGGCATATTACTTCTGGTTAGCAGGGGCAATGTGAGCATAGTGTAAGCACAGCAAAAATATAGGATTCAGCAAAAAGTGAAAAATATGGGGTGACCCAACAAAAGATACAGATTTCCAACACCCTCCCACTTCAATCTCTCATTTTCACCTATCGTCTGCACATCTCTCATTCTTTATTTCAACTTAGGCTCTTCTATTGTATTGACCACTAATTACGCCTCTAATTTTCCTCTTACAGGTTTATCCTTCTCATTCGGCAGCCATCATTACTCAATGCCATTTTCAACTTTATCTCTACCCCTGTAATCGTCTCACTTTTTTACTCCCACAGTTTCATAACTTTCTTTGTCTTTACTTCTCAGTTTTTAGATGCCTGACACTTTGTTTTCCTTTACATCTACCTCTCTTTAATATATGTATTTTCCAAACTGTTCTTTAAGACTGCCACTTTAATATCCTCTTGTTTTTCTCCTACTTTTAATCCTCCAAAATTTACCTTCCAGCCACTAAGGTTTCTCATCATGACTCACCTTATATTCCCATGTTTTACATCTATCTCCCACCACTATGTCATCCATTTTGCCCGTCCTATCTCTCCACTCAGCTTGTTACATCCTTGACCACTACGTCTTAGACATCTTGCACTAGATAGCTCAGAACCTCTCCTTTTATAGGTTTCCCATCCTACTCTTCCTTGTTTTCCCACTCTTTTCCACATTATTTATCCTTCCTCCTGCACACTTCCTCTGCCACTTCTCTTTCATGTGTTGGTCTTCCACTCTTATTTCTTTTGAGCCATAAAACTCCTTTTGCATTCTGTCACTAGCTTTCTTTCTTTCCTGGAAATGACAACAGAATTGAAAAGCACGGGATTTATAAACAAAAGCAAACACAATTCTCTCTCAAGGAAACGATATAGGGCTGAGCAAGTAACTCACACAAAAAACAGTACTGCATACTAATACCACTGCAAGCTTCACTCCCACACAACAGGCACTGCACATGTTGCAGCTATGCAATCTTCAAATACACACAAAACTGACACAAAATGAGACGAAGAGCAGGTGCCTCACAGGTATCACCAGTAAGTGTTTACTTTACACAGAACAAGAGTAGCTGGTAGAGCTGCACTTAAAGGTTTCCTAATGTAAAGCCTACAAAGTGCAGGCAGTAGCTGTGCATATTTCCACCCACACACAGAATACACACAGCAGGAGCAGCAGCAGGTCAGGTATTTTCTCATAAAGAAGTGGTGGTTGGGCCAGTAGCTGTGAAAAAAACACACATGCAAACAGTAAAACTCAGTCAACAGCATTCAAAGCCTGTCTACCTAAACAACAGAGCGTGGGCAGCGTCTGTGCAGGCTTATCTTGTATAGCAGTGGTTCCCAACCTGTCGTCTGGGGACCCCGGGGAGGTCCGCGAAGCCTTCCTAAGGTGGTCCGCGACTGCTTGGAAATTTAAATAATATTAACAGATTAAGTCTCCAGCTTTCAGTAATGACTCAGTGTGGGGTCCCGGGATTCCACTAATGATTCAGCGGGGCCCCGAGTTCCAGTAATGATAAAGTGGGGGTCCACAGAAGCCAAAAGGTTGGGAACCACTGTTGTGCAGAACAGAAAATTATTGGCAGCAGATGTGGAAGCCGCTCTCACAAAAGAGATTCCACAATAACACATGGAGCAAAGCAAGCCTTCTATAAATAAACACAGCTAGCATAAGCAAGTTCTTTGCAATCCTCTCTCTTAAAACAGATCCACAACAGTTTATCGGAAACACAAATGTTATGTGCACAGAATAATGTGTCAAAAATATTGAGGACCAAAATATCGAGAAGGTAAGTGCAAATAGGTAAGTATAGCTTTACTATTCTTAATTCCGCATCTACGTGTATATGTATATATATATATATAGATAGATATGGATATAGTCTATGTACATATATAAGGGTTTATATATGGTAAAACTTTGCTTACTTTTAGAAACTTACCTTCACAATATTTTTATCCTCAATATTATTTTTGTTTTTCTTAATCTCTTTTATTGGGTTTTCATACCAAGGTTAGATTAGTTACAACGAGCTATGGTAATTAATGCACTCATAACTATCAATACAGAGTTATAACATGGTATAGCAGACAGTTGATCACATGCATATCAACTATGAATAAGTCACTGGTGCTATCTCATGTGCTTTCGGTCTACACAAAATGGAGCTGGGGTAGCTTAGATGAGCTGTTGAGTGTTTTACCAAAGGAACTGGGGTGGGAAGCATGGGGGGAAACAGTGCTGGAACCCGGGAGTGGGGGTGTGGCTAGGTACCACACACCTAGTGTGTTAAGGTGGGGACACAATAGTTGTGTGGATAAGTTGAATATGTCACTGCTGAGCAAAAAGGGGGGATGGAAGGCCAGAATGTGACCTACCGGGATTGGGTGTGCGTTGCGATGGGGAAGGTTCAATGGCAGTATATTGTAGAAACTGTGATAGAAGTGTGACCCATTGCGGAGAGACTGGCTGTTTACGGAAGCCCCGTAATTCCACATATCGGAGGGAGTCACCTGCTCTCCGTTTCCGGACTGCTCCATGCAAGGCAGTCAGTGAGGAAGGTGTTGAAGAGTGCCAATGCAGGGTACGTATGTGTTTAGCAAGGAGCAGCACAAGAAAGGCAAGTCAGGTGCGTATCTTGTGTTGTTAGTGGCGTTTGAAGATGCCAAGTGAGCATGCCTCCCATGTGTGCATATCAGTGAGTTCTTTGAGATGTTCAGTCTTTCGTGTACTTTCTGCCAATAAAGGTGGAGAGCCAAATCATATTTTATGATGCAAATCTGTGTCTGGGGATCCACAGCATGGACACTGTGCCCCTGTGAGAAGGAAAATGATCCAGGCTGGAGTGAGGCATGCATGATGTATCATGAATAATTTAAGGTTTTTGAAGCAGGAGTTGCAAGACACCTGTTGTGGGAATTCTAGGGCAGTGGCCCATTCTTTATCGTGCAATGGACACCCAAATTCTTCCTCCCATGTACGTCAGAGTTGAGCTAAGGAAGGCATTGCTAATGTGCGTATGGCTTTATATAGCCAAGTGATAAGGACCGGGACCCACCGTTAGTATTGTCTGCAGTACAAGGTGAGATATCGGTTCCAGTGCTCTCACATCCAGAGAGTATAGAATGTATGAACAAATTGTCAGTGGGTGAGGAATTGTCCAGAAGGGAGGCCATAATCTGAGTGCAGTTGGGCAAAGGAGAGGAGCTGACTATTTTGGAAAAGGTCACCAGCTGTGGTGATCAACTATTCCATCAAGGGGGCCAGCTCTTGGTGTGTGTGTATAGGATACAGGGAACCTAGGGAGGCCTACAAGCGACATCGTGGGTGCGTACGTGTGTGTGTCTCGGGCTATGAGGTAGATTCTAGACATGCATTTGCATGCTACAGCTACTTGTATGGGCATTAGGGGGGGCGTCTGGGTCTCCGGGAGAAGGAGACAGTGGATTGCTTGGAAAACATTATGCGCCTATGTTGCAAGTCTCCCTAACATGCCTCCCATCTGTCTAACGACATAGTCATTGAAGCTGTGCCACTAAATAGAAAGCTTCAAATTATATGGCTCTAAGCCCCCCATGATCCATCAGAAATTGGAGTTTATGGAGAGCCATGCGGCGTCTGCCATTGCACCAGATTAAGTCACCTGGCAGTGAGTCAAGCTCTTTGAAGACGGAGCTGGGAGGGTGTACGTTAGTGAAGTAATGAATTAGATGTGGTAGTATGATCATTTTTGTGAGCTCTATCCTGCTGAATGGGGCCAGGAGGATTGAACACCAGAAATGCATTTGTGCTTTGATGCCCGCCAAGGCCATTCGTAGGTTGCCTTCAAGCATGTCTAATGGGGTACGAGACAATAGAATACCCAGATAATGGGTGGCTGGTCCTTGCCATTGAGGGGGAGTTGTGCCTAGGAATACTGAATAGGGTGGCTGATCAGGGTGGAGGGGGTAGACTGTGAATTTATCCCAGTTCACCTGGAGTCCAGTGGCCTTAGCAAAGTCATCTAAGGTTTATCCTCAATATTCTTTTTTTTAAAAAAATTTTTTTAATTGATTTTATCATATCAAATATATAACAGAAGAACAACAATCCCTGCAGAGCAGCATATCTAAAGAGCAATAGCCGCCCACTGCAATATTAACATACATTCCGTACAGGAGAAATCAGACAGGTACACATTGATCATTACAATCCAGTTTGTTCTTCTAAATTTCCCATCCATTAATTGGGGACAAGATCTGTACGGAATTACCATGGGGCAATTTCTGCCAGAGATGCAGTAGTGATAACATACAGTTGGATACGGGATATCAACAGATATAAACAAAAGGGGCAGGTGGGGAATACAACCAGACAACAACAGCCATTCACCTTCCTGACATAGATGCCAGCGTACAGAGGGGTCAGTAATTCGTCCGGGCTTCTTTGGTTATATCACTCATTCGTCTTGGGCCGCTAAGAAATTATTCAGTGGGGTCCAAATATCTTTGGGTCTAGACCTTTCAGGCATCAGGCTCGAGAAGACTATAAGCTGATCATGACAAAAAGCAGCATCTCTGAACCATTCAGAGCGGCGCGGCGCTCTCGTCCCGCCCCAGCACATGGCCACTCTACGCTTGGCTAACAGCAATAGTAGGCCCACTAAGCGTCTGTGTGTTGCCCTGATGTCCTCCACGCACCCAAGCAGCACGATTCTAGGAGTGGCAGGAATTTCTAGTTCGACCATTTCAGAGATTGCATTGAAAACTGCCACCCAGAAGGCGTAAACATCTGCACATTCCCACGCCAAATGTAAAAAACTAGCCTCCGGCGCCCGGCAGCGCGCACAGCACGCATCTTCGCGCAACCCCAAGGAGTGCATCCGCACTGGGGTATAGTATGGTCTGTGCAAAAATTTAAAATGCAGCAATCTAAACCTGTAATTTGGCGTCAACGCTCTCATATGCGCACAGCAGGGACGCCACAGAGCCTCCGAGATGGGTTCTCCCAGATCCGCCTCCCACGCTAGTCTAGACGACTCCCGGAGATTATTCCTCGGTTCCTGCATACAGTTATATAATTTGGTGACCAGCCTATTAGGCGACCGCGCGCAGCAGAGAGACTCCAGAGCGCGGAACTCCACCGGGGCCTCATCCGAACTCCACAAGCGGTTCCGCAAAAAAGAACGAACTCAGATCACATACATACGCTGAAGCGCCGTGCACTCGCGACCAGCCAGTATCTCAGATACATCAAGCAAGCGATCATCCATCATCCAATCTCTCAACTCAGTTAGGCCAGCATCTCGGAGAAACCCACGTACTCCACCGTCACGATACAACTGCTCGTCAGCTATCGCCATTACCGGTAAGGAAGGAGCGAACGGGACCGAAACCCCGGACCGCCGCATCCACATACCCCACGCCCGCATCGTACATGCCATCGTGTCAATCCCCCGCACCCGGGACGGTACACATCCTCCGAATGCTCTCGCCAGGTCGTCCGGCCACATAGAGTCGCTCTCAGGCACCAGGTGCGGCAGATAACGGATAGGATTCAGCCAGTAATACGCATAGTGCGCCTGAGCACATAGATAATACAGCTCCATATCGGGCGCAGCGAGCCCACCTAGTTCGAATGGCAACGTCAGCCTCTCCCATGAAATACACGTGCGTCGGCCCGCCCATACTAGGCAGATCAGTGCTGAGCGCAGACGCCTCAGGTAACTTCTCGGAAGCGGGAGAGGGAGATTCACAAATAGGTACAAAAATTTCGGTAGAACTACCATCTTTGCAATAGCAATACGTCCTATCAATGACAGCGGGAGGGTTCGCCAGGACTCTACCTTCCCCTTCAGCCACGTCAGAGCAGTGCCATAGTTAGCCAGCCACAACTCCTCCACATCACAACTCAGCTGTATACCCAAATACCGCACCGGTCCATCCGCCCACACCAGAGGGTATCGAGAGTCATACCGCGGCACCCTGGGGGTCAAAGGCAGCACCACTGATTTAGACCAATTAATATTAATACCTGAAAAGGTACCAAAAGGCACAATCTCATCAAGTAGTGCATCCAGATTCTGGTCGGGATTCCTTACATATAATGCAATATCATCTGCATACAGAGATATCAATATTGGTCGCTGCCGGAATTGCAATCCTCTGTCGTTATAATTCTGTCGGAGCCGGGCCACCAGGGGCTCCATTGCCGCAGCAAAAAGGAGAGGGTATAGGGGGCAACCCTGGAGTGTGCCGCGCGCAACGGGGAACGGGGCAGATACATTCCCATTAAGGCGCAATCTAGCAGAGGGCAATGTATACAGCAATCTAATCCAGCGGAGGAAGCGCGCACTAATTCCCACCCGACCCAACAGAGCGAACATACAGTCCCATGTCAAGGAATCAAATGCTTTAGCTGCGTCCAGGAAAACAGCTGCCGCATTGTCATCTTCTACCAGTGTTCCAGCTACCACGAAAAAGGTGCGCAAATTGTGGCCCGTAGACCTTCCTGGGACAAAACCCGACTGATCCGGGAGCACCAAACTGGGGAGAAGAGGCTGTAGCCTCGCCACAATCATCTTCGCTAGGATTTTGTTGTCAATATTTATCATGCAAAGCGGGCGGTACGAGTCGCATCGGGTCGGATCCTTTCCAGGCTTCAGGATTGTCACTATCAGTGCCTCCCGGAGCGAGGTCGGGAGCGACCCAGTCTCCAGGGCTTCTGCATAGACCTCCAATAGTCGAGGGGCTAATATATCCACATACTCTTTATAAAACGCAGAGGTTAGGCCATCCAGTCCAGGTGACTTCTCTCCAGGTAAGCCGCGTATGGCCGCAGTCACCTCCTCCACTGTGAATGGTTCATCTAAGTATTTCCTATGCACCTCATCAAACCATATTAACGCAATATCCTCAAAGGGCATCTGTGCATCAGTCACACCAGCTCCCGTCGGAGCTGCATAGAGCCCAGCATAAAACTCAGTGAACACCTGCATAATTCCTCCCGATCCCGTCACACTCTCACCCCCTCCATCCAAGACCTCAGAGACATAGTCATTGGCCCAAGGTTTACGAAGTAAAGCTGCCAATGTACATCCAGCCCTTTCACCCTCCCCATACTGACGTGCACGAGCCTCCCTCCCGAGGAAGCAAATTTCCCTAAGAGAAACCTCCTCATACAGCGATATCTCTTGGCGGATCTCCGCAAGGACTTCATTAGACCAGTTAGATTCCAGTCGTCTTTCCAGCTCAGCAAGCCGTGACTCAATTTCAGCCATCTCTCGTCTCAGTGTTTTAACTATACCGTGTTGTTTCGAGATACAGACCCCTTTGATAACAACTTTAAATGCCTCCCAAAGGGTTCCTGGGGACTCCACCGATCCCTGATTCTCTGCAAAGTAAATTTTTATCGCCACCCGCAGTTCCTCACGGAAGGCCGCATCGCGAAGAGCCCCCCTAGGCAGCCGCCACATAATAGATCTACGTAGTTCAGTCGGTATCTCCAATTCAAGACACACCGGCGACTGATCTGACAGCGTACGAGGAAGATGTTCAACCGCTCTAGTCCAGGCCAGCATGTCCCTGGAACCCAGCCAGCGGTCAATACGAGACCAGCTACCATGCACATAATTCAGACATGTACCCTCTCTCGCCACTCCATGCCGCTGCCGCCACAAGTCAACTAGCGCACCATCACGCATCACGGCCTCCAAGGCCCTAGCCGCCGCAACATGTTGCATCCTGGCCTTACTCTCCCTGTCCAGCTTGGCATCAAGTACGACATTAAAATCTCCCCCCCAAAGCACCGCACCTGGCCCTAACGACTCCATCAGGCGCCACAGCTCCATGAAGAAACCTGGATCATCAACATTCAGCCCATACACAGCGACTAGGCGGCACGGCTTGTCCAGTAACACACCACTCATCAGTACATATCTGCCATTGGGATCTACCAGAACTTTTTTCGTTCGCCACTGCAGACCCTTGCGAATAAGGACTGTGACTCCACGGGAGTAACCCGAGTATGTTGAGCAATGCATCTCACCTACCCACCCAGATTTTAGTCTGTGTGTTGTGGACTTCACTAAGTGTGTCTCCTGAAGCATACATACATCAATTGCATGTCTCTTAACATATGCAGCCACAAGTCGAGCTTTCCTACTATCATTAAGCCCTCGTACATTCCAAGTCAAACACCTGATCCCAGATACTTCCTCACCTCTCGGCCCCATCCACAGTCAGCCAGTCTTGCACGCAAAGGCCAATCCCCACCTGCCATAAAGTTTGCAAGGAAACAAATAGAACATTCATACATAAATGAAGGGACAATACCCCACTAACATGTGAGAAACCCCCCACCCCCCACCTACTCAGGCCCCCCAATCAGACCCAACTAATAACCCACCCATCTTGGCCCCAAAACCCTCCTCGAAAACAAGAACAGTGAATAATAGGACTCATCCCAGGGGCTATGACCGGCCTAGTATCTCTCCACCCAGATGGCATCGGGAGAAAGGGCCCATGGGCCAATCACCAGTCACTTAGCAGCCGGGACCAGGCAAGGAGCAGCCGGCGCGCCCCAGCAGTTCCAACAATGGGTGTCAGGTCGATCAGAGCATATTAGTCATTGTCACTTAGGGCAGCGCCGTCACTGCCACGGTGCTCTGCGGTCTCCCGCTCCCTCGGCAGCTGTCGAGCAAACTTGGTCGCTTGGTTCAAGTCCGTGAAATAGTGCATCTTACCCTCATGTCGCACCCTCAGCTTGGCAGGATATAACAGGGCAAAGCACACTCCCGCCTGAGACAGCAGTCGCTTAACCGGCAGAATGGCACGTCTCTGGGACTGCACACCAAGTGTATAGTCTGGGAAGAAATTTATTTTGGAGTTCTTATAAAGTAACGGACGTCTCTCCCTTGCCAGACGGAGTACAGCGTCACGATCACAATAGTTTAATAGACGTGCAATAATTGGACGTGGGGGAGTCCCCGGAGGGGGTCGGGGTCCCAAAGATCTGTGAGCTCTCTCAACCACCAACATCCGAGAGAGCTCACTGGCGAACAACTCAGACAACATCTGTTCAATAAAGTCTTCCATTCGCCCCATATCGGTCGCCTCCGGCAGTCCCACAATTCGAATGTTATAGCGCCGTGATCTTGATTCCAAGTCCTCGTTCTTGTTACGTATGACCTCAAGGATTCGGCCCATACGTGCGATCTGTTCCCTGTCACCCCGGCGTGCATCCTCTATCTCAGATGTACGTGACTCCAAGGCCTCAAGCCTGGTGTCGTGATCGTCTACGCGCGCCCTAATGCGGTCAAGCTGTTCGGTGACATGATCCAGTTTGGTGTCAATGCCCGCCAGGCTGGCCTTAAGTTCCAAAAACATGTTTTCACCGATACCTCAGGGCTATCCTCTCCGTTCGGCTCCTCACAGGGCTGGGAGCTAGCAGCAGCGTTCTTTTTTTCCCCCCCTTCGAAGGTAAGTTTGGCCTGATGTTGATCAGCCTTACCCATAGTTCCACCCTGCTTCAACACCTCCGTCCAGGTCCAGGTAAGTAGCACCAAGCAAAGGGAGGCCCAGACCCCAGCAACCTCTCCAGTTAATGCAGAGCTCACCGCGGGCTCCTGCTTCAGCAGCTGGGCTCGTCAAGTAACGGGATCTCAGAACATCGGCTTATCCCCACAGACCCAATCAGCCCGCACTGCTCATCCGGGTAGTCGCCACTCGTACACCCTCCTTGGGCCACCGCAGTCACAGCCTTCACCGCCCTCCGCCGGGCCTCACTTCGTATCCCTGAGTTAGCGGCCCGAGGGGCCCGCCCGAATGATCAGTCCGATCTTCCCAGATACCAAGTAAATGAAGCTACGAACCTCGAGGGCCCCTTCAAGGCTTTGCCTCGACGGCTTGTCTCCTTACGGGCCTCCTCCTCACCCGTTTAAGCCGCCGGGCCCAGAGATAGCTTCAGGGCCCGTCAGAGCCTCCTCTGCGTTAGCGCCACCAGGGCCAAGCTTATTGCAGGGCCGTGACATGACCACGTCGCCCGATCACATACCTCCGGGAGCAGTCGCGGGCCTCAAGTCCACCCGCACTCTATGCACCTTGCGTAGCTCCGCGCACGGCCACACTCCTCAGAAGCTGCCGCAGGCCTCCACGCTCGTCCGCTCGCACCATGTTCTATCCGCGTGAGCGCGGCCGTCAGCAGGCCCACCCGCGTTCCTTCACCGCTGCTCCGACCGCTCCGCTGCTCCTGAGCCGCCGGAGGCAGCCCAGGGGCTTCTCTGAGCATAGCACGCCAGGCTCACGCCCGCCAGCACCGTCGGATATGATAATAGTCGGATAAACGGCCCCAGGCCAGGCAGAGCCTCACAAAGTGACGGCCATCTTGCCCGGCAGTCAGGCCACGCCCTATCCTCAATATTCTTGTCATGATATTTTGTCCCACAATATACTTAGTTCTAATATTCTATTCAAACACTCTAACATACATGCAGTGGGTGT
Source organism: Pleurodeles waltl (assembly GCF_031143425.1). Taxonomy (NCBI): domain Eukaryota; kingdom Metazoa; phylum Chordata; class Amphibia; order Caudata; family Salamandridae; genus Pleurodeles; species Pleurodeles waltl. Next base: position 75,848,379 of record NC_090438.1, read on the forward strand.
AGTGCAAGCCGTCTTCACAAAAGAGATGCAGAACAGGAAGCACAAACAATACAAGTCTCTTGCAAAATGCAGATGGCATAAGGAACAATTGTGCAAATCTCTCTATCATGAAAAACAGATACAACATGGGGAGCAAGAACCAGTGCCTGCCCCTGACAGAAAAAGAGACTACATCTTCTCTTCTACCAGTCCTTCACTGGCTCCTTGTAGCTACAAAATGTGCTGTCAGAATGCTCTGTTTTACCCACAAGGCAATAAACACACAGGTACTAGTATTTGCAAACAGGTGCACAGTGCTTAATTTGTAAATAAAAACATGACGCTGCCCAAAGCTCTCCTCAGAAAAATATGGCTGCTGCATTTAAATGTGCGAGCAGAGAATACTGAGGCAGCGTAATCCTAAAGCCATCTCGGACCTCTTTAATCCATTTACAGCCACTCACTGCCCCTTCAGCTCACTCTTGCAGCTTTCTGCTTTCTCCCTTTGTGATGCTTTTTCGTTTTTCTCTTCCCCTGTTTTTCCCATTAGTGTCTTTTGGCCACATCACTTGTTTGATGACGAAAAATAAGTGTCAGCCCTTAAAAACAGGTGCCCTGCACTGGACACCACCGGCTCAAATTAAGCACTGGAGGTGCAGTTTAAAAGATACTCTTAGAAAAGGTCATTGTGTTTCAGATTAACACCTCATCTAATCAAGCCATGTTAAGAGAAAAAAACATGGGTGGTACCTCTTTATTAATCCAAGCCATCTTACTATGGAATTCACTTCCATCAAGCAGACGAGTCACAGATAATCACATGGAATTTAGGGGAATGGTGACTGTGTTTTTTATGTCCTAAACTTAGTGGAGATGGACGGACAGCTACTAGCCTATCTCGGCTGCCATTGGGCACCTCCCATTGGATCCAACTAGCCATATGTAGAAACAACCAAACTTTATACCATTACCACCCAATGCAAAGAACAAAGGAAGTTCAATGTGACTAATCACAAAACATTGCCATACACTGCAGATGTGAAATAGCCATGGGGTAAATAATCTTTACCACATTAAGCAAACCCTGTACAGCTCTACATGTCTAATGCATGGAAGGTACAGCTAGCAAAAGCAAGGCTTAGCATGATCCAAAATCACGCTAAGTTCCCTATATCTCTAACCTTCCAGCATTATGACCTTCTCATTAATCTGCAAGACAAATTATAATTTAAACCATATCTAAACCACTTGGCTACCAGGAATAGCATATCACCTATCTAAACAAGCACTTCAGTGCCTCATAAGGGGTAGTAAATGCTGTGTAATTGCTGATACCATCCTACATCATGCAACACGGGAAACAAGGTGCTGTGGAAGCTCCCTCTCAAACCTCACATAGCATGGAAAGCAGATGTGCATACCTCTTGTTCACATCATGTGAGGCTGAACAATGAATTTTAAACCCTATGCATTTGAGGAAGATCCAGGCTCTGGCCTTTTGATGGTTCTCAGACCACCCGTGCTATGCAGGCCTCGCCCCACAAAATAGGCACAGCAGCACTGTAACCCTAACAAACATGGGTAGCTGTGAAGGATAGGTTTGCACAGCTGCAAACTGGCACCAAATCATGCTATTTTGGTTGATCACTATGAGAAATTGAGTTACTGGTTGACTGGGGTGTGACCAAGTTCAGCAGCAACCACAGACCTTCTCAGGGTCAGACACAAGCAAACCCTAAATTAACCTGACTCAACCCCCTGATAGCATGACATAGAGAAGTCAGGCTTACCAAAGAGGCAATGTGTAAAGTCTTTGTGTAACACTTCAAACAGTAACACAGTGAAAACACCACACAAAAAGGATCCCTCACAAGGTTAGAAACATAGAGACAAACTTAATAAATAAAACACCACCAAAACTAAAAAAAAATCCAATCAATGGAACCGGAGAAATACATTTTTATAGAATTGAGTGAAAATAGCGTCAAAAAGCACCAACTCTGACTATCTGGCCACACTGGATCAGGTCAAAATCACAAGTTCAGGCTGACCGCAATGGAGCACAGGTTGGTGACAGTCCCCAGATTAATCTGACTGAAGTTGTACCTTCTGACAGAGGCAGGTGTCCCATTTACGTTGGAGAGGGCCACAAGGAAAGCATCCCGAGACGCTGTTGGCGTAGCTTAAAGAGCAGGCTGGGCATTGCGAATGGGCAGACTGGAGGTTCAGGTTGGTGGTTTCCTGCAAGTGGTCGATGTTGAAGTGTGAAGAGCCAAGCTGGGAGACACTTTGTATAGAAGCCTGTGTAATGGGTGAGGTCTCGGCGCTAATGGGCCTGTTCGTGCTAGCAAACCCAAAAGCTTGATTTAGGCTCACTGAGTCACACCACAGGTCCAGGACCTGAGGGGTACTACTTGGGTTTCAGGAACTCACTGCAGCTGGGTCCAGGGGTTTGTACATGGTGTTGGGAAGGCTTTTATGTCCCTGATGCTCAAGTCAGAAGACTAGTCCTTTGACTCACTCTGGTGCCCCGAGTTCAAGATGAAGTTGCAGGTCCAGGTCTCCTTCCATAGACAAGAGGGCAGCAGATCAGCACAGTTGGGCAGAAGTTACTTCAGAGTAGCAGTCCAGCAGAGTGGCAGTCCATTCAACAGCATAGCAGTTCTTCTTCCTGGCAGAGTATTCACAGGTCCAGAAGTGTAGTAAAGAGTTGATGTCTGAGGGCCAGTATTTATACACAACTGTGCTTTGAAGTGAGGAGAAGCTTCTGCCTTTGAAGTGTACAGGTGCCTTGCCTTCCTTGCCCTGGCTGCAGTCTAGCTACAGGAGGAATGTAGCTCTTTCTGTGGCGGCAGGACACAGCCTATTCAAGTGTAAGTGGGGTTGGCTTCAGCTCCTGCCTCCCACCCTGTTAGTGATGACCCATCCAGTTATATCTGTGCTCCCCATTGTGTGTGGCTGTCTAGGAAGAATACACAAAGCTTAACTGTCAGCTACATCCAGTCATGTGACCCAGAGACAGGCAGCAGGCACCAAATGGCTAAGGCAAGAAAATGCCAACTATCTAAAAGTGGCCCTTTCAAAAAAGTGATTTACAATCCGACTTCACCATAAATTAGAATTTTAAGCTACAGATCTAGAGACACCAAACATACATTGGTTAACTGTTCATATTTGGGAATTACAGTTATAAAATGTAATTACTAGAGATAGACCTTTGGTACAGAGATATAAAAACTTAAATGTTCATGTCCTACATTTTAAATACATTGCACCCTGTCCTCTGGGCTATCCAGGTCCTACCCTACGGGTGACCTATACATATTAAAAAGGGAGGTTTGGCAGATTTATTTTGCCAGGTCAAAAAGGCAGTTTGAAAACTGCACACACAGGCTGCACTGGCACCCCTGAGATGTTTTAAAGGGCTACTTAAGTGGGTGGCACAGCCAAACCCACCAGTAACATTTAATTTACAGGTCCTGGGCACACGTAGTGCTACTTCACTAGGGACTTTAAGTAAATTAAATATTTCAGTTTGGTTTAAACCAATGTCACCATGTTTTAAGGAGAGAGCACTCGTTAACAGTGGCAAAGTGTTCAGAGTACTAAGGCCCACAAAACAAATTCAGCAAAAATAGGAGGAGTTAGGCAAAAGGTTTGGGGATTACCCTGCAGAAAGGGCAAAGTCCAACATCCACAATCTAAAACAAAAGCACTGTCCAAACAGGAATTTCTAGTCAGTCTTAGAAATTCAAAAACTAAACGTCCATCCCCAGAATGCAGAGTAATATTGACTAAAAAGCTAAGACTGGCATAAATTGTCCTATATGATTTGGGATCACTTTACAGTCTCCCACCTTACCATGCAACAACTCTGGGTAAGACCCCAGGAGGATCAATGCTGAAACATCGCCTCCATGTGTCGGATCCTTGATGTCGACAAATCCGTCCATCCAAGGTACTTTTTCAGTGTGACAAGGTTGGTCCCTGTATGCGACCTGCACTCCTTCACGATCAGCCTGACTTTTCAGATTTCACCTGGTCTAGCTTGACCAGATAGCGCTTTATGCTTTTAAGCACTTTATTTGCAAATATTTTTCAGAAAATCATATCTTGACTTCGCCTTATTGGACTTTTCTAATTTTGGTCTTGTTTTGTTTATTAGTTTAAGCTGTGTTTTCTGGGGTGGATTGTTTTTATGTGGTGTTTTCACTGTTATACTGTTTTAAGCGTTGCACAAATACAATACACATTGCCTCCTAAATTATTCCTGCCGGCTCTGTGCTAAGCTACCAGAGAGTGAGCACATTTTAATCTATGGTGTGTGACTGACTGACCCTTACTAGGAGTGGGTCCTTATGTGGACAGGATGCATACCTGTGCCAACTAGAGACCCCATTTCTAACACCAGTCAATCCGTTTGACCCTGCCCCTGTACCAACACCTTATACACCTTTTTAAGCATGGTGCTCAAAGGAGCAACAAGGGGCGGCTCATGTTCAGCTCGTGTATCATTGCACAGAATATGCAAACAACCCTTCTTGTTCTAAAATGTGCACGCAGAAACTTACTGCTAATTTCCTTCCTTCTTCTTACAGGATGGAACACACAGGATCATCTAATCTTGTCGCTGTATCTCTTGAAAATAAAGCATGTACCGAAGGATGAAAATGGCAATCCAAACACTGACTAATCGGCTGTAATGCTACATGCAGTCAGGCCTATGCTGTATGCAATATCAAAACAAGCATTTGCAAAGCAATGGGTCTCGCGTTTGCTCCAGTTAGAGCTATTAGCGTTGTAAATTCCTAACTGGACTTTTCTTGCCACATATATTGAAAATAAAAAGTAAAACAGTTGAAATAAGCAAGCCAATTCAAAGCACCACGGCTGCCATGAACATGAGCACGAAGGAGAGACACAAAAGGAAAAAGAAGTTCGGTCGCAGTCAAATGTATCGGCAGCCGTGCAATTATCCACGTAACAGGGTCGATGGCCAAGGCTGTAACAAAACTGCCCCAAGGAGGGACAAATGTAAAGCATTTACCAATGATAACAAAGAATTTTTGAAAGGCAAGCCCATGAACGATTGATAGGGATGGGCGTGCGGTGGGCGTGGTTAAAAGTCCACAGAGATTACAAAGCGTCATAGTGCTTGCGCGCTCAAACTAAACATACAGAGAATGCGCTGAACATGTTACTTTGGAGCTGCTAACTTGCCTGCTGCTCCATGGATAGATTTATTTGCCTGCCTTGTTTCCTCTTGCATTGCTGCCTAACCCGCCCGCTGCCAGAGTTGGGGTATGCCCAGCCTCCAAAGAAGAGAAACGTAACCCTGCATACCCGCTTTTAGGGCTGTCAGGAAGAAGAGATGTGGCTATTTGGTGTTAGAATCTGATCTGGTAAGGGTGCATGCTTTGAACGTAAAATGTGCATTTCCACAAAAAAACACTTATTGCAACCTTATATTTTGTATTCAAAGAACAGAGAAATGAACAACTTGGTATGTCTATTTAATAAAGCCCTGAAATCGCACATCAGATGTTCAGCGGTGTATCAGTCAAAAACGATTCATTTCAATCATTATTTGCAGAAATATTTGCTCAGTAGTTTAATTTTCTAAGGATACTGTACAGCAAACAAAAAGAAAAAAAAAATGTTCTGTTACTAGCTGTGCTGTTTCCCCAAAAAGTGTGTGTTTCCAGGAAATATGCTTTACGTCTCTGGGTTCCTATGAAACTAACATTTCAAAACCAGCTAATAATGTGCCTTCTAGTACTGGGCCCCTAGTATCCTGCTCCTGCCCATCTCATTCTGCTTTTTGTAATCTGGACTCAGCTGTGGGAGGGCACATTTTTTATCATTGCCACAAAGTTTTTTGAGCTTCTGCAATATTTGCCTTTGGAAGAATTTCCCAACTGGGCTTTTCCCATGCAATATATTTGCCCTGTACTAACCTGTATGATGAACAATTATTCTCTACACAGACTGGCTGGAAGTCATTCTATCACATGTGCAGTCAACCATGCCACCCTCATCAACATCCTGGAGTTTTGAATGCGATTCACTGGCACTGTCCTGCACTGGTTCTACCACTACCTTTCCAAGTCATACAAGGCACCTTTAGATGCCAAAAGATCACTATCCACCTGTGGAATCCACAGGCTTCCATAATGTGGCATGTCATCCTCAACCTCTACATGGAGTTCCATGTTTATGATACAAAACTCTACTTGATAGTATCCTCCTTTCCATATATCCAGCTCCTCAAACACCTACCTGCATGCCATCTTGACTTGGATGTCCACCATGTACCTGAAGCTGAAACCCACCACATAAGAATTTGTGTGATTTGTCAATATTAACGAGCAAAAAGTAGTACCAATTTGACTCAATGACATGAACCTTGACCACTTCAAACCCCAGTCACTTGGATTGACACTGGATACTAATCTCACTGTCAAAGAAGACTTTGCCAAAAAAGGCAGAGGTGGCCTGATACCAACTCTCTCTTCTAATGAAACTGATTCCATTTCTTCCAGAAAGTGACTTAAGAACTCCTGTTCAAACTTTTACACTCATACATCTACATGGCTGTTGGACTTTTGCATATGCAGGGTCATCCTGAATCTTTTTGCCTCCTGCCTCCTATTTTTTTCTGACCTGTCGCTGTTGGCTTTTGAACTCTGAGCACTTTCCCACTGCTAACCAGTGCTAAAGTGCATATGCTCTCCGTGTAAATTGTACGTAATTGGTTCTCCATGATTGGCATATTTGTTTTACTGATAAGTCCCTAGTAAAGTGCACTAGAGGTGCCCAGGGCCTGTAAATCAAATGTTACTAGTGGGCCTGCAGCACTGGTTGTGCCACCCACACAAGTAACCCTGTAATCATGTCTCGGACCTGCCACTGCAGTGTCTGTAAGTGTATTTTTACACTGTAAATTCGACTTGGCAAGTGTACCCACTTGCCAGGTCTAAACTTTCCCTTTTCTTACATGTAAGGCACCCCTAAGGTAGGCCCTAGGTAGCCCCAAGGGCAGGGTGCAGTGTATGGATAAGGTAGGACATATAGTAATGTGATTTATATGTCCTGACAGTGCAATACTGACAACTTCGTTTTTCACTGTTGCAAGGCCTGTCTCTCTCATAGGATAATATGGGGGCTACCTTTAAATATGATTAAAGTGTAGATTCCCCTAGAGAGTAGATGGACATGTGGAGTTTGGGGTCCCTGAACTCACAATTTAAAAATACATCTTTTAGTAAAGTTGATTTTAAGATTGTGCGTTTAAAAATGCCACTTTTAGAAAGTGAGCATTTTCTTGCTTAAACCATTCTGTGACTCTGCCTTGTTTGTGGATTCCCTGTCTGGGTCAGTTTGACAGTTGGGTTGTTTTTCACCTCGCACTAGACAGTGACACAAAGGGGGCTGGGTTGTAACCTGCATTTCCTGATTAGCCATCTCTGCTAGCAGGGAGGGGTGGAGTGGTCACTCTCCTCTGAAAGGACTGTGCCTGCCTCTGACAATGCCGGCTCCAACCCCCTGGTGTGTGTCTGAGGCCTTGCCTGGGCAAGGCAGGATTTCACAAGTAGGTGTGAGTCCCCTTTGAAGAAAGGTGACTTCAAAGACTAAAATGGGTATAAGAAGGGCACCCAAATCTACAGACTTTAGAAACACTTCTGGAACCAAGAGGAACCTCTGCCTGGAGAAGAGCTGATAGCTGAGGAAGAAGTGCTGCCCTGCCTGTGACTGGACTTTGTGTGCCTTCCATCTTGTGAAGAAATCTCCAAGGGCTTGAGTTAGAGCTTGCCTCCTGTTGTTTGAAGTCTCAGGGATAGCAAAGACTTCTCTCTGCCAGCACCTGGAGTCTCTGGAGAGACTCCTGCTCTGACAAGTGGTGCCCTATCCAGTTCCTGGGCCCTTGAAAGGAAAGCTGTTGGAAATCCAAGGAAATCCACTTCGGAAGGACTCCGGACCGGCACCGCTGCTGAATCCGGTGACGCCGCCTGCACCCGACACCGTAACCTTCGCTGGAACGCGACGCTCTTCGCAGGCCCGACGCCGTGGCAGCCCCACTGAAGTCCGCGACTCCGTGGAAGTCGCTGCACCACGTCGTGACCAACGCCGCTCAAAGTGCGTGGATTCAACGTTTCGCACAGACGCCGCGATCCCCGACTACGCGCATCGGCTTGTTTTCACTCTTCACCAAAGGTACTGTCCTTGGGGGTCTACACGACTCCGTGTCCGGCGGCGCTGGTGTTGGCTTGTTGGGAACGACTCCGTCACGACGCCGTGTTAACATCTCATCGAAGCATTTTTGTTTCTAAGCGCTATTTTTGAGTTTAATCTTTAAAAATTCATAACTTGACTTGTGTATGTCGGATTATTGTCGTTTTGGTCTTGTTTTGTTTAGATAAATATTTCCTATTTTCCTAAACTGGTTTTGTGTCATTTTGTAGTGTTTTCATTAAGTTACTGGGTGTGTTGGTACAAATACTTTACACCTAGCACTCTGAAGTTAATCCTACTGCTCTGCCAAGCAACCAAGTGAGTAAGCAGGGGTTAGCTGAGGGTGATTCTCTTTTACCCTGACTAGAGTGAGGGTCCTTGCTTGAACAGGGGGTAACCTGACTGTCAACCAAAGACCCCATTTCTAACATTGGTGATCAGTGGTTGGGATTTGGACTTGTATTTGTACTTGACATACAGTGATTAAGTGTACACTACTGTTTGAGTTCAGACCACTACGGGACCACATACTACTTGTTTGGTGATCTGTTGCTTTTTCTCTTAAGGACTCCTTTTTGTTCTACTTCCATGATTTGGTGATCCCTTGACAGATTCTTATTACTTCATTGGGAACTTATTTTCTGCCTTTGGAACTTTGCACTTGTGACCACCATGTCTCAATCTGGAGATGCAACAGCTGGAGCTGTGTTTGAAATAGAGAAACTGAAGGAGTATTCAGTTGCTCAATTTAAACAGTTCCTTAAAGATCTTGACTGTCCCACTGAGAGCTCCACCAGGGAGGGGGAGCTGCAAAAGGCACAGAGGGCCTGGGTGACAATCAAGAAGGCTAGAGGGCACACAGAGGAGGAGAATGTGGGTGGGGAAGTGCAGAGGATACACAGTGGTGTAGTGGAGGTACCTGTTACGCCTGGGGGGAGGGTCCCCAGGAGGGGTAGCAGGGTGTCATCCAAGGGTCTGACTCCTGAAGAGTTACAGGACAGACAGGCAGAGAGGGCTCGCTGGTTCAAGGAGTTGAGGATGCAAAGGGAGAAAGAGTTGGAAGAAAGGAGCAGGGACTTAGAGATCAAAAAGAGGATTTGGGCTTATGAGCTCAAAATGAAGGAGCTGGAAGTCATGAGGGCTGAATCCAGCTGGAATGGTGGCAGCAACAATTTTATATCCAGTGCTGCTGAAGAAGTGCACATGCCCAGAGATGTGGTGCCCTACTTGAAGGAGGGAGTTAACACACGCCAGGAGGTTCAGGGGTATGAGGTAGCTCCAGTGATGCACAGGGTCCCTGAGGTAGATTGGGGAACTGGCATGGGGAGTCATATTCCTACTGGTGGGAGGGACACTCTACTGACTCTAGGTGAGAGTGACAGGGAGAGGGGTTCCCCCCAGGTAGAAGTCCTGGTTATGGAGTGTGAAGACATCCCAGAAGAGTGGGGGTTGAGTGTCAGGGACAGTCGGGTACTGTCTCACCAGTCTCAGGAGGGTGATGTGGGGTGCTTTTTCAAAGCAGAGTCACTGGATGGTTGGGTGAAGGGTACTTTGGTTAATTCATGTAAGGGGCTGAGTGATGTAATTGCTGGAGAGCATATGTCTAGTCCTTATTTTCCAGAGCTACGCCAACACCAGGTGGAGTGTGAGTTCTCTGACCCCAGGGAGCTTACAATGGAGGCAGACCTCTTGGTGAGTACCAGAGAGTCTGAAGAGGCATTTGGGGGGGCTCCTGAGAGGAGTGGTCTAGGTATTTCCCAACCAGGTGAGGTAGGGAAGGATTGTAGTGTCCCAGGAAGGTCCCAGTGTAGTGGGATGGGTGAGGGACCCCATGTCCAGTCTCTGAGGAGAGGGAATGGGGATGGGCTGAGGTCCAAGGTGCCCGAGATCCGGTCCCAGGTCCTGGAGGGTTCCATGAGGGAACAGCAGGAGGGGAGCCTAGCCTGTACCATAGGGCCATCTGTTGAGTGAGATCCCACAGTGTCAGGAGACCTTTGGGGGGGGCGGCTGTAGCCAGCGTCCCACCAGTTCTGGTGTCTGGCAGTACCACTCCTAGTGAGGGGGTGCAGAAGTCCAGACAGGGGTTGAGAGGGGGTTGCGGACCCCAGTGGAGAACCTGGAGGGTCAGGGGTCAGCTCTGAGAGCAGAGCCCCCCATGAATGACCTTGGTGAGACCATTTCTGGGTTGGGGGGAATCCAGACTCTGTCAGATGGGCAGAGGTCAGGAGACCTGCGACAGCCAGACTCTTGTGTGGCCCTTCGGGACAGTGTGTCCCTTGAGGGGGGTAAGTGTGCCCCCCTGGAAGTCCTGGTGTGCCAGGCAATGGTTCAACCGCAGGGTAGTGACCCTGGGTTGGATGACCAGGTTCAGAGGGTAAACTCTGACCTGGTGGGGGGTAGGTATGCCCCCCAGGAATTCCTGTGTTGCCCGGCAGTGGTCCAGTCTGTGGGTACAGACCCTGGACTGGAGGATCAGGTGCAGGGGATAAACCCTGACCTGAAGGGGGGGGCGGTTTGCCTATCACCCCCCCGGTGTGATTTCAAGGGGTACTCTCCCTGAGGGGTGGGTGCAGAACCCTGAGAGTAGGGGAAGGGGAGAGAAAGACTCACCCCTGACCCCAGAGCAATCTAAGGGTACAGACCCTGGATTGGAAAGCCAGGTTCAGGGTGTCCCCCCTGACCTGGAGGAAGGGGCTACTGCTAACAGTGCCCCTACCATGTTGTCTTCTGGGGGGGCCACTCCTAGTTGGGTGCTTCAGGACCCCAGAAGAGAGGGTAGGGGGAGGGAAGCCTCACCCCTGGCCCTGGTCCAACCTGAAGGTACAGACCCCAGGTTGGAGGATCAGTTGCAGGTTAACATCCCTGCACTGGTGGAAGAATTGCGCAGGACTGCTTCTACAAGCACCCTGACAATTTTTTACTCTGGGGGTGCCGCTCCTGGAGGGAGGGTTCAGAGCCCCAGAGGGGAGGACCAGGGTCAGGTTATCTTCTGGAAGGTAGAGTGGTGGAAGGTAGAGTGGTCAAAGGGTGTCAGGCACCTGGGGCTACCGCCCCCCACTCTCCACAGTCACAGTGGTTGGAGAGGCCTGAGGTCAGGCTCTCATCCCTGACAGTTGTCAGGGGTCACTGTGGCTTGCTGTCCTGGTGGACAGAGCTGCCCCTGGGGGGGGAACGAGAGTCACACCCCAGGGGTGGAGTGGGCAACACCACTGTGTTGGCCCTGGTGGTACTATCTGCCCATTGCAATACATCTGTGAGCAAAGTAAAGTTAGGCGCTGCACAGATGGTGTCTCCAGATGTGGAAAAGGGTTCCCCATGGGTTAGCTTAGTGGGCCCTGAGAGTATGGACAGAGGGATCCAACTGGAGTCAGGAAGGCATAGAACTGGAACATGCCCCTGTTGTTGTGGGCCTGGGTCCTTGTTCTATCGCCCCCATCAGGGAAGTAGATCAAGGTATTGATTGTTCTCCCCTGGCTTTAGGCTGGTAGGGGGTCGTGTTGGACTTTTGCTTATGCAGGGTCATCCTGAATCTTTTTGCCTCCTGTCTCCTATTTTTTTCTGACCTGTCGCTGTTGGCTTTTGAACTCTGAGCACTTTCCCACTGCTAACCAGTGCTTAAGTGCATATGCTCTCCGTGTAAATTGTACATAATTGGTTCTCCATGATTGGCATATTTGTTTGACTGTTAAGTCCCTAGTAAAGTGCACTAGAGGGGCCCAGGGCCTGTAAATCAAATGTTACTAGTGGGCCTGCAGCACTGGTTGTGCCACCCACACAAGTAACCCTGTAATCATGTCTCAGACCTGCCACTGCAGTGTCTGTAAGTGTATTTTTACACTGTAAATTCGACTTGGCAAGTGTACCCACTTGCCAGGCCTAAACCTTCCCTTTTCTTACATGTAAGGCACCCCTAAGGTAGGCCCTAGGTAGCCCCAAGGGCAGGGTGCAGTGTATGGATAAGGTAGGACATATAGTAATGTGATTTATATGTCCTGACAGTGAAATACTGCCAACTTCGCTTTTCACTGTTGCAAGGCCTGTCTCTCTCATAGGATAATATGGGGGCTACCTTTAAATATGATTAAAGTGTAGTTTCGTTGAGGGTAGATGGGCATGTGGAGTTTGGGGTCCCTGAACTCAAAATTTAAAAATACATCTTTTAGTAAAGTTTATTTTAAGATTGTGCGTTTGAAAATGCCACTTTTAGAAAGTGAGCATTTTCTTGCTTAAACCATTCTGTGACTCTGCCTTGTTTGTGGATTCCCTGTCTGGGTCAGTTTGACAGTTGGGTTGTTTTTCACCTCGCACTAGACAGTGACACAAAGGGGGCTGGGGTGTAACCTGCATTTCCTGATTAGCCATCTCTGCTAGGAGGGAGGGATGGAGTGGTCACTCTCATCTGAAAGGACCTTGCCTGCCTCTGACAATGCCGGCTCCAACCCCCTGGTGTGTGTCTGAGGCCTTGCCTGGGCATGGCAGGATTTCACAAGTAGGTGTGAGTCCCCTTTGAAGAAAGGTGACTTCAAAGACTAAAATGGGTATAAGAAGGGCACCCAAATCTACAGACTTTAGAAACACTTCTGGAACCAAGAGGAACCTCTGCCTGGAGAAGAGCTGATAGCTGAGGAAGAAGTGCTGCCCTGCCTGTGACTGTGCTTTGTGGAGCTTTCCTGCAGTGCTGCTTCTGCCAGAGTAAGAGGGCAAAGACTGGACTTTTTGTGCCTTCCATCTTGTGAAGAAATCTCCAAGGGCTTGAGTTAGAGCTTGCCTCCTGTTGTTTGAAGTCCTAGGGACAGCAAAGACTTCTCTCTGCCAGCACCTGGAGTCTCTGGAGAGACTCCTACTCTGACAAGTGGTGCCCTATCCAGTTCCTGGGCCCTTGAAAGGAAAGCTGGTGGAAATCCAAGGAAATCGACTTCGGAGGACTCCGGACCGACGCTGCTGCTGAATCCGGTGACGCCGCCTGCACCCAACGCCATTACCTTCGCTGGAACGCGACGCTCTTCGCAGGCCCGACGCCACGGCAGCCCCGCTGAAGTCCGCGACTCCATGGAAGTCGCCACACCACGTCGTGACCAACGCCGCTCGAAGTGCGTGGATTCAACGTTTCGCACAGACGCCGTGATCCCCGACTTCGCGCATCAGCTTGTTTTCACTCTTCACCAAAGGTACTGTACTTGGGGGTCTACACGACTCCGTGTCCGGCGCCGCTGGTGTCGGCTTGTTGGGAACGACTCCGTCATGATGCTGTGTTAACACCTCATCGAAGCATTTTTGTTTCTAAGAGCTAATTTTGAGTTTAATCTTAAAAAATTAATAACTTGACTTGTGTATGTCGGATTTGTGTCGTTATGGACTTGTTTTGTTTAGATAAATAATTCCTATTTTTCTAAACTGGTGTTGTGTCATTTTGTAGTGTTTTCATTAAGTTACTATGTGTGTTGGTACAAATACTTTACAGATAGCACTCTGAAGTTAAGCCTACTGCTCTGCCAAGCTACCAAGGGGGTAAGCAGGGGTTAGCTGAGGGTGATTCTCTTTTACCCTGACTAGAGTGAGGGTCCTTGCTTGAATAGGGGGTAACCTGACTGTCAACCAAAGACCCCATTTCTAACAATGGCGATATAGCCCTGTATCATGACCTGCCAGATTACACATTGCCCGTCCCCCCGAAGGCATCCGACATGTCACAGCACTTCTCACCCAGGCCCTGAAGAAATTTCATCACATCACCCACGTTCTGATGGAATTCTTTTGGCTCCCACTGCCGTCTGCTCCATCTTCAAAATCAGCTACATCATTTACAAAACCACCATGACTAGCACTTACAGACAAGCTTACCACCACTAAAGGGTTTCTGGCAACAGCAGACTGGACAATAAGAAGTGTAAAACAAAAAGTTTAAAAGAATGCATCAGACTTTTTCATACATGCACTAGGATCTGAAACAATATCTATATATCCATTACAACTGCCCCAATGTTGTTCCAATTTAGAGAAGAGTTATTGGTAGGCATGCAGGTAGGTGCTGGCAAAAATGGTGGCTCACCCTTAGCTCTCCTGAGGAGTGTGAGGTTGCCCACTCTACATCCATCTTTTGCCAAACCTACATCACGCCAATCTGCACGCTGGACCCTTGGAAGTACGCTGGGGTAGCCCAGACTGATGTTTTGTGGCAGTGAGAGGGGTTTTGGCCTCCATATCTAGGTGAGGGAATGTAGCTGGGGGTGACGTGGTGAGCAAAATAACGATGGATTAAACCCAGGTCTGTGACTGGGGTGAGTGTTTGAAAAGTTCAACACTCCAGCCCTCATTTTATTTTGTAGTGTTGTTATGTGCATCCTAAGTGACTAGGGTATGCACAGACATGGGTCCCTTGCTTGCTGCGCCACTGGATTCAAGCTAGCTTGGCTGATATGGGGAGCTGCCCCAAAACCGGTCTCATGATGCTTGTTTCTAGTCAAGGGTGGACCTGGCTTGGTAATTTGGGCTGGACTGTTCCCATGGGGAGCAGGGTCAAGACTGATTTGTATCTGGCTAGGTCCAAACCTGGGTGACATGGTGAGCAAAATAATGATGAATTAAACCCAGATCAGGGACTGGGGGTGAGCATTTGAAAAGTTTAACTCTCTTTCTATAATTTTATTTTGTGATGTTGCTACGTGTACCCTAAGTGACTAGGGTGTGCTTAGACATGGGTTGGTGGCATGATGCACCACTGTGTTCAAGTTAGTCTGGCTGATGAGTTCCAGAGTACTGGCTCAAGGATGCTTATTTCTGGTCCAGGCAAGACCTGGCTTGATAGTTCGGGTTGGACTGTTGCAATGGAGAGCAGGGTCAAGACTGATTTGTATATTGCTGGGTCCAATCTGGGGTGACATTGTGAACAAAATAACGATCGATTAAACACAAATCTGTGACTGGGGGTGAGTGTTTGAAAAGTTTTAGCTTTCCCTCCATTATTTTATTTTGTGCTGTTGCTATGGTCACACTAAGTGACTAAGGTATGCCTAAATGTGTGTCCCTTGCTTGCTGTGCCACTAGATTCAAGATAGCCTGACTGGTGAGGGGTGATACTTTGAAACTGGTCCCAAGATGCTTGTTTCTACTCCAAGGAGGACCTGGCTTTTTATTTCGGGCTGAACTGTTCCCATGGGAAGCAAGGTCAAGAATGATTTGCATATATCTGGATCCAAACTGGGGCGACATGGTGAGCAAAATAACTATGTATTAAACACAGATCTGTGACTGGGGGTGAGTGTTTGAAAACTTTCAACACTCCGTCCATCAGCTTATTTTGTAGTGTGGCTTCCACATTGCTCCATGGTGCTGGATTCTTGAGACGGCACCTATGTGGCACAGTGAGTACATGCTCAACCCCCAACTGGCTCAGAGACCTACCACATTAATGCACCCGGGTTGACCTAATCCTACTGCTGGACCCACGGCAGACAGCAGAGAATGCTTACCCCACCCAGCGGCAGCCATCTTGCCAAAGATCATGGTCCCTGAGGCTTCAGGCCCACAGCAGCACCTGTAGCAGCCAGAGGGACAGTGGAGCCGCACACTCTGCTCTGGAGCTCCAGAATCCCTCATTGACTATTGCAAAGAAGGCAGGGTGCTTCACCATCCCTGCTGCTGACATCAAGAGTTGTCATACCATCCACACCATGCCACCACACTCATGCAGACCCAACAGTGAGACAGGGCCCACAGAATGTCATTGACCTGGATGACCGCAGTAGTCGGGATAACAAACGGATCATCGACCTCCTGAAAAAGGTTGAGATATGTTTTAATTTCTGGGCACAAAAATCCCCACTCTTGTGAACTTTACATTTACCCCCTCAATTCAAATTCAATAGAGCATACAGAGTTCTCTCTAGTCAACTGTGTGAGGCACCAACATGCACAACAAATCTTCCAATAACCTAAGTAGCACGGTCCTTACCGCTATGAGAGCACTCAAATCATGTTTGTGGTAGATTTTTTGGCGCCTACTAACACCAACCTGCAGCAATTTCTGGATGTACACCCTGGACTCAAGAAGAAGGACATTAAATACGGCCTACTGGAGCCAGCAACCACAATCTGAGGAAGTTGAAATAATTTTTGAATGTGGTAGACACCACCACCATGGACACCGGTCAAGTTAAGGACAATTCCATCCCTCCATCAACAAGCCACCAGCACACAACTCCAGCACACACATTTACCTAAGATGAACTGCAACAATGGTCCCAGCTCAGCACAACACAGTCTGGGAAGACTTCCCAGCCTAGAGACAAATCAATGTTGCCCATTCAAATTCTGACAAAGGCCAGCTTCCCCAATGTGACTGGCATCTACTGTGTCATATGACTGTGCTTTACCCCCATTTCTCCTCATCCCTTGTATGTATTGTATTATTAGGGATTGACTAGAAAACGGTGGTTTGTTGTCATGTGGGAGGGAGAGAGGTGAAAGGCCAGACTGTTCTTATAGGCCTACTAACTGGCCCCAAAGGCCCTGGCACACCCATCATCCACCCACAGAGGTGACCCTCCAACACTTAGGCCCAGATTTAGGTGGACCTAGTGCCATTCCAACACCACATTAGTGTAATTTTGTTTATGCTAATGTGGTGTTGGAAGGCCAAATACTCTGTGCCATATTTACAAAGTGGCATAATGCATGTATTGCGCCACTTTGTAACCCCTTGCTCCAAATTATGCCTGTGCCAGGCATAATGTATGCAAGGGGGTCATTCTGGCGCTAGGGAGACTCTAACAGAGTTCTCTGATTCATTTTTATCAGCATTTTTTAACACCTGCTGAGAGCAGTCGTTAAAAAGAGGCTCCCATTGTGTTCAATGGGCCTCTGGGTGCCTTGCAGGAATAGCTATATCATTTTTTACGCAAATACTGCAAAGCGCCAGACTTGCATAAAAAATTATGACGCTAGTCCCCCTGTCTACCTCCATGGTGTGCCGTATTTTAAATAGGGCGCACACATGGTGCCGTTAGGGGGAGCTAAGGGGTGCAAGAAAATTGCCGCTGCAGTAGGTGCAGCACCACTTAATCTGCCCCTCAGTATCTTGAGCCAGCTCCTTTCGTTCTCACCACTCCTAACCCCTCCAGACCAGATGTCTTACCACTCAACCAGATGACCACACTTTATGTTGCGTCGGCCTCCACTGCTCCAGGCACCATAGCCTCCTCCTGTACCCCGCCCAGAGGCTCAGGGCCTGGGTCTATCGGAGCCTCCTGGACCACCTGTTTCTGCCACATCTGGTCCTCAGAAGAACTTCCCCTGCAGGTTGGTACCTGGCATTGCAGCAACGATCCCACACTATGACACCTTTGAAAGTTGCAATACTCAAGGTTTATAGTCTGATGCACTTCATTAAGTGAAATAAAATCCTTACCTTTTTGAGCCAGAATAAATATGACATATCCCTCCTCCAGGAGACCCACCTTTCCCCTGTGGAAAGAGTCAGTCTCCAAAGGGACAGGATGGGGGGCATCACACATGCTAACACCTCACCTACAAAGTGGAGCCAGACAGGGGTAGTTTATTTACCCACAAAGTGTGCAGTTGCCATCCTTATCCACAAGCACTTTCTGTTCCGACTACCCCAAACTTGGACAAATCCCAAAGGAAGATATGTTTTCATGAAACTCTTGATAGAAGGGACGCATATTATAGTAGGCTCCAACTTTAAATCATTGGCTGCTAAGACTGAGTTTCTCTCTCTCGAATCTGCAGGTAACTCACTTCTTTTAGTACATTATTACAAGTTATCATTGGATTAGTCTGGAATGTGATGTTAGACCCACTTTTGGGCAAATCGAGTAGACCAGATGTACACTGTGACCATGGCAGAGGTGCCTTGTGAGACCTGATGCAGGACCATCCCCTCTATGATCCCTGCAGACTGTTGCAGACCTGAGACAGAGAGTACACTTCACCTCATGCCCTCAATGCCTCCTCACTCAAATTGAATGCTTTCTCTGTACCCCCCTCATGACTCAATGTCTGGAAAATGTAATTATACCCCTTGTGGAATCTCAATTTGCAGCCTCATAGCCCTATATCTGACGTGGGCTGTGGCAGCCTTTGTGAGGCCCTTGATGCCTAAACACCTCTCATTACCAAAACCTGAAGGCAAAACACCACCTCGCAAAATATGTGGAGAAGTACTTAGAAGATAATAAAGACTCAGTCACCTCATCACAGACACGGTAGGGGGCCAGAAAGGCTGTTGTAGGAGGCCTGTTAATGAGGGACTAGGTTTTGGCTAAACAGAAGCACACAGAGTTGAATCACTAGGTGGATTTCCAGGCCAGATCCTTGGCCTTCACTTACTCCTCATCCCCAAACCAGGTGCTCCTTAGGAAGATCCTATTGACTAAATACCAATTGAATACCCTTTGTACATGGGAGGCAGAAAAACGCCTTTTATGCATCCAACAGAGGCACAATGAATGGGGAGAAAAAGTGGGCCGGCGACTGGCCTACCAACTCCATCAACAGGATTCCTCCAAGGTGATCTCCGCAATTTGTGCTCATGACAGCTACTTCTTGGCACACCCAACAACTATAGTGGAAGAGTCATAGAATTACTAAGATCTATACTGCTGGAATTCTACCAAATCCAGATGCTGAAACCTCATTTGTTTGGCCCCTCAAGCTGCCAAAGCTGACCACTACCCAGTCTGCATGATTGGAGGGAGCAATTAAGGCACAGGAAGTTGCCTTGGTGATCAAAGCTATGCTCAACTGGAAGGCCATATGAGAATACAAGGAGTGCAAGATAGTGGACATATTTCCCTTGATTTCCTCACAGTCATAATATCTGTAATTTCTAGACCTGTGAAGGACTTTCTATAATGCCGCAGTTATTGTCAAATACCATTGATAAACACAAATGTTAAAGTACTGGCCAAGATCTTAACGATGTGCCTAATAGAAGCCATCATGGCCGTGATATACCGTTAACAGGTGAGCTATTGCCACTCCTCCACCATCCAGATGCACACTCTTTCCCATGTACTCCAGCAGGTGAGAGATGATATGGATGAAACATGTCCTCCTCTCTTTGGATACTGAAAAGGCCCTTGATTAAGTTGACTGAGGCTCCCTTTTTCGGATCAGGCACAGGATGGGAATAGGTCACAACTTTCTTACCCTTAACAAGGGCATGTATCACAACCCCACTGAGTCTGGCTCTTGTGGAGGGTTTCTCTCATTATGTTTTAACATACATCATGATACTTGATAGGGGCGTCCTTTATCCCTGTTATTATTCCAATTGGCACTAGAGCCACTGGCAGTCACCATAGTCTCTAACAACACTAAGGGAATGAATATGGCAGCAGGGCAGGACAGGCCCTTCTATTATGTGGATGACATTTTCCCTATATTAATGCGTACTTTGGGATCAGCATCCTTCTTCATGTCCCAAATAAATTCCCTTTTCCAGTTTTCTAGATATAAAATAAATTAGTCTAAATGCAAGGATCTGCCCGTAACACTCACCACAAGAGCTTCTTTAGATATCCTACCATTTATTGACTACAGAGCAAGCTGAAATACCTTGGGGTGTACATCAAATGGGACCTGCAGGACATGGTCCCGGACAATTTTCAAGCAATCAGAGATAGCATGGAACTTTCAGAGGTGGTCTCTCCTGAACTGGTCTCAGTGTGGAAGAGTTCAAGTCATCAAGATGAATGACATCCCCAAATTCAACTACATGTTCGGCATGCTGCGTGTTTTTTAAGCCACCATCCTGACTCCAGGGCATTACACAATCTAGTTCCCAATTCATCAGGGGCTTGGACATACTGAGGCTAAAAAGAGCCAAGTTCCACTCCTCTATGGCAAGGTGTGGGCTGCGTCTCCCCCACCTGGAGGGCTAATGGTTGGTGCAACAATTGGACCATTTGGTTTATCTGCTGCCCACATTCAGGGCAACACCAACCTGCGTGCTGCTGGAACATCACATACTACAGACACCTGGTGACCTCGCCATGTATAATACTTCGCAACCACCCATTACCCATTCACCAACCCCATCATTCATGCCTTACCACATGCATGCCATAGGTAGCATAGAATGACCAATGTCCCAGGCCGTATTCACTACAAAGCACACTATTGTGCAATGCAGCCATGACAATGCGGGGAATTCACTGGTCCATTTGGATTGAACATGGCTTTCATCATATCGATGAGCTGGTCTCTAAAGGTTCCATTAAGACATTTCCCAACTTGAGACGTAAATTTGACATCCTCCACTCGCAGCTTTGGAAATATAATCAACTGCCCGATGCCCAGTCCCACATCCTGGAGAGAATGCATATTCTTATACCCAGCCCCCCCATTACTCAATACATCCATACCTGGAAAAAAATTCGAGGCTTTATGGCAGTATCATACTCTATACTGATTGACCACTGTTTCTTCTTTACAGCATCAAGAGCGATACGCACTTGGCGGGAAACACATCTCAGCACAAATTCCTGGAGGATGATTGGGAAACCCTCCTGGCCGATGATAATAAGAGGCTGCGAGAGGTGCATCTCAAGTACAGTTATTTTGAAATCGTCCATTGCTAGCATTGGTCCACTGTGAAATTATGCAGTGCCCACCTCAGCACAAACTCTTGCTGCTGGAGAGAGGGACTGTGCCATAGTCCACGTACTATTGTAAGGCACCAGGTTGAGTGGATTCTGGACACCGATAGGGGACCACCTGAAGAGGAAGCTATGGATTACAAGGTCATTAACTGCCCGACTAGTCCTCCTAGACAACACATCTAACCTCCCCTCCATACCCAATAGGCCAAATTTAACAGAAAATGATGGTGTGTGCGCTGCCCCATATTTGGCAGCTGTTGGACCTGGCCCTTGTGGCAAGTTCACCCCCTGACTTTTTGCCTGATTCCTCCTATTTTTTCTGACCTCTCGCTGTTGGCTCTATACCTAATTTGCATATTTAATTTACCTATAAATCCCTTGTACAGTGGTATCTCTATACCCAGGGCCTGTAAATTAAATGCTACTAGTGGGCCTGCAGTGCTGCTTGCGCCACCCACTGAAGTAGACTTTCAAACCTGTCTCATGCCTGCTAGCGCAGGGCCTGTGTGTGCAGTTTTCTGCCACAGGGACCTGGCACCTAAATTTACTTGCCGGGCCCAGAACTCCCCTTTTACTACATGTATGTCACCCCTAAGGTAGGCCCTAGCTAGCCCTATGGGCAGGGTGCTATGTATGTAGAAGGCAGGACATGTGCCAGGTTGCGTGACCTGTCCTGGCAGTGACAAACAGCCTAACTTGGTGTCTCACTGCTGTGAGTGCTGCCTTCTCATAGGATTGCATTAGAAATGCCCTGCTCTATGTGTAAGGGGTATTGTCTGATTTATGAGGGGTAGCAGAGGCATGTTTGGTATGGTTGTAATGACGATAATAAATGCGGCTTACTGGTGTAGGTGTATTTTTTATTGCTATTACAGAATTGCCACTTCTAGAAAGTGCGCATTTCTCTGTGCTTATGACTCTGGCGTTTTGCAGCTTGACTCCAATCCACGTCTGGGCAGAGTGACAGTTGGAGCTTTGTGCATACTTTTCAGACAGCCTGTACACAGGGAGGGTGGAGGTGTCACAGAGGTGCATCTGCATACTGAATAGTCTTCCTGGGCTGAGAGAAGTAGCGACGGGGCACACCTACATTTCTAAAGGCTGTGCCCTGGCCTCACACAATAGGGTTGTTTTCCCCCCACTGATGTTTGGAGCCTGTGCTGGAGGAGAGAGGGGGCACTCCTAGAACCAGTTGTAACAGGTTGGAACCTCCTCTCCCCTTCCATTGTAAAACACTGTAAGGACTGAGTATAAGTACAGGGGAGTTTTCCCCAGGAGACTCTCTGAGACATCTTGGAACTGGACACAGAAATGCTGTAAGGACTCACCAGAGACCGCCATGGACTGCTGCTGCTGTGCTGACCTGTGACCTGCTTGGTCACTGTAAGGACTTGCCACTTGCATGCATCCTCTTTGTGCTGGCCTGTTGCTGGGCCCCTCCACCTGTGGGCCTTTTCCTCGGACTCTTGTCCCCCAGGTGCAGGGTGCTGTGGCCACTGACCATTGCAACAATCTAAACCACGAGGAGTGCTTCATTCCACCTCCTAGTGCCGGGAAAGTGATCCGCTGAAATTTGTGAGAGCACTGGGAGGAGTGCTCTGCTGTGCTTTGCATCAAGCTCCTGGAGAGCGCTTTCATGTTCTGGCGCTGGGAAGCGTCTTATTTGGTGGCGCGCTTGGAAAAGTGTGTTGTCCCCGCCTAGATCACCACAGTGACCCGGGCGTATTAAAAAACAGAGCGCGTCGAGAGCGCACTCTCGGAGGTGCCCCCGGAGTATGATTCAGGCTAAGGAAGGAGCGAGCACGCTCCTATCGTGTCCCTGGGAGAAGCGCGCTCGGCGGAGCGACCCCGGGGCACAAGCAGGCACCTACTTTGGTACCCGCTGCTCGTTATGGCCATTCTGAGCTGGGCGGGGGACGGAGGCCTCAACAGAGGCTCCACCGCCTCACCGGGCCCCTGTTCTTGGTTCCAGGAAAGGCAGGGGAGAAGGAAGTCCCTCCCTGCCCCACCGGAGCCCGAGGCCATTGCTGCAGGACCGCGAACAGGACAGAAGCCTCATCAGAGGCCTCCTGTGCTACCGGTCCCATTTTTGTCTCCCCTTGTGGGCCGGTGCTAGTAAGTTGGCCCCCCTCGTTGGAGGGCCAGTGAAGTCCCAGGGAAGGCCCAGCATTAAAGCGGAGAGGGTGCGTGGCGCCCCCTCCTTTCTGAAATCAATTGCTGACCTTGCCCCCCCTCGTGAGGGCTGGTGGGGGCATGGGGCGGCCCTCCAGAGATCGCGGGCCCCAGGAGGGGCCCGTTATTAATGCAGAGGGGGTGCGTGTTGCCCCCCTGTACCCTAGAGCTCTCAGGTGGGCCCTATTTTGCGCAGAGGGGCGCCAGAGGCCCCTTCTTTGTTCTTTTGGCACTGGAGGTGTCTCCATCTTTGACAGGTACTATTAAAAGACCATATATACAAAAAAAGGTATTTTTAAATATTTTATTGACTTATATGTTGCCTACCTGTTTGATGATGTTTTCATATGTGTATGCAAATGTTTCTTTTAAGGGCATACCATGCTAATGTGTTTCTCTGACTTGCTGTATGTGTTATAATGTTCCTAATAGGGCGTTTATGATATTCTTATGACAAGTGCTTTGGTGTAATAACGAGTTTCATGTCTACTGCTTATGTTGCAGAATAATAAGTAACCTGTGTGTTATATGTGACTACTGCTAGTTTGCAGAGTAACTAATGTGTAAAGTTCTGAAAACTACTAAGGTAGCAGGATATTACTGATATGTGATGTTTGGT
Source organism: Pleurodeles waltl (assembly GCF_031143425.1). Classification (NCBI taxonomy): domain Eukaryota; kingdom Metazoa; phylum Chordata; class Amphibia; order Caudata; family Salamandridae; genus Pleurodeles; species Pleurodeles waltl. The sequence continues at coordinate 75,872,004 of NC_090438.1, forward strand.
CTAATAATTGGGTTGTGTACAATACAGTATATTTTTTCATATAACTTGGTGTTGTGTTTCCTTTGTGGTGGGGGATAGTGTGTCACATGTGTTGTGTGTGTTGTGCAACTGCTTTACACATTGCCTCCGGGTTAGGCCTGACTGCTCATGCCAAGCTACCAAGGGGGTGAGCAGGGGCTATCTTGGATGTGTAACTCCCTTGCCCTGACTAGACTGGGTGGGTTCTGCCTGGCTTAGTTGAATACCCTAGCCAACCAGAAATCCCATTTCTAACAGCAGCGTTTGGCGCCGCATTTTTCAAAACGCAGGTATGTGCTGTATTTAAAAGAATACGCCACACCCCTGTGTTTCCCCCCTGCGCCGGCGCTAAATGTGCTGCCATGCCCCAACGCAGCAACCCTTGCAATGGCTGCGTTGAGGGGGAGATTGTTTTCGTGCAGGAAGGAATACCTTCCTTCACAAAAACAATCTTAAATGGTGATTTGCTTTTTCTGTGTGTGCTGGAGAATGCAGCACTCATAGAAAGAGCAAAAACGAGGAGAAATTAAAGCATTTCCCCTCGTTGTGGTGGCAATAGATTTTGGCGCTGCATCAGTGTTAGAAATGGGGTTTCTGGTTGGCTAGGGTATGCACCTCAGCCAGGCAGAACTTACCCACTCTAGTCAGGGCAAGGGAGTTACACGTCCAAGATAACCCCTGCTCACCCCCTTGGTAGCTTGGCACGAGCAGTCAGGCTTAACCCGGAGGCAATGCGTAAAGCGTTTGCACAACACACACATACATGTGACGCAATATTCCCACCACCAAGGAAACACAACACTAGATTATATGAAAATATCCTGTATTGTACACAACGTAATTATCAGACAAACATCACATAACAGTACTATCCTGCTACCTTAGCAGTTGTCAGAACGTTACACATTAGTTACTCTGCAAACTAGCAGTAGTCACACATAACACACAGGTTACTCAGTATTCTGCAACATAAGCAGTAGTCAGGAAACACGTTATCACATTAGAACACTTGTCATAAGCATATCATAAAACGCCCATAGTAGGAACATTAAAAAACCTATGGCAAGTTAGGGAAACATATTAGCAAGTCATGCCCATAAAAGGAACATGTGCACACATATGTCAACACATCAAAGAACAGGTAGGCAATATAACAGAATGAATAAAGTCTGTAGAAAGAACTTTAACTCTTAATCATATTGGTCCATTTTAAAAAGTACCTGTAAATGATGAAAAGGCACCTCCAGTGCCTAAAACGAATAATGGGGCCCCCTGCGCTCCTTTGCGCAAAAACGGGGGCCTCCAAAACATTGCAGATAGAGAGGGGCGGCACGCACCCTCTCTGACTCCTTATCGGGCCCCTTCTGGGACCCGTGATCACCGGGGGCCCCCCGGGCCTCCACCGGCCCTCCTGTGGGGGGCCCAGGTCACCCAAAGCTCAAAGAGGGGAGGGGGGCGCCTCGCACCCCCTCCTTGTAAAAAGGCGGGCCCCTCCGGGGGTCCCGCTACCGTCGGGGGTCTCCCTGGGCCTCCGTGGCCCTTTCCTGAAGGGAGACCCCTAAATCAGGGACTTCTGGCCCGCGAGGGGGGCCAACCAGAGAGCCAGGGGCCAGGGCGAGCCTCCGGTGAGGCTGCGCCCGGCCCGGCAGCACAGAGGAGTCCTCCGGGACTCCGACGCGCGAGGGAGAGGCGTCCTCCTCTCCCTCGCCGGTCAGAATGACGTTGCGGCCCAGGATGGGCCGGCTGGTGCCCCGGGGGCGCCCTGAGAAGGGCGCGTCCCCCGGGAGCACGCGAGGAGCAGGCTTGCTCCGATTTCTTAAAAAATGATCCTCCCTGTGCCCCGGGGGCACAGAGCTGAGCGCGCTCCTCGCGCTCAGCAACGAAGAAAGAACCCGGCTGCGGCGGTGATATTTAATCGGCGAAGAAGCGCTTCACAAAGCGCTAGGGCACAGTTTAAAGCCCGGGCTGCGGCGGTGATTTCTTTTAGGGAAAAGAAAAGCGCTTTCAAAGCGCAATGGCCCCTCAGCAGCCTCATTCATTAAAATAATGCCTTGTTCCTCGTAAAAGCATTCTGCCAAAGGGTGGAAGGATCGTAGCAGGGGTCAGGGGCCACAGCACCCTGCCCCTGGGAACAATTAAACAAGAAGGAGCACAGGGCTGGTGGGCCCAGCTACAGGCCAGCACAAGGGGTGCAGGTGGTGGCAGGTCCTCCTAGTGACCAGGCAGGTCACAGGTCAGCACAGCAGCAGCAGTCCATGGCGGTTTCCTGGTGAGTCCATTCATCAGCGTTCTGTGTCCAGTTTCAAGTTCCAAGAATGTTCAAGTTGTGGGGAAAATTCCCCTGTACTTATAGTCCTTTTTTTACAGTGTTTTACAATGACAGGGAGAGGAGGTTCCAGCCAGTTACAACTGGTTCTGGGAGTGCCCCCTCTCTCCTTTCAGCACAGGCTCCAAACATCAGTGGGGGGTTAACGACCCTATTGTGTGAGGCCAGGGCACAGCCTTTACAAATGTAGGTGTGCCCCGCCTCTCCCTTCTCTCAGCCCAGGGAGACTATTCAGTATGTAGATGCACCTCAGTGACACCTCCACCCTCCCTGTGTACAGGCTGTCTGAAAAGTATGCACAAAGCCCCAACTGTCACTCTGCCCAGACGTGGATTGGAGTCAAGCTGCAAAACACCAGAATCATAAGCACAGATAAATGCGCACTTTCTAGAAGTGGCATTTCTGTGATAGTAATAAAAAATACACCCACACCAGTAAGCAGTATTTATTATCACCATCACAACCATACCAAACACGCCTACGCTAGCCCTCATAAATCAGACAATACCCCTACACATAAGGCAGGGCATTTCTAATGCAATCCTATGAGAAGGCAGCACTCACAGCAGTGAGACACCAAGTTAGGCTGTTTGTCACTACCAGGACAGGCCATGCAATATGGCACATGTCCTGCCTTTCTACATACATGGCACCCTGCCCACAGGGCGTACTTTAGGGGTGACTTACATGTAGTAAAAGGGGAGTCCTGGGCCTGGCAAGTAAATTTAGATGCCAGGTCCCTGTGGCAGAAAACTGCGCACACAGGCCCTGCGCTAGCAGGCCTGAGACAGGTTTGAAAGTCTACTTCAGTGGGTGGCGCAAGCAGCGCTGCAGGCCCACTAGTAGTATTTAATTTACAGGCCCTGGGTATAGAGATACCACTGTACAAGGGACTTATAGGTAAATTAAATATGCCAATCAGGTATAAGCCAATCATACCAACTTTAGATGGGAGAGCACCTGCACTTTAACACTGGTCAGCAGTGATAAAGTGCTCAGAGTCCTAGAGCCAACAGCGAAAGGTCAGAAAAACCAGGAGGAAGGAGGCAAAAAGACTAGGGATGACCATGCGTATGGCCAAAAGTCCAACACAACCCCCTACCAGCCAAAATCCAGGGGAGAACAATCAATACCTTGATGTACTTTCCTGATTGGGGCGATAGAACAAGGACCCAGGCCCACAACAGCAGGGGCATGTTCCAGTTCTACGCCTTCCTGACTCCACTGGGATCTCTCTGTCAATGCGTCCCAGGCAGCCTAGACCAACCCACGGGGATTCTCTAGCTGCCAATGGCCAGAACCAGGCCCCAGGCCATCTAGGAGCCTCTGGTCTCTGAAACCATAATGAGTGGGGGGCGGTAGCCCCAGGTGCAAAGCAACCTGTCTCCACTCTATTTCCGATCAGTTCAGGGGCTCTACCCTGCCACTGATCCACCAACCTAGGGTCCGCACCCATAGGTTCTACAGGGGCTAGAGGCGAGGCTCTCCTCCCTCTACCCCTCCTTCTAGGATCCCGCCCTCCTCTCCTAGGAGGGGTATCACCAGAATCCACACTTGCCAGGGTGCTGGGTACAGCAGCCCTGCACAACTTTCTCGCCAGCCCAGGATCACTACCTGGCGACTGACCACCCAACCTAGGGACGACACCCTTGGGTTGCACCGGGGTCCAGGGCGGGCTTCCCCCTCCCTGACCCCCACTTCCAGAGTCCTGCATCTCCCCACCTCGGGAGAAGCCACCAGAAGTTTCACACAGGGGGGTGAGCACACTAACCGCCCCCCCAACCAGGTCAGAGTTTACCCCCTGAACCTGTCTATCTAGTCCAGGGACGACACCCTTAGACTGGACCATTGCCCAGCGAACCAGGACTTCCTTGGGAGCACACCTACCCCCTACCAGATCAGAGCTTACCCCCTGAATCTGGCAATCCAACCCAGAGTCACTACCCTGCGGTTGAACCACTGCCTGGCGCACCAGGACTTCCTTGGGAGCACACGTACTCCCCATCAGGTCAGAGTTTACCCCCTGAACCTGATCATCCAACCCAGAGTCACCACCCTGCGGTTGAATCCTTGCCTGGCGCACCAGGACTTCCTGGGGGGCACACCTACCCCCCACCAGGGAAACACTTTCCCCAAGGGCCACACAAGAGTCTGGCTGGCGCAGGTCTCCTGACCTCTGCCCATCGGACAGAGTCTGGATTCCCCCCAGCCCAGAAATGGTCTCACCAAGGTCATTCCCGGGGGGCTCTGCACTCAGAGCTGACCCCTGACCCTCCAGGTTCTCCACTGGGGCCCGCAGCCCCCTCTCAACCCTATGCCTGGATTTCCGCCTCCTCCGCTGTAGAGCGAGACTACCAGACACCAGGACCGGCGGAACGCTATCACCAGCCACCCGCCTAAGTCCTAATGAAAAAATGGGATCCTTCTGAACAGCTGGCCCTACGGCACAGGTTAGGCTCACCTCCTGGCGTTCACTCATGGAACCTTCAGGGGCCTGGGACGGTATCTTGGGCACCTTGGGCCTCAGCCCAGCCCCATTCCCTCTCCTCAGAGACGGGACATGGGGTCCCTCACCCATCCCAGTCCACTGGGACCTACCTGGGACACTCCATTCCTTTCCCACCACACCTTGTTGGGAAACACCTAGACCACTCTCATTAGGAACACCCCCTAATGTCACACCAGACCCTCTGGTACGCAACCAGAAGTCTGCCTCCTTTGCAAGCTCCCTGGGGTCAGAGAGCTCACACACTGACAAGTGTTGGCGTAACTCTGAAAAACAACAACGAAACAGGTGCTCTCTGAGAATCAGATTAAACAGCCCTTCAAAATTGTTTACTGTGCTACCCTTCACCCATCCATCTAGTGCAATGCAGCAATCCTCCACAAACTCCTCCCAAGACTGGTGGGACAGTTTCTTACCACCCCTAAACCTTTTTCTGTATTCCTCAGGGGAAAAACCATACTTCACAATCAGTGCGTTCTTCACAGCGGAGTACCCCTCCCTGTCACTCTCTTCTAGAGTCAGTAGGGCATCCCTCCCCTCCTCAGGAATAAAACTCCCTAGGCCAGTTCCCCAATCCTTCTCAGGGATCCTGCGCTCTACCAGAGCCTTCTCATATTCCTTTAACCACTGACGTATGTCACCCCCCTCTTGGAACCTAGGTACCAGATCTATGGGTATGTGAGGAACATCTTTGCTACAGCACTGTACATTGCTGCCACCACTGGACTCCACCTGCCGCGCTGGTGAGTCCAGAACCTTCAGACTGCGCTCTAGAGCGAGTCTTTCTCTGGCAAAGGCCCTCTCTGCCTCTGCCATTCTCTCCTGTACTAAGGCCTTCTCTACCTCAGCCCTTCTCTCCTCAACAGCTAGGCGCGCTAACTGCAACTTCAGGTCCCTCTCTTCCCGCCTATCTCTTAGCTCATCAGGCGTCAAGGAATGAGAGGTAGCCCTGCTTCTTACACTGGACCCAGCAAGGGACTCCCTATCACTGGGGCCTTCCCTGTCAACTGGCGTCCCCAACCGGTCATTCTCACCCTCCCGATCAGTCTCTCTACCACTCTCTAGGGATGAGGTCTGGGAGCCCTCCCATTGGGAACCCTCGCTACACTCAGGATCCTCTGGGTACCCCCTACGCACACTCCCTCCCTGGGTAAATGTCACAAACCTTTCAAAGAAATTCAGAGATCTCCTGAGGTCCCCTTCTACAGGCAGCCCTCTCTCTCTACAGAACCCCTCTAATTCCCCCTGCGTGTAAAACGGCAGGTCCTCTAAATCAAAGGTAAGCCCCATCTTGAAAAGGTACAAATAACTCAACTGTGACAACCACAATACCCAAGCGTGAGAACTGAAAACAGGAAAAATGACCAAAGAGAGAAAGTTAAGAGAAGCCAAACATGTGATGGTCTAAACGCAATCCTTGTAGTGAAATAATGAGTCACAATGGTATTGTGCAAGCGCAAGTCCTATCCTCACCGCTGACTTCCAATGTTAGAAATGGGGTTTCTGGTTGGCTAGGGTATGCACCTCAGCCAGGCAGAACTTACCCACTCTAGTCAGGGCAAGGGAGTTACACGTCCAAGATAACCCCTGCTCACCCCCTTGGTAGCTTGGCACGAGCAGTCAGGCTTAACCCGGAGGCAATGCGTAAAGCGTTTGCACAACACACACATACATGTGACGCAATATTCCCACCACCAAGGAAACACAACACTAGATTATATGAAAATATCCTGTATTGTACACAACGTAATTATCAGACAAACATCACATAACAGTACTATCCTGCTACCTTAGCAGTTGTCAGAACGTTACACATTAGTTACTCTGCAAACTAGCAGTAGTCACACATAACACACAGGTTACTCAGTATTCTGCAACATAAGCAGTAGTCAGGAAACACGTTATCACATTAGAACACTTGTCATAAGCATATCATAAAACGCCCATAGTAGGAACATTAAAAAACCTATGGCAAGTTAGGGAAACATATTAGCAAGTCATGCCCATAAAAGGAACATGTGCACACATATGTCAACACATCAAAGAACAGGTAGGCAATATAACAGAATGAATAAAGTCTGTAGAAAGAACTTTAACTCTTAATCATATTGGTCCATTTTAAAAAGTACCTGTAAATGATGAAAAGGCACCTCCAGTGCCTAAAACGAATAATGGGGCCCCCTGCGCTCCTTTGCGCAAAAACGGGGGCCTCCAAAACATTGCAGATAGAGAGGGGCGGCACGCACCCTCTCTGACTCCTTATCGGGCCCCTTCTGGGACCCGTGATCACCGGGGGCCCCCCGGGCCTCCACCGGCCCTCCTGTGGGGGGCCCAGGTCACCCAAAGCTCAAAGAGGGGAGGGGGGCGCCTCGCACCCCCTCCTTGTAAAAAGGCGGGCCCCTCCGGGGGTCCCGCTACCGTCGGGGGTCTCCCTGGGCCTCCGTGGCCCTTTCCTGAAGGGAGACCCCTAAATCAGGGACTTCTGGCCCGCGAGGGGGGCCAACCAGAGAGCCAGGGGCCAGGGCGAGCCTCCGGTGAGGCTGCGCCCGGCCCGGCAGCACAGAGGAGTCCTCCGGGACTCCGACGCGCGAGGGAGAGGCGTCCTCCTCTCCCTCGCCGGTCAGAATGACGTTGCGGCCCAGGATGGGCCGGCTGGTGCCCCGGGGGCGCCCTGAGAAGGGCGCGTCCCCCGGGAGCACGCGAGGAGCAGGCTTGCTCCGATTTCTTAAAAAATGATCCTCCCTGTGCCCCGGGGGCACAGAGCTGAGCGCGCTCCTCGCGCTCAGCAACGAAGAAAGAACCCGGCTGCGGCGGTGATATTTAATCGGCGAAGAAGCGCTTCACAAAGCGCTAGGGCACAGTTTAAAGCCCGGGCTGCGGCGGTGATTTCTTTTAGGGAAAAGAAAAGCGCTTTCAAAGCGCAATGGCCCCTCAGCAGCCTCATTCATTAAAATAATGCCTTGTTCCTCGTAAAAGCATTCTGCCAAAGGGTGGAAGGATCGTAGCAGGGGTCAGGGGCCACAGCACCCTGCCCCTGGGAACAATTAAACAAGAAGGAGCACAGGGCTGGTGGGCCCAGCTACAGGCCAGCACAAGGGGTGCAGGTGGTGGCAGGTCCTCCTAGTGACCAGGCAGGTCACAGGTCAGCACAGCAGCAGCAGTCCATGGCGGTTTCCTGGTGAGTCCATTCATCAGCGTTCTGTGTCCAGTTTCAAGTTCCAAGAATGTTCAAGTTGTGGGGAAAATTCCCCTGTACTTATAGTCCTTTTTTTACAGTGTTTTACAATGACAGGGAGAGGAGGTTCCAGCCAGTTACAACTGGTTCTGGGAGTGCCCCCTCTCTCCTTTCAGCACAGGCTCCAAACATCAGTGGGGGGTTAACGACCCTATTGTGTGAGGCCAGGGCACAGCCTTTACAAATGTAGGTGTGCCCCGCCTCTCCCTTCTCTCAGCCCAGGGAGACTATTCAGTATGTAGATGCACCTCAGTGACACCTCCACCCTCCCTGTGTACAGGCTGTCTGAAAAGTATGCACAAAGCCCCAACTGTCACTCTGCCCAGACGTGGATTGGAGTCAAGCTGCAAAACACCAGAATCATAAGCACAGATAAATGCGCACTTTCTAGAAGTGGCATTTCTGTGATAGTAATAAAAAATACACCCACACCAGTAAGCAGTATTTATTATCACCATCACAACCATACCAAACACGCCTACGCTAGCCCTCATAAATCAGACAATACCCCTACACATAAGGCAGGGCATTTCTAATGCAATCCTATGAGAAGGCAGCACTCACAGCAGTGAGACACCAAGTTAGGCTGTTTGTCACTACCAGGACAGGCCATGCAATATGGCACATGTCCTGCCTTTCTACATACATGGCACCCTGCCCACAGGGCGTACTTTAGGGGTGACTTACATGTAGTAAAAGGGGAGTCCTGGGCCTGGCAAGTAAATTTAGATGCCAGGTCCCTGTGGCAGAAAACTGCGCACACAGGCCCTGCGCTAGCAGGCCTGAGACAGGTTTGAAAGTCTACTTCAGTGGGTGGCGCAAGCAGCGCTGCAGGCCCACTAGTAGTATTTAATTTACAGGCCCTGGGTATAGAGATACCACTGTACAAGGGACTTATAGGTAAATTAAATATGCCAATCAGGTATAAGCCAATCATACCAACTTTAGATGGGAGAGCACCTGCACTTTAACACTGGTCAGCAGTGATAAAGTGCTCAGAGTCCTAGAGCCAACAGCGAAAGGTCAGAAAAACCAGGAGGAAGGAGGCAAAAAGACTAGGGATGACCATGCGTATGGCCAAAAGTCCAACAATCAGGTTTACGAAAACTCGTAAATTCAAGGCAGTGTCAAAATGCAATGGATGCTGCTGTGGCACGCCCACAGCAAAACCCAATGCACGCTCCTTCCACGGAAAGTGCTGCTTGTGAAGGGGCCGTTTTTACAAGGTGGCCTTAAGCCACAAGAAGTGGCTTAAAGCCACCTTGTAAAGACGGCGCAGGGCATTGCTCCACCAGAGCGTCACCAAAAGTGACGCTCCGGTGGCACTAGGGGCTCTTAAATATGTCCCAATATGTTAATAGATGGCTCTCTACAGCCCTATGTAGCCAAACCAGCATTACTGTGTGTAAGAAATAGGGTTGTTGGTTGACTGGCATGTGAGCCCTGGCCAAGCAACAGCCCAAATCCCTTGCAGGTTGAACCACAAAATGTTGCTAAATTAACCTGTTGGGTCCTCCTGGATAGGATGGTACAAAAAGCAGTCAGACGTGACTTAGAGGCAATGTGTAAAGTCATTGTAGCATACCAAACAGTAATAAAGTGATAACACAACACAAGAAATATCCCAAACCAATTTAGAAAAATAGAGTAAATGCTCATTAATTATTTAACACGAAAGGGACAAGAATCTAATCAGTAAAACCAGAGTTATGAATTCTTATACTTTTGAGTGAGAACAATCAAAGTGCAATCCACGGACATCTCGTCAGGCGAGACCTGGTCAAGGTTGGAAAATATGGCCGATTGCAATGGACTGCGGTTCTAATGCTAGAAGTGAATTGGGCCGCATCAATGCTTACCTTCAGACTTAGAAAAATTCTTGAGAAAATTGTTTTGAGAAGATAAAGTTCAGTGGGGCACGGGAGCATCGTCATCGGATGGCCCTGAGTCAAAGCAACAGTGAATATTTCTACATTTGGACTTAGTCACCGAAATAGAAGATGAAAATCTAAAGTAGGTCAAAGTAGAGGGCTGTAGCAGAAGTCTGTTCCACATGGTTGGATACCCCTTTAGTGAAGGACAGATGAAAAGGATTTCCTGCTGCGGAGAAGAACCTAGTGAGAGAAGTTGTGAAGTCCATTTGACCAGCGATGCACCTCAGGAGGGTAGGTGAGCCAGTTGGTCCTGTCTTGGACGGTCAGGACTCACTTAGGCTGGGTCCAGGTGTGGATACAAGACGGAGGAAACCTTTTGTGTCCCTGTGGCTCTGAACAGGAGGCCAACAAAATAGCGCTTGTGAGTCACTCTGTAGGTCCTAGGACAGTTGAAGATCCAGTCCTTGTCCCCAGACAGAAGATAGCAGAGCAGCAGGACAATCAGGTCAGCAATTCATCACAGCAGCAGTTCTTCAGAGAAGCAGTACAGCAGAGTGGCAGTCCTTCTAGCAGCACAGCAGTCCTTCTTACTGGCAGAGTATCCACAGATCTAGATTACTGAAGAGTTGATGTCTGAGGTCCTACTTTTATACTGTTTTGCCCTTCTTCTGGAAAGGGGGGAGAAGCTTCTGCAAAGAGTCTTGACAGTGCAGTGGCAAGGTGGGGTTGCTAGCTGCTTTGTGTGATACAGAGCTCAGTTGCTAGTGGGGTGTGCCCAACTCTGCCACTCCCATCCTCCAAGCAGATGGACCATTGAGGGACATCTAATCCCTCTACTGTATGACTGTTTGGGAGGACTTCACAAGCTGAAGGCACAAATGGCTGAGGACAGGAAAATGCCAACTTTCTAAAAGTGGCATTTTCAAAATTGTAATGAAAAATCCAACTTTACAATTAAAAAGGGGTTATCATTGCAATTTAATAGATATCAAACATGACATAACCACCTGCTCCCAACAGGAATTACAGCTTGTTAAATGTAGTAGGTAATCCCTATGGGAGGGGTAGGCCTTACAGTAGTGAATAATGAAGGAGTTTTTCACCACCAAGACATGTAGAACTTAAAAGTGCTCATTCTACCTGTTAATTATACAGCACCCTGCCCTACGGGTAACCTAGAGCCTTTCCTTAGCAGTGACTTATATGTAATAAAAGGAGAGTTTACGGCTTGGCAAGGGAATTTTAATGCCAAGTAAACATGGTAGTTTAAAACTGCATTCAGCTGCTATGGCAGTCCGTGAACATGTTTTAAGGTGCTACTGAAGTGGGAGGCACAATATGTGCTGCAGCTCCACTTGCAGCATTTAATTTACAGGCACTGGGCATATCGTATACCATTGTACAAGGGCTTTTATAAGTAAATTAAGTATGGCAATTAGGTGTAGGACAATCAAACTATGTTTAGGAGAGTGAAAACAAACACTTTAGCACTGGCTATCAAGGGTAAAGTGCACAGATTCGTAGGGCCAACAAAAATATTTTCTGCAGAAATTGGAGATAAATAGGCAAAAGGTTTTGGCAGAAGACCACCCTAAGGCTGACAGATCTACCATTGTGCCATTGTAAAACAACCCACATCCCCTCCTTCCAGGCCTGGCTGGACACCATGTATGACATGACACTCTTTGAGACAACTATCTACAAGTTAAATGAGAGGTTACAGACCTTTGAAAAAGTTTTGAGCACGCTCCTTAAGGGATGATGATACCTGTAAATCCACCCAATCTGGGGGTACACTATATCCATAGTTCTATGCCTGATACCTAGGTGATTCCCCAGTTACCATCCTCATCTCCCTGGTGGCTCACTAGATACTAACCCAAAGCATTCTTTAGCCCCACTGAACAGACATCCTCTGCTCCATGTCCCATTTTATATGGCTCACCTGGAAAGGTCCTCAAGGTATCAGGTCCTGCCAGCAGACCTGCTAATGTCTGCGTGCAAATTGGATCTGGGTGGACCAGAAGGTAGCATTGCCCTTATCTTTGTTTCCCATTGAGACTACTCTCACTTCTATTAGAGTTCCCTCTTCCTCACTTATTCATCCATTTTACACTTTCATTGTTCTTACATTTTGTTGCTTACTGATCTACTTTTCATCATCATACACTCCTCCGGGGTGTTGTGGCATGTCTCTTGAACAGAGGTTTGGGGTTTACATTTTGTAATTGTCGAATGTATCACCTTTTATACTGACCACTACGTAAATTCTGTGTTTTCTCTTTGGATCTGTCATGATAAACTTAATAATCAATTGAAATACAAGAAGATGCACCTCTTTAAAGAATGTACACTTCTGCTCCCACAATCGAGCCATGTTACCTATCACTCATTGACTGTATGCTTGTCTTTAACCCTGTAAAGTGCTCCACTGCCTTTGGTTCACATACTTACGTGTAGAACCATTTCCTCTGCTTGCCAGACACTTTCACAATGAAGCTACGTGTGCAAAGCATCTTCTCACTAGTGTTAATATGCTGTATTTTCACAAGTTTATGGTGCCTCTGATACTTGTACACATAAGGTTCGTCAATTTGCATGCAAAAGAAATGCAGGCTTTCAGCATCTCCAAAGCCAAAAACTATTTGCCGCAATGCTTTTCAGATGACGAGAAGATTTTCTTGGTGAAAGTTGGGAGTATGTGACTCAGAAAGCATGGCAGCAGTCCTTATCTTCACAGTTAAGGTACCTAAACGTGAAGAACTTCAAGACCTTCTTGCATTTTTTCACATGGGACAAATACGTACATGTTGTCAAAATATAGTCTGCAAACTCATACACCCCCATTTTATGCAGGAACACAAATCACATTGTTTCACCTACAGCATCCCCTATCTGCAAAATACATATGATTAATCCACAAGCTACTTCATAAATGTAAAATTAGGGTGTGGGCATGGTTTCGGTGCCAATCAAGGTGGCGAAGCCACTCTGAGCACCGGTGGGTGCGAGAGCAGTTTTCTTCCGCAAGGTCGCTTCTACGTCTGTCTGATTAGAGAAACAGGCATTACTTTTTCCCCAAGTTCTTGGTGAGTCGCTGAGCCAAATTTGAGCTCTGACAACATTGTTTTTCATCTGCAGACTTCCTCACAGAATGAAAGGTCGCACCCCCCATTTTGGAGCAGTGGGCGCGTTTTCCTCACAAGCACTGCTCCATTTTCAAATTGCTATATTTATCAATAGCTATTAGCGGTGCATATTTCAAGATACCCACAGCCTGGCCCGCACTTAATTAGCCTTTTTATTGGGCAATTCAGTTTCTACTTCTTTCAATGCTTTCAATGATTGCCATACCATAATCCTCTTAATATACTTTTCTCACAAATATCTGAGATCGTACATGCCCTTATCAGTTCTTTGACACTTTAACTTGCTCTCTTAAAGAAACCAGCTTCATTATAAAGGTTAACTGACTATAATGTATACTCAAAATTATTTCAGTCATAAATGTTTTTGTTTCCGGGTTTCAATTCATAAGAACCACCTCAAGTGTTCTACAAACTGTGGAAATGTCATAGCTTCCCGGATTTACTCCTTTTTTCATAGCCTCTTCACTCTTTGTGGGGAAAATAACAAATCTTAAACTTTCTAACACTTAAAACACTGTTATTTTGTCATATTCAGATTCTACGCACAACAACATGGATGATGCTACATCACAAAAAATCTAATTCAGGTTGCATCCCCAAAACTTCCTCCTTAAGCAAACTACTGATGGGATGACACAAAAGATCCTCCATCTCCAGTAAAATCCATACTAGCATCCATGGATGTGTTTTTTAAGGAAATTCAAGCATTGAAACCTTTTAGGATGAAACCACTAAAATGTTACAATATCTAGATGAAAAATGGTCTTCCCTAGAATCACTAGAATCACAAGTTTCAAAAGTGGACTAAAAAGCTGAATATTTTCAGATAAGAACTTGACATACCTCTCTTTGAATCCAACTATCTATTTTCAGTCTTTTCTGCCAAAGCTTCAAGATACAAGGGACACATAGACTCGTTCCGAGAGTGACCACAAAACCGCAAGGATTCATTTTGTTCTTCCTGCAATTTATTGACTCATTACAACGCATGTCAGCTGTCGAATCCAAAAAGAAAGTTCTCTGGGCTGGCCATAGCCTGTCCTATCAAGATGGTGCCAAGGTCACTGCAGACCGTCGTAAACAATTCTTGGACATGCGCCCCTTAGTTAAGAGGCATGAACGCTAGATTTGGACTTATTCATCTTTGCTTATTTAAAGTGACGTATAAAGACAAAGCCACTACTTATGAAGTTCCGGCTGCTCTTCCGAGTTTTCTCTAACAACACAGAGCGGATTACATGGACACTTCAAGAATTACTTGAATCTCATTTGATGGCTACTGCCTGTTTCCATTCCCATTCACTAGTTATTTAGCAATCACTTTGTTTATACTTAATTGTTATGATGCCTTTTCTTGCACTAGTATGAGTTTTAACATTTAATTGTTTTCTTACCATCTTGTCCAGTGATATATCCTCTTTTGTTTACTAATGCACTTGAACCTTTTCTAACCAAAATAAGACAAGACGCTGTAGTGAATCCTAGTTTGTTTTAACGGGGTAACAGGAGTTAGCTTAGCCGTAGGCTTGTAAACTCGTGCCCCCGTCACCTAGTGACTTTTAACCTACTTAGCTTGCTCTGTCTTAGCCCATTTAATTATTTATTTCCTCTAAGATGGCTGCCTTGTTTATAGTTAGGCCACATGTTATGGGTAACATTATCAGTGTCACTGCGCCAAGGCGTCAAGATCAAGCACCAAAGACAAACAAACAGTAGGTGTTCACACTTAGGGATTTTCCCTCTCTATACTTTCGAGGGATTGTTGATATTAATTGCCGTCCCAAGCATGCCTGTTATCTATTGTTTTGGAATACACCTACGTCAGGGGACCTTGTAGATCTGTATAAATACATCACACTTTAGACAGATAATCAGAGGGATTCCGACCAGAGGGCATCACCACCATCGCTGATGCCGATGCTGCAGTCGTCTTGACGCTGACCCAGTCTTCGTGTCCCTACGGAGTCTGAGATAGAGACCTCCTTCCAAGGTAACGAGGGTTGGGGGCTCCTCTCATGGGCACGGCTTTGGCAGATTAGGTTTAGAGAACCAAGCTCTCCTTTAGGTAGGAGGTTAGGGCTATTCACATGAGGGTAATAGGGCACATTCCATCTTATATATCTTTTTCATGTATTGTAAAATGGTGGGGGTCTTCATAACAATGGCTCTCTTCTTCAAAATACTGTTACTAGCTATATTCATTATCCTAATCATTGCAGTCCATGCAACTTATCGCAAATTGCAGTTATGTTAAATAAAAATCTATTATAACTTTACTGCATCTGTGTCATTGCCTGTGTTTGTATGAGACATAATATATCTGTGAGAAAAGGGTAATCTCCTTCCAGCCACGACATACCCTGAGATATCTTACTTTGAGTCCATGCATAAGCGACTGCCATAAATCACCTTTTACTATTGTGTTTCTGGTGAGGTGCTGCTAGGGAGCCGGTAAGGTTGGGACAACAGTTGCGACTTGTTGTACGAAAGACTCAGTCGCCTACAAACAAAAGTACTGTTATCCTTAAACCAGCAGTCTTGCTCAGAGCAAGAGTCCAAACTATGATAACGAATGCACTTCAAGCTTTCAAATAGGTCCTCAGTAAATTAAGATGTAAGTTTATGCAGATGACATTCCTCTATATTGCTCCAACACTATGGCTTCTCTCCCTCCACTCCTTGAGCAATTTTCCTACTTTTCTCATTTATCGGGTTAAAGCTTAATGCTGATAAATGTGAAATATTACCTTTAAGCATCTTATATAATAAACAAATGTTTGAGCAATCAGGTTTTGCTAGGCAACCGTCCAAAATGAAGTATTTGGGATTGAGGTTTTCTCAAGTAATTAAAGAGACTTTAAAACTAAATTTTGAATACATCAACAGAATATTGAATGATAATATTGCCTGATGGTATCCACTCTTTCGTCCTTGGTGGGGAAGAATTGACTCTACTAAAATGATGTTGACTTTCCTTAAACTATATGTTATTGCTATGATCCCCGTTCATATAGCTGATTATTATTCTAAGAAAATAGATTTGATTTTATCAAAATGTCTCTCAAAAAGGCACATCTCTTCATGTAGCCTTATCCTCATTATGAAAAGATAAATCAAATGGAGGCCTTAAGTTCCCAGATTTAAAAAAATATCATTATGCTATCTCTTGAAAACAAGCGGCCAGGTGGCTTTATAAAGATCTTCTCCTATGCCCTCCCGTGTGGCTGCAGAGGGAGGAATCCTTAACCATTCCTTTCAAATTTAATGAAATCCTTGCTTTCACAACCCCTATTTCTCATCTACGCTCTCCCATTATTTCTCATCCCTGCAAACTTGTGAGGCCTCTCTTTCCATCAACATATCCTTCATTTGATAAATATCAGCAACAACCTATTTTGTACAATAAGTCTTTGTGAATCAAGAATTTCAGTGTATTGGAAAACCGGTAGAGAGAAAGGTTTGTGCCGAATATCACAACTCTTCATAAATGATCAGCTTGCATCCTTTAATAAGCTTTAAGCACAATTCTCTTTACCATCCTCATTCCAAATACAATATCAACTCTGATGTATCTCTGTTAATCACTACATTTCACAACTGCCATCTACATATTCCCCTCTTTCCATATCCACTGTTCTCTTTCCATTAATACGCACAAACCCAGAAACCTTACACATTCATGCAATTAACTAACACAGAGAAAAATCAAAAACTTAACTAATTTGGGAAAAAGATTTAACAGAATGTTGGAATGCTATTATTTGTGACAAGTAATGGCTTAAACTACAGAAAACAATGAGAGCTGCAAATACTACTCAAACCCATAACTCTATTTATCACTGTCTTTTATTTACCCCACTGGCACTAAAATCCTCCTCTTCTACTGCAGATTGTTCTTGTTGGTCTTGTCCATGGCCAACTGCTGATTTAAAATATATGCTATTTGATTACCCTCCTATTCACCAATTTTGGAAATTGGCCTGATGACAAATGAATAAGATTTTAAAACTTTCATTCTCTTTTCCTATCTGATATTTTCTTGGGTAGTTTAACGCCTCAATGGTCTCACATATCCCCACGTCATATATTGATAGATATGCTATTTGCTGTTGCTTTTCACTTAATCACATCAAACTGGAAACAAGCTCAAATGTAACTTTCAAATCCTGGTGGAACGTCATTTGCTTTCATCATAGACTAGGCACTAAACACGTTGCTCCTATATTTTAGCTCTAAAGAGAGATCTTTTATGGATTCCACTGACAACATATTTATCTCACTCTGCCTACCCTGTTAATAAAATTACTACAAGATCAAATGAAATAAGAAAACCACAGTGAATTCACCTTACTTATTTAACTCTAATATCAAACATTGCTTATCATTCATAAACTTATTTATATGATGTTTTAATTTTTCTTTCTTTTTATAATGTCTGCAGTTCTGCAATGTTATCATTTGTTTTCTAAATTTACAAAATTCAGGTCCTCTTTACGAGTGTGGTGCTCTACTGACCTCCACACTCGCGGTGGCGGTCAAGACCGCCGCTGTTGTGGTGGTCTGACCACTACATTAAAACCCTGGCAGCCAGACTACCAGGGAACCGCCAGCACCACCAAGATCCATGATCCCTGGGGCCTGACAGTGGTGGAGATCATAACCAGCCAGGGCAGTGCTGCAGGCAGCGGTACCATGCGTATTACAACCTTGTTTTCTGCCAGCCTTTTCATGGCGGTACCACTGCCATGAAAAGGCTGGCGGAGGACAGATGCCGGAGTAAACAGGGGGGCCCCTGCCCAGCACCCTCACAATGTTCACTGTATGCTGTATGCTGCTACTTGCTAGGCTGGCGGACGGAAAATGAGGTTTCCGCCCACTGACCTAGAGGGAAACACTTAATAACTCCGGCGGAGAGGTCGCCACAAAGGCGGCAGCCACCCTTTCGGGAGTTTGGCTGATGGGCTTTCCCGTCTGTCAAACTCGTAATAGGGCCCTTAGGGCCTGATTCCGAGTGAGGCGGGCGGCGGTAGCCGCCCTCCTCGCGGGAACCGCCATATGGCCGCTCGACCGCGGAGGCCATTCAGGCTTTCCCGCTGGGCTGGCGGGCGACCGCCAGAAGGCCGCCCGCCAGCCCAGCGGGAAACCCCTCCCCACGAGGAAGCCGGCTCCGAATGGAGCCGGCGGAGTGGGTATGTGCGACGGGTGCAGTTTGCACCCGTCGCGTATTTCAGTGTCTGCATTGCAGACACTGAAATACACAGTGGGGCCCTCTTACGGGAGCCCCTGCAGTGCCCATGCCATTGGCATGGGCACTGCAGGGGCCCCCAGGGGCCCCGCGGCACCCCCTACTGCCATCCTGTTCCTGGCGGGAGACCCGCCAGGAACAGGATGGCAGTAGGGGGTGTCAGAATCCCCATGGCGGCGGAGCGTGCTCTGCCGCCATGGAGGATTCTCCCGAGCAGTGGAAAGTCGGCGGGAGACCGCCGACTTTCCGTTTCTGACCGCGGCTGAACCGCCGCGGTCAGAATGCTCGACGGAGCACCGCCAGCCTGTTGGCGGTGCTCCCGTGGTCGGTGACCGCCAGGGGTCAGAATGACCCCCTTAGTCTTTACAATTCCCTTCAATTTGCTTAGTCCCCTATATTTTCTATGTATTTATAAAATATTTCTTGCAGTTTTCAATATTCTTCTATGCATGTATGTATTTTCAGCAACATTATTATCTTAAATTTACGTTCTATGCTATTGTCTTTGATGATTTAATTTAAATTACTTTCTGTTAGACCTGACAGCCTAAGGGTGGTCACTCTTAACTTTTTACCTGCCTCCCTCCACTTTTTGGACACTGTCTTTGCGGGCTTTAAGACTCTGCACACTTTATCACTGCTAACCAGTGCTAAAGTGCATATGCTCTCTCCCTTTAAACATGGTAACCTTGGATCATACCTGATTGGACTATTTAATCTACTCCCTAGTAATGTGCACTATATGTGCCTAGGGCCTGTAGATTAAATGCTACTAGTGGGCCTGCCGCACTGGTTGTGCTACCCACTTAAGTAGCCCCTTTACCTTGTCTCAGGCCTACCATTGCAAGGCCTGTGTGTGCAGTTTCACTGTCACCTCGACTTGGCATTTAAAAGTACTTGCCAAGCCTAAACCTCCCCTTTCCCACACATAAGTCACCTCTAATGTGTGCCATAGGTAACCCCTAGAGCAGGGTGCTGTGTGGGTGAAAGGCAGGACATGTACCTGTGTAGTTTACATGTCCTGGTAGTGTAAAACTCCTAAATTTGTTTTTACACTACTGTTAGGCCTGCTCCCTTCATAGGCTAAAATTGGGGCTGCCCTCATACAGTATTGAAGTGGTAGGTGCTGATCTGAAAGGAGTAGGAAGGTCATATTTAGTATGGCCAGAGTGGTAATACCAAATCCTGCTGACTGGTGAAGTTGGATTTGATATTACTATTCTAGAAATGCCACTTTTAGAAAGTGAGCATTTCTTTGCACTTAAATCTTTCTGTGCCTTACAATCCACGTCTGGCTGGGCTTGGTTGACAGCTTCTTGTGCATTCACTCAGACACACCCCAAACACAGGGTACTCAGCCTCACTTGCATACATCTGCATTTTGAATGGGTCTTCCTGGGCTGGGAGGGTGGAGGGCCTGCTCTCACACAAAGGATTGCCACACCCCCTACTGGGACCCTGGCAGACAGGATTGAACTGAAAGGGGACCTGGTGCACTTTTTAGCCACTCTTTGAAGTCTCCCCCACTTCAAAGGCACATTTGGGTATAAAACAGGGCCTATGCCCTACCTCATCAGACACTTGCTGGAGAAGAAACCTGAACCAGAACCTGCATCCTGCCAAGAAGAACTGCCTGGCTGCCTAAAGGATTCACCTGACTGCTTTCTACAAAGGACTGCTACCTTGCTGTTGCCCTGCTGCCTTGCTGAACTCTTGTCTGGCTGCAAAAGTGCTCTCCAAGGGCTTGGATAGAGCTTGCCTCCTGTTCCCTGAAGTCTCTGGACCAAAAAGACTTCTCTTTTTCATTTGGACTCTTCGCGCGGTGATAATTTCAACGCACAGCTTGCTCCGCGGCGAGAAAAACGCTGTACACCGATGCGACGCCTTTGGGGCGACCGGAACTTCAACGCACGGCCTTGCCAGGACAACGCCACCCGACTTCCAGAGAGGAAATCGATGCAACGCCTGCCGTAAGAGCCAAAACTTCGACGCACAGCCCCGCGGAACGACGCGCAGCCGGAAAACAAGCAGGAGAATCCACGCACAGACCCCAGGACATCTGGTAATCCCGCAACCCACAGAAAGAGACTGTCCGTGCGCCGGAAAACGACGCCTGACTTCCCCGCGTGAAAAATAACGACGCAAGTCCGTGTGTGCATGGGAGAAATCGACGCACACACCATTTTTCTACGTATCTCTTCTTCTGCGGCCCTTTGCAGAGATTTTCCACTTTAAACCAGGTACTTTGTGCTTGAAAGAGACTTTGTTTGCTTTTTTAAGACTTAGGACACTTTATATCACTTTTCAGTGATATCTCTACAATTTCACATTGCATCTTTATTCGTTTTGACCTGCAATTATCTAGATAAATATTATCTATTTTTCTAAACACTGTGTGGTGTATTTTTGTGGTGCTATATGGTGTTATTGTATGATTTATTGCACAAATACTTTACACATTGCCTTCTAAGTTAAGCCTGACGGCTCGTGCCAAGCTACCAGAGGTGGGCACAGGATAATTTTGGATTGTTTGTGACTTACCCTGACTAGAGTGGCTGGAGAAACGATGCAATACTCGCTTGAGGCTGCTGATAATGACACAAACCCTATGCAGTGCAGTTTTCTGACACCGTGAGACCAGATTTTGACCGCATCATCGATGGGCATCAAGAATCAACGCAAGCCTGGCGGATCCGAGGTTCCTGCCCGGAAATCAATGTATTGCTCTCTTGTGGGAGAGAAAAACGATGCACTACCGACCCAACCGGAGAAGAAGTGACGCACAGTCTCAATTGCGGGTAATGAATCGATGCATTGCTGACTTTTCTGACACTCGCTCGCCCATGCGGCTTTATTTTTGACGCAAACCAGGCACTTTGTTTAACAACAACATTTCCATTGTTTGCTATGTGGTAAGACTCTTATTATTTTAAAAATTCATATCTTAACTCGTGTATGTTGGATTTCTGTCATTTTGGTCTTGTATGATTTAGCTAAATATTACCTACTTTTCTAAACTGTTGTGATGTCCATTTCTAGGTGTTTTCACTTTATTACTTTGTGTGTTGGTACAAATACTTTACACATTGCTTCTGAGTTAAGCTTTTCTGCTTGTGCCAAGCTACGAGGTGGGTATGCGGGGGTTAACCAGGTGTGTTTCTCCTTTGCCCTGACTAGAGTGAGGGTATTTGCTTGGACAGGGGGTAACCTGACTGCCAACCAAAAACCCCATTTCTAACATTGGTGATCAGCGGTGAGGATAGGACTTGTATTTGTGCAGTGACATACAGTAGCTAAGTATTTCACTACCTACCCACAGTTGAAGGTCAACTTGATTTTTATCTCTTGTTTTGCAAATTCGTTTTCCTGACAATTTTCAAAAACTAAATCCTCACTCAACATGTCTCTGACTGGGTCTCAAGTAGGAGACTTTGACCTAGCCCTGTTGGATACATATACGGTCAAACAGCTAAGAGGGTTCTGCAGGGTGATGAGAGTACCCACCCAAGGGGCCTCCAAAAACGAGGACTTTCAAGTGGCGCTGAGTGCCTGGTTAGAAGCCCATTTAGAGGAGGATGATGAGGAAGAGGAGCCAGAAAATGTCCCCTCAGAGGATTTGTTGCTATCAGTGGATGATGTTACCACTGCAATTGTGCCCCCTTCCACACCAGGGAGCAGTGTCTCTGTGCAAAGCCAGACCGCAGAGGAAAGGAGAGAAGAAAGGGAGTTCCAATTGCAAATGGCAAAACTGAAAATTGAGGCCCAACAGGAAGACAAGAGGGCAGAGAGAAAAGCAAAACAAGCTGAGGCTGAGAGAGAAGCCAAACAAGCTGAGGATGAAAGAGCAGCCAAACAGGTTGACGCTGAAAGAGCTTTGGCTGAAAATAAACTATTGTTGGCTCATGAACTGAGTCTCTAGGAGCTGGAGACCAAGGCGAGACAGTCTGAATCCAGCAATAATGGTGGCAGCATACAGATAGGACCTGCTGGAGAAAAGAAGGTTTGTATACCAAAAAATGTGGTGCCCAGTTTTGTGGTGGGAGATGAGATAGATAAATGGTTAGCTGCTTATAAAGTTGCACTAAGGGCTCATGAGGTTCCTGAAGGGCAATGGGGGGTAGCTATGTGGGGTTATGTGCCGCCATTGGGGAGGGACACACTTCTCACATTGGATCAAACTGATCAAAACACATAGCCACTTCAGAAAGCCACTTTACTTGTCAAGTTTGGGCTGACCCCTGAGGGATACCGTCAGAAGTTCAGGGACAACACCAAACAGACCACACAAACATGGGTAGATTTCTTTGACTTTTCCAGTAAGGCACTGAATGGATGGGTGCGGGGCAACAAAGTAGATAATTATGAAGGGCTATATGACTTGATTCTGAGAGAGCATATGCTCAATACTACTTATACAGAGTTGTGCCAGCACTTGGTAGATAGTAAGCTGACTGATCCCAGGAAGCTTGCTGAGGAGGCGGACCTCTGGGTTAGCACCAGAGTGTCCAAAAAGGTACCTGGGGGGGACACCCACAAAGGTGGCCAGGGTTCCCAACAGAAGAAAGAGGGGGGAGATAAACTTACAGGTAAGGAACTCTACAAAGGCCCCCAAAAGAATTCCCAGAGAGGGGGTGGCAACCATTCCTTTTCCAGATTTGGGAAAAAGCCAGGGACCTATGATAAATCAGGGAGATCCAACCCCAAATGCTTAGAGTCCAATATGGTCACTATAAAGGCGACTCCCAGTGCTCCAAGAGGGCACCGTCCACTACTGGACAGACACCTGGGTCGACTAGTGCAGCGCTGGGGGGGGGAGATGGACTCAGATAGCTTTGGGGAGCAGGTAGAGATTTCCCTAGTGTCCCTGGGAGAAGGAGAAATGGTGCCCAGAACCCACATGCCCCAAAATACTTCCAAGTACAGGCAGTGAGTTACCATTGATGGGAAAAAGGTGGAGGTTCTGCGTGACACAGGAGCCAGTATGACTACTATCAAGAATAAGCTGGTGTCAACAGAGCAGATAGTCCCTAATACATTCCACCAGGTCATAGTCACTGACAATCGTGAGAGTCACCTACCGGTGGCTCTGGTTCCCTTCGAGTGGGGGGGGGTCTCTGGTACTCTGAAAGTAGCTGTGAGTCCTGCCATGCCTGTAGATTGTCTGTTAGGCAATGATCTTGAGCATACTGCTTGGAAAGAAGTAGAGCTCAGTTCTCACCTGGAGATGTTAGGGTTACCTGAGTGGGTTTGCATGACCACACAGTCCATGGCTGACCGAGAGGGAAGTCAAGGGCGTCTGGAGCCTGGAACAATGGCCCAGAGAACTGCCAAGAGGAGGGGCAAGGGGCGCGGGAAACCGGTCCCAGAAGTTTCCGCAGTGGTTGACGGGGCTCCTGAGGAGGAGGCTCCCGAACCAACTGGGGAAGACATTGCCACCCTAGGTGATCTACCTGAGCTTGCTGGCTGGCAAGTTGAGGGTGGACCCACCAGGGAGGAATTCTGCAAGGCGCAGAAAGAATGACCCACTCTAGAGGGTCTGAGGAAGCAAGCCTCAACCCAGGCAGCAGGTGAAGCCTCAGGCGATCACCACATCTATTGGGAGAATGATCTCCTCTACAGTGAGCCTAAGGTTCCGGCCATTGGGGCAGCGCGTGCGCTGGTGGTCCCCCAGTGTTACCGAGCCTTCCTACTGGGTCTGGCTCACAACATTCCCCTGGCAGGACATTTGGGGCAAGACAAGACCTTTGCCAGGCTTGTCACCCACTTTTATTGGCCAAGAATGAGGACAAACTCAGATACGTTCTGTAGATCTTGTCCTATCTGCCAGGCCAGTGGTAAAACAGGAAAAAGGGTTAAGACCCCCCTGATTCCACTTCCTGTCATTGGCACCCCATTTGAAAGGGTGGGCATTGACGCTGTTGGTCCATTGGACCCCAAAACTGCCCTAGGCAACAGGTTCATCCTGGTTTTGGTGGACCATGGCACCTGTTACCCAGAGGCAATCCCTCTGAGGACCGTAACTGCACTGGTGGTGACCAGAACTCTGATGGGGATATTTACCCGTGTGGGATTCCCAAAGGAGATAGTGTCTGACAGAGGGACTAACTTCATGTCTGCATACATGAAGGCTATGTGGGATGCGTGTGGTGTAACCTACAAGTTCACCACACCCTATCACCCCCAATCTAATGGTCTTGTGGAGAGATTCAACAAGACCTTGAAAGGCATGATTGGTGGCCTCCCTGAGTCCCTGAAGCGTAAGTGGGACGTCCTCTTACCATGCCTTCTCTTTGCTTACAGAGAGGTACACCAGAAGAGGGTAGGGGTTCAGTCCCTTTGAGCTTCTCTATGGGTACCCTGTCAGGGGACCCTTAAGCATTGTCAAGGAGGGGTTGGAGAAAGCTCCAAAGGCACCCCCTCAGGATGTGGTCAGCTGCATGTTGGCCCTCCGCAACCAGATGACCCGCTTCTGGAAAGAGGCCAAAAGTAACCTTGAGGCCAGTCAAGAGGTAATGAAACACTGGTATGACCAGAAGGCCACCCTAGTAGAGTTTCAACCTGGAGACAAAGTGTGGGTAATGGAGCCAGTAGAGCCTAGAGCTCTCTAGGACCGCTGGTCTGGACCATTTGAAGTAAAGGAGCGGAAAGGGGAGGCCCCTTACCTAGTGGACCTCCAAACCCCTTGGAACCCCCTAAGGGTGCTCCATGTCAACCGACTGAAGCCTCATTTTGAGAGGTCTGAAATCAACATGCTTCTGGTCACAGATGAAGGAATGGAAGAGGAGAGTGAACCTCTCCCCGACCTCCTCTCTGCCCAAGAAGGTGATGGCTCAGTGAAAGGTGTCATTCTCTCTGACTCCCTGACTCTAAACCAGAGAGGAGACTGCTATGAGCTGTTGGAGCAGTTCTTCCCCCTGTTCTCCCTTACTCCTGGACTGACCCACCTCTGTGTTCATGACATTGACACAGGTGACAGTCTCCCTGTGAAGAACAAAATTTACAGGTTATCGGATAAGGTGAAGGCCAGCATTGAGGAGGAGATCTCCAAGATGTTAGCTTTAAGAGTTAGTGAGAAATCCAGTAGTCCCTGGGCCAGCCCTGTTGTGTTGGTCCCTAAGGCTACTGCCCTAGGTGCGAAGCCAGAACTCCGGTTCTGTGTGGACTACCGGGGTCTCTACTCAATCACACGGACTGATGCTCACCCCATCCCCCGAGCTGATAGGCTCATTGACAGACTGGGCACGGCCAAGTTCCTGAGTACGTTTGATCTTACTTCAGGGTACTGGCAGATCGCCCTGACTGGGGGGGCTAAAGAGAGATCCGCATTTTCCACACCTGATGGCCATTACCAGTCCAGGTGATGCCATTTAGGTTGAAAAATGCCCCCGCTACCTTCCAACGGTTGGTTAACGGGGTCCTAGCTGGCAAGGATGCCTTCTGTGCAGCCTACCTGGACGACATAGCTGTCTACAGTTCCAGCTGGGAGGAACATCTGCTCCACCTCAAGGAGGTGCTTCAGGTCCTGCAACAGGCAGGCCTGACCATCAAGGCTAGTAAGTGCCAGATTGGGCAGGGTTCCGTGGTGTACTGGGGACACCTAGTGGGTGGTGGCAAGGTGCAGCCACTCCAGGCCAAGATTGAAACTATCAAGGCCTGGCAACCACCTACAACACAGACTGAGGTGAGGGCCTTTTTAGGCCTCACAGGATACTACCGCAGATTTGTCAAGGGCTATGGTACCATTGTGTCACCCTTTTCAGAACTCACTTCCAAGAAACAACCTAGGTTGGTGAATTGGACAGAGGCTTGTCAGAAAGCCTTTGACTCTCTGAAGGAAGCCATGTGCTCGGCCCCCGTGCTCAAGGCCCCTGACTACTCCCAGGAATTTATCGTGCAGACAGACGCTTCAGAGCATGGCATAGGGGCAGTCCTAGCACAGCTAAATGAGGAGGGCCTAGACCAACCAGTAGTCTTTATTACCAGAAGGCTATTACCACGGGAACAGAGGTGGAGTGCTATTGAGAGAGAAGCTTTTGCTGTCGTCTGTGCACTGAAGAAGCTGAGGCCATACCTGTTTGGGACTCACTTCCGGGTTCAGACAGACCACAGGCGTCTCAGATGGCTCATGCAGATGAGGGGTGAAAATCCTAAACTCTTGAGGTGGTCCATTTCCCTACAGGGGATGGACTTTACGGTGGAGCATCACCCAGGGGTTGACCACGCCAATGCTGATGGTCTCTCCAGATACTTCCGCCTTAGCGATGAGAGCTCCCAGGAGGTCGGGTAGCTCTACCCACTTTCAGCTGGGGGGGGACACATGTTAGACCTGACAGCCTTAGAGTGGTCACCCCTTAACTTTTTGCCTGCCTCCCTCCACTTTTTGGACACTGTTTTTGCTGGCTTTTATACTCTGTGCACTTTATCACTGCTAACCAGTGCTAAAGTGCATATGCTCTCTCCCTTTAAACATGGTAACCTTGGATCATACCTGATTGGACTATTCAATCTACTTATAAGTCCCTAGTAATGTGCACTATATGTGCCTAGGGCCTGTAGATTAAATGCTACTAGTGGGCCTGCGGCACTGGTTGTGCCACCCACTTAAGTAGCCCCTTTACCTTGTCTCAGGCCTACCATTGCAAGTCCTGTCTGTGCAGTTTCACTGTCACCTCGACTTGGCATTTGAAAGTACTTGCCAAGCCTAAACCTCCCCTTTTTCCACATATAAGTCACCCATAATGTGTGCCCTAGGTAACTCCTAGAGCAGGGTGCTGTGTGGGTGAAAGGCAGGACATGTACCTGTGTAGTTTACATGTCCTGGTAGTGTAAAACTCCTAAATTTGTTTTTGCACTACTGTGAGGCCTGCTCCCTTCATAGGCTAACATTGGGGCTGCCCTCATACAGTATTGAAGTGGTAGCTGCTGATCTGAAAGGAGTAGGAAGGTCAAATTTAGTATGGCCAGAATGGTAATACCAAATCCTGCTGACTGGTTAAGTTGGATTTGATATTACTATTCTAGAAATGCCACTTTTAGAAAGTGAGCATTTCTTTGCACTTAAATCTTTCTGTGTCTTACAATCCCCAACTTGCTGGGCTTGGTTGACAGCTTCTTGTGCATTCACTCAGGCACACCCCAAACACAGGGTACTCAGCCTCACTTGCATACATCTGCATTTTGAATGGGTCTTCCTGGGCTGGGAGAGTGGAGGGCCTGCTCTCACACAAAGGACTGCCACACCCCCTACTGGGACCCTGGCAGACAGGATTGAACTGAAAGGGGACCTGGTGCAATTCTTAGCCACTCTTTGAAGTCTCCCCCACTTCAAAGGCACATTTGGGTATAAAACAGGGCCTCTGCCCTACCTCATCAGAGACTTGCTGGAGAAGAAACCAGAACCTGCATCCTGCCAAGAAGAACTGCCTGGCTGCCTAAAGGACTCACCTGACTGCTTTCTACAAAGGACTGCTACCTTTCTGTTTCCCTGCTGCCTTGCTGAACTCTTGTCTGGCTGTAAAAGTGCTCTCCAAGGGCTCGGATAAAGCTTGCCTCATGTTCCCTGAAGTCTTAGGACCAAAAAGACTTCTCTTTTTCATTTGGACTCTTCGTGCGCCGAAAATTTCGACGCACAGCTTGCTCTGCAGTGAGAAAAACGCTGCACACCGACGCTGATCGACGCGACGCCTCCGGGGCGACCGGAACTTCGACGCACGGCCTTGCAAGGACAACGCCGCCCGGCTTCCAGAGAGGAAATCGACACGACGCCTGCCGTGAGAGCGAAACTTCGACGCACAGCCCAGCGGAACGACGCACAGCCGGAAAACAAGCAGCAGAATCCACGCACAGACCACAGGACATCTGATAATCCGGCGACCCACAGAAAGAGACTGTCCATGCGCCGGAAAACTACGCCCGACTTCCCCGCGTGAAAAATAACGACGCAAGTCCGTGTGTGCAAGGGAGAAATTGACGCACACAACATTTTTCCACGTATATCTTCTTCTGCGGCCCTTTGTGGAGATTTTCCACTTTAAACCAGGTACTTTGTGCTTGAAAGAGACTTTGTTTGCTTTTTAAAGACTTAAGACACTTTGGGGGTCATTCTGACCCTGGCGGTCGGTGACCGCCAGGGTCACCGACCACGGGAGCACCGCCAACAGGCTGGCGGTGCTCCGTCGAGCATTCTGACCGCGGCGGTTCAGCCACGGTCAGAAGCGGCAAGTCGGCGGGCTCCCGCCGACTTACCGCTGCTCGGGGGAATCCTTCATGGCGGCGGAGCGCGCTCCGCCGCCATGAGGATTCTGACACCCCCTACCGCCATCCTGTTCCTGGCGGGTCTCCCGCCAGGAACAGGATGGCGGTAGGGGGTGCCGCGGGGCCCCTGGGGGCCCCTGCAGTGCCCATGCCAATGGCATGGGCACTGCAGGGGCCCCCGTAAGAGGGCCCCACTGTGTATTTCAGTGTCTGCAATGCAGACACTGAAATACGCGACGGGTGCAAACTGCACCCGTCGCACATACCCACTCCGCCGGCTCCATTCGGAGCCGGCTTCCTCGTGGGGAGGGGTTTCCTGCTGGGCTGGCGGGCGGCCTTCTGGCGGTCGCCCGCCAGCCCAGCGGGAAAGCCTGAATGGCCTCCAGGCCCTTTATATCACTTTTCAGTGATATCTCTACAATTTCACATTGCATATTTATTCGTTTTGACCTGCAATTATCCAGATAAATATTATCTATTTTTCTAAACACTGTGTGGTGTATTTCTGTGGTGCGATATGGTGTTATTGTATGATTTATTGCACAAATACTTTACACATTGCCTTCTAAGTTAAGCCTGACTGCTCGTGCCAAGCTACCAGAGGGTGGGCACAGGATAATTTTGGATTGTTTGTGACTTACCCTGACTAGAGTGAGGGCTCTGGCTTGGACAGAGGGTAACCTGACTGCCAACCAAAAACCCCATTTCTAACACTTTCATTAACTAAAGTTTCGCTGTTTTAAATTGCTGTTTTCAATAAACTCAAACTTAAAAAAATACATGTAAAGTTAGTATATTTTCAAGTTCTGAGCATTTGTTTACCAAAATATGTATTATGTAAAGCAGCGCTTTCATAGCATTTGATCCCAGCAGTGTTTGGCTGATGAAATCATTGTCATTCAGGAGATTAGTTGTAAAGCCACACAAAATCCAGGCATGGTGCCAAGCAAATATCTGCATTCTCATTCACTATCCAGATCTCCCTGTTCCCTTCTGTTACAAATACATGAAAACAAAAACCCTGGTGAACTTCAAGCTTGTGAAAAATACAAGTACCTTGATGAGGAAAACTGCTGTGGGCAAGATTGGATGACTAAAGTCAATGTAATGGCTTAAAAATAAAAGGCAAATCTTTGAATTAGCTAGTCAAACTGATGACGGTGTTTGCTTTGCTTCTCTCCAGCTGGCAAGCCAGTGTGACAGCTCAGAGGGCTGAGTTATTGCCTAAATTCCTCCAGGGGATGTTACCATGTTTTAAGGGAGAGAGCATATGCACTTTAGCACTGGTTAGCAGTGGTAAAGTGTGCAGAGTCCTAAAACCAGCACAAACAGTGTCAAAAAGTGGAGGGAGTCCTGGGTTGGCTAGCGTAGTGCTTGGGGAGGAGGTAGTCCCAGATGGCTTTGGGGAACAACCCTAGTGTCCCTGGGAGATAAGGAAATGGTGCCAAAAGCCCAAATGCCTGCCAATACTTCCAAGTATAGGCAGTGGGTCACTATTAATGGGAAAAGGGTGGAGACTCTGCGCCACACAGGAGCCAGCATGACTGCTGTCAGGGGTCAGCTGGTGTCATCAGAGCAGATAGTCCCTAATACATTCCACCAGGTCATAGTCACTGACAACCGTGAGAGTCACGTACCGGTGGCTCTTGTTCCCTTTGAGTGAGGGGGGCTCTGGTACTCTAAAAGTAGCTGTGAGTCCTCCCATGCCTGTAGATTGTCTGTTAGGCAACAACTTGAGCATACTGCCTGGAAAGAGGTAGAGCTGAGGTCTTACCTGGAGATGTTAGGTTTGCCTTAGTGGGTCTGCATGACCACAAGGTCCCTGGCTGCCCAGGAGGGGAGTCAAGGGCATCTGGAGCCTGGAACAATAGCCCAGACAGCTACAAAGAAGAGGGGCAAGGGCTGTGGGATACTGGCCCCAGAATTTCCCACGGTGATTGATGGGGCCCCAGAGGAGGAGGCCCCAGAGCCAACTGGGGAGGACATTACCGCCCTGGGTAACCTGCCTAAGCTTTCTGGTTGGCAAGTTGAGGGTAGGCCAACCAGGGAGGAGTTCTGCAAAGCACAGAAAGAGTGCCCCACTCTTGAGGGTTTGAAGTGACAAGCCTCAGCCCAGGCAGCAGCTGAAGCCTCTGGCAATCACCATACCTATTGGGAGAATGATCTCTTTTACAGTGAGCCCAAGGTGCCAGAAGCTGGGCAGCATGTGTGCTAGTGGTCCCCCAGTGCTACTGGGCCTTCCTACTGGGTTTGGCTCACAACATCCCCTTGTGGGACATTTGGGGCAAGACAAGACCTTTGCCAGGCTTGTCACCCACTTTTATTGGCCCTGAATGCGGGTGGCCTCAGATACGTTCTGTAGTTCCTGCCTAACCTGCCAGGCTAGTGTGGAAGACAGGGATAAGGCTCATGGCCTCCCTGATCCCACTCCCCGTCACTGGCACCCCTTTTGAAAGGGTGGGCATCTACGTCATTGGTGCCTTGGACCCCAAAACTGCCCTAGGCACCATGTTTATCCTGGTTTTGGTGGACAATGCCACCTGTATTCAGACGCAATCCCACTAAGGACAGTGACCAGAGCTCTAATGGGGATATTTACCCATGTGGGATTCCCAAAAGAGGTTGTGTCTGACAGAGGCACAAACTTCATGTCTGCATACTTGAAGTCCATGTGGGATGCGAGTGGGGTGACCTACCTGTTCACTACCCCTTACCATCCTCAATCCAGTGGGCTTGTGGGAAGGTTCAACAAGACCCTAAAAGGCATGATCACCGGCCTACCTGAGGTCATGAGGCGTAAGTGGGACATCCTTTTGCCATGCCTTTTCTGTGCTTATAAAGAGGCCCCACAGAAAGGGGTGTGGTTGAGCCCCTTTGAACTTCTCTATGGGTACCCTGTCAGGGGACCTCAAAGCATAGTGAAAGAGAGGGGGGAGAAAGCTCCCCAGAAAACCCCCCAGGATGTGGTTAATTACATGCTGGCCTCTGCAACCAAATGCAAAGCTTCTGGAAACAGGCCAAGAGCAAGTTTGAGGCCAGTCAAGAGGTGATGAAGCAATGGTATGACCAGAAGGCCACCCTGGTAGAATTCTCACCTGGAGACAAAGGGCCTGATTTTAACCTTGGCGGACGGCGGAGGCCGTCCGCCAAGGTTCCGCCGCCAAATGACCGCACCGCGGTCACAAGACCGCGGCGGCCATTCTAACATTTCCTCTGGGCCGGCGGGCGCTCTCCAAAAGAGCGCCCGCCGGCCCAGAGGAAATGCCCCTGCAACGAGGCAGGCGAATTGCGAATTGAGCCGGCGTAGTTGCAGGGGTGCGACGGGTGCAGTTTGCACCCGTCGCGTATTTCAGTGTCTGCCTGGCAGACACTGAAATACTTTGCGGGGCCCTCTTACGGGGGCCCCTGCCGTGCCCATGCCATTGGCATGGGCACGGCAGGGGCCCCCAGGGGCCCCGCGGCACCCCCTACCGCCATCCTGTTCATGGCGGGTTTCCCGCCATGAACAGGATGGCGGTAGGGCCTGTCAGAATCCTCATGGCGGCGGAGCGCGCTCCGCCACCATGAAGGATTCCCCCGAGCAGCGGTAAGTCGGCGGGAGCCCGCCGACTTGCCGCTTCTGACCGTGGCTGAACCGCCGCGGTCAGAATGCTCGTGGGAGCACCGCCAGCCTGTTGGCGGTGCTCCCGTGGTCGGTGGTGGCCGCCAGGGTCAGAATGACCCCCAAAGTATGGGTAATGGAGCTAGTAGAGCCTAGAGCTCTCCAGGACCACTGGACTGGCCCATTCGAGGTCAAGGGGCGAAAGGGTGAGGCCACTTACTGAGTGGACCTCAAGTCTTCTAGAAGGCCCTTAAGGGTGCTCCATCAGAACAGACTGAAGCCTCAGTTTGAGAGGTCTGAAGTCAGCATGCTTCTGGTGACAGATGAGGGTATAGAAGAGGTACGTGAGCCTCTCCCCGACCTCCTTTCTGCCAAGAAAGGTGATGGGTCAGTGGAGGATGTCAATTTATCTGACTCCCTGACCCTAGATCAGAGAGGAGACTGCTATGAGTTACTGGAGTAATTCTCTTCCCTGTTTTCCCTCACCCCTGGACTCACACACTTGTGTGCCATGATATTGACACCGGAGACAGTCCTCCTGTAAAGAACAACATTTACGGAGTGTTAGATAAGGTGAGGTCCAGCATCAAGGAGGAAGTTGCCAAGATGCTGACTCTTGGGGTGATTGAGAAGTTCAGCAGTCCCTGGTCCAACCCAGTGGTGTTGGTTCCCAAGGCTGCCACTCCCCATGCTAAGCCTGAGCTTAGGTTTTGCGTGGATGTGAGAAAGTAGCCTCTTTCTAGCCTTGTTACCCCCACTTTTGGCCTGTTTGTGAGTGTATGTCAGGGTGTTTTCACTGTCTCACTGGGATCCTGCTCGCCAGGGCCCAGTGCTCATAGTGAAAACCCTATGTTTTCAGTATGTTTGTTATGTGTCACTGGGACCCTGCTAGCCAGGACCCCAGTGCTCATAAGTTTGTGACCTATATGTATGTGTTCCCTGTGTGGTGCCTAACTGCCTCACTGAGGCTCTGCTAATCAGAACCTCAGTGGTTATGCTCTCTCTGTACAAATTGTCACTAACAGGCTAGTGACCAATTTCACCAATTTACATTGGCATATTTGAACACCCTTATAATTCCCTAGTATAAGGTACTGAGGTACCCAGGGTATTGGGGTTCCAGGAGATCCATATGGGCTGCAGCATTTCTTTTGCCACCCATAGGGAGCTCTCACAATTCTTACACAGGCCTGCCACTGCAGCCTGAGTGAAATAACGTCCACGTTATTTCACAGCCATTTACCACTGCACTTAAGTAACTTATAAGTCACCTATATGTCTAACCTTTACCTGGTAAAGGTTGGGTGCTAAGTTACTTAGTGTGTGGGCACCCTGGCACTAGCAAAGGTGCCCCCACATGGTTCAGGGCAAATTCCCCAGACTTTGTGAGTGCGGGGACACCATTACACGCGTGCACTACACATAGGTCACTACCTATGTGTAGCTTCACAATGGTAACTCCGAATATGGCCATGTAACATGTCTATGATCATGGAATTGCCCCCTCAATGCCATCCTGGCATTGTTGGCACAATCCCATGATCCCGCGGGTCTCTAGCACAGACCTGGGTACTGCCAAACTGCCTTTTCAGGGGTTTCACTGCAGCTGCTGCTGCTGCCAACCCCTCAGACAGGTTTCTGCCCTCCTGGGGTCCAGCCAGGCTTGGCCCAGGAAGGCAGAACAAAGGACTTCCTCAGAGAGAGGGTGTTACACCCTCTCCCTTTGGAAAAAGGTGTTAAGGCAGGGGAGTAGTAGCCTCCCCCAGCCTCTGGAAATGCTTTCATGGGCACAGATGGTGCCCATTTCTGCATAAGCCAGTCTACACCGGTTCAGGGATCCCTCAGCCCTGCTCTGGCACGAAACTGGACAAAGGAAAGGGGAGTGACCACTCCCCTGACCTGCACCTCCCCTGGGAGGTGCCCAGAGCTCCTCCAGTGTGCTCCAGACCTCTGCCATCTTGGAGACAAAGGTGCTGCTGGCACACTGGACTGCTCTGAGTGGCCAGGGCCAGCAGGTGACGTCAGAGACTCCTTCTGATAGGCTCCTTCAGGTGTTGCTAGCCTATCCTCTCTCCTAAGTAGCCAAACCCTCTTTTCTGGCTATTTAGGGTCTCTGCTTTGGGGAATTCCTTAGATAACGAATGCAAGAGCTCATCAGAGTTCCTCTGCATCTCTCTCTTCACCTTCTGCCAAGGAATCGACTGCTGACTGCGCTGGAAGCCTGCAAAACTGCAACAAAGTAGCAAAGACGACTACTGCGACCTTGTAACGCTGATCCTGCCGCCTTCTCGACTGTTTTCCTGGTGGTGCATGCTGTGGGGGTAGTCTGCCTCCTCTCTGCACTAGAAGCTCCGAAGAAATCTCCTGTGGGTCGACGGAATCTTCCCCCTGCAACCGCAGGCACCAAAGAACTGCTTCACCGGTCCTCTGGGTCTCCTCTCAGCATGACGAGCGAGGTCCCTTGAACCCAGCAACTCTGTCCAAGTGACTCCCACAGTCCAGTGACTCCTCAGTCCACGTTTGGTGGAGGTAAGTCCTTGCCTCCCCACGCCAGACTGCTTTGCTGGGAACCACGTGTTTTGCAGCTACTCCGGCTCCTGTGCACTTTTCGAGGGAAACCTTTGTGCACAGCCAAGCCTGGGTCCACGGCACTCTAACCTGAATTGCACAACCTCCTGAGTTGTCCTCCGGCGGCGTGGGACTCTCTTGTGTAACTTTGGGTTGAGCACCATTTCACTCCACTTTGTAGTGCCTTTTCCGGCAGTTCTCCGGGTGCTGCTGGCTTCTGAGTGGGCTCCTTCTCTTGCTGGATGCCCCCTCTGTCCCCTCACGCAATTGGTGACATCCTGGTCCCTCCTGGGCCACAGCAGCATCCAAAAACCCTAACCGTGAGCTTTGCAGCTAGCAAGGCTTGTTTGTGGTCTTTCGGCGGGAAAACACTTCTGCACGACTCTTCACAACGTGGGACATCCATCCTCCAAAGGGGAAGTTTCTAGCCCTCGTCGTTCCTGCAGAATCCTCAGCTTCTACCATCCAGTGGCAGCTTCTTTGCACCCACAGCTGGCATTTCCTGGGCATCTGCCCACTTTCGACTTGATCGTGACTTTTGGACTTGGTCCCCTTGTTCCACAGGTACTCTCGTCTGGAAACCCATCGTTGTTGCATTGCTGGTGTTGGTCTTCCCTGCAGAATTCCCCTATCACGACTTCTGTGCTCTTTGGGGAACTTCAGTGCACTTTGCACTCACTTTTCAGGGTCTTGGGGTGGGCTATTTTTCTAACCCTCACTGTTTTCTTACAGTCCCAGCGACCCTCTACAAGGTCACATAGGTTTGGGGTCCATTCGTGGTTCGCATTCCACTTCTAGAGTATATGGTTTGTGTTGCCCCTATCCCTATGTGCCCCCATTGCATTCTATTGTGACTATACATTGTTTGCACTGTTTTCTATTGCTATTACTGCATATTTTGGTATGGTGTACATATATCTTGTGTATATTTGCTATCCTCATACTGAGGGTACTCACTGAGATACTTTGGCATATTGTCATAAAAATAAAGTACCTTTATTTTTAGGAAATCTGTGTATTGTGTTTTCTTATGATATTGTGCAAGTGACACTAGTGGTACTGTAGGAGCTTTGCATGTCTCCTAGTTCAGCCTAAGCTGCTCTGCTAAGCTACCATTTTCTATCAGCCTAAGCTGCTATACACCCCTATACACTAATAAGGGATACCTGGGCCTGGTGCAAGGTGTAAGTACCCCTTGGTACTCACTACAAGCCAGTCCAGCCTCCTACAGTGGACTACTGAGCTCTCAACTCTGTCACAAAGACTGATGCTCACCCCATCCCCGAGCTGATGAGCTTGTAGACAGGCTAGGCGCTTCCAAGTTCCTCAGTACCTTTGACCTCACATCAGGGTAGTGGCAGATCGCCTTGACAGAGGGGGCAAAGAGAAATCCAATTTTTTTACTCCTGAGGTCCGGGCCATGCCCTTTGAACTGAAAAACACCCCCTCTACCTTCCAAAGGTTGGCTAACGGGATCCTAGCTGGAAAGGATGCCTTTTCCACAGCCTATCTAGACGACATCGCTGTCTATAGTTCCAACTGGGAGGAACACCTGCTCTACCTCAAGGAGGTGCTTCAGTCCCTGCAACAGGCAGGCCTGACCATCAAGGCCAGTAAGTGCCAGATTGGCCAGGGTTCCGTGGTCTACCTGGGACACCTAGTAAGTGGTGGCAGGGTGCAGCCCCTCCAGGTCAAGATTGAAACAATCAATGCCTGGCAACCACCTAGAAATCAGACAGAGGTGAGAGCCTTCTTAGGTCTTACTGGATACTACCAAAGATTTGTTAAGGGTTATGGCACCATAGTGGCCCCCTTAACAGAACTCACATCCAAAAAGCAACCTAGGTAGGTGAATTGGAGGGAGGCTTGTCAGAAAGCCTTTGACTCCCTGAAGGAAGCTATGTGCACGGCCCCCGTGCTCAAGGCCCCTGACTACTCCAAAGAGTTCATCGTGCAGACAGACACTTCAGAGCATGGCATGGAGACGGTCCTAACACAGCTGAATGAGGAGGGCCTAGACTAACCAGTAGTCTTTATTAGCAAAAGGCTATTATCACAGGAACAGAGGTGGAGTGCTATTGAAAGAGAAGCATTTGCTGTGGCCTGGCACTGAAGGAGCTAACACCATACATGTTTGGGATTCACTTACAGGTTCAGACAGACCAAAGGCCACTCAGATGGCTCATGCAGATGAGGGGTGAAAATCCTAAACTCTTGGGGTGGTTCATATCCTTACAGTGGATGGACTTTACGGTGGAGCATTGCCCGGGGATTGACCACTCCAGTGCTGATGGTCTATCCAGATACTTCCGCCTTAGCAATGAGAGTTCCCAAGGGGTTGGGTAGCTCTCCCCACTTTCAGCTGAGGGAGACACATGTAAGACCTGACAGCCTTAGGTCTGTTCCTGCATTGGACACTGGGAGTCGCCCTCGTAGTGACCAAACTTGGTGCACTCTCAGCATTTGGATACAAACGTCCCTTTCTTCTTGTCAAAGAACCCTGGCTTCTTTTCAGAATTAGGCTGGGACTGGTTACCAACACCCCACTGGGAATTATTTTGGGGGCCTTTTGAGAACTCCTTATTTATAAGTTTTTCTCCACCCTCTTTCGTCTGATGGGAGCCCTGACCACCTTTGTGGGTGTCCTCCCCAGATACCTTTTTGGAGACTCTGGTGCTATCCCAAAGGTCTGCCTCCTCAGCAAGCTTCCAAGGATCAGTCAGCTTACTGTCAATCAAGTGCTGGCACAACTCTGTAAAGCAAACACTGAATATATGGCCTCTCAGGATCAAATTATACAACCCCACATAATCATTTACTTTACTTCCCCACACCCATCCATTGAGTGCCTTACTAGAGAAATCAAAAATGTCTACCCAAGTTTGTGTGGAAAGCTTGGTGCTGTCCCTGAACCTCTGACTGTACTTCTCAGGGGTCAGCTCAAACTTGGCAATCAAAATGGCTTTCATGGGTGAGTATGTGTTCTGATCTTTTGGGTCTAGTGAAAGGAGTGTGTCCCTCCCCACAACTGGAACATGTTTCCATAGCCCCCCCCTTTCGTCTTCAGAAACCCATAGGCCCTTAGTGCAACTTCATAGGCAGCAAACCATTTATCAATGACATCTCCTACCACATAACCAAGCACTCTTTTTTTGGACATACAAACCTTCCTTTCTTCCAGCAGGTCCTGCATGTATGCTGCCACCATCAGTGCTGGCCTCAGACTGCTTAGACTTGAGGTCCAGCTCTTTGAGACTCAGTTCGTGAGCCAGAAGAAGTGTCTCGTCAGCCAAGGGTCTCAGCTGCAGCCTCAGCTCTCCTCTCCTCTGCCTCTCTCTGAGCTTTCCTTTTCTCTGCCTCCATGTTTAACCTTGCCATTTGCAATTGAAATTTTGTCTCCTCCCTCTTTTTCTCTGCGGTCAGGCCGTGGTTAGAGATTCTGCTCCCTGGTTTAGCAGGGGGCACAATTCCAGGGGTAACTTCCCTCACTGCTGGTGGAAAATCCTTTGTGGGGCCATCCTCTGGATTCTCCACCTCATCCTCCTCTTGTGAACAGGCTTCTGCCCAGGCCCTTAGCGCCTTTTGGTACTCCTCCTTTCTGGAGGCACCCCGGGTAGGTACTCCATCCCATTGCAGAACCCTTTCAGCTGGCTGACAGTGTATGTCTCCAGCTTGGCTAGGTCAAACCCTTAAGCTCCTACTTGAGAACCAGCAGAGACATGTTGTTTGGGGATTGGGTTAAAATGTCAAGCAGAAAAACGAAATTGCAGAAAAAGAGAAAAAAATCAAGATGACCTTTAACTGTGGGCAGGTAGTGTACACATAGCTATTGTATGTTACTGCACAAATACATGTCCTATCATCACCGCTCATCAGCAATGTTAGAAATGGGGTCTCTAGTTGGCAGAGGTATACACTCTTGTCCATGTAGGGACCACCATCCTAGTCAAGGTAAGTCACACACAATCCAAATTATCTTGTTTCCACCCTCTGGTAGCTTGGCACTGACCAGACAGGCTTAACTTAGAAGGCAATGTGTAAAGTATTTGTGCAATAAATCATGCAATCACAGTGAAACAACGCAAAAGTACACTGCACAGGTTTAGAAAAATGTAAGATATTTATCTGAATGAATTAAGGTCAAAACGATCAAGATTTGATAAGGACAAGTTGAAATATCACTTTTGTAATGATAAGAATAGTCTTATATCTTTAAAAAGCAACAATTGTCTCTTGTGTGCACAAAGTACCTGGTATGCGTCAAAATTACATGCACGGAGACCACAGAGGAGGTGATGTGTGGAAAATGAAGGGTGTGCATTGGATTTCCAGGTGCACACAAATGATGCGTTGATTCTCCCACACAGCAAGGACTTTGCGTTGAATTCCGGCATGCAGGATTGAATCCTCTTTGCCATGTGGGGTCTTTTGACTCCCAGGGACGATGCGTGGAAATCCTGGGTGTGCAGGATGAAGTCACAGGTGCTGCATCGGTCTGGTGGGCGATGCAGAAGAGTTTATGTTGCACAGCAGGCACTGCATCGACTCCTCATGCAGGAAGTCGGTCTGTGTCATCCCGGCTCGGCGATGCACTGATCCGGGGGGTTGTGTATCGAAGTTCCGGTCGCAACGCTGGGCTGAGTCATTCCAGAGCGGCGATGCAGTGATTCCTTCACCGCTAGGCAGGGTGTGCGTCAATTCCAGCAGGCTGTGCATCGATTTTCACAGCAGAGGGAGTTCCTTTGAAGAGAAGAAGTCTTTTCGTCCCTGAGACTTCAGGAAACAGGAGGTAAAATCAATCCAAGCCCTTGAAGAGCACTTCTCAGCAGAGCCAAAGGCCAGCAAGGAAGCAGGGCAACAGCAAGGCAGCAGTCTTTTACAGCAAAGCAGTCTAGGTGAGTCCTCCGGGCAGCCAGGGAGCTCCAATCGGCAGGTTGAAGGATCTGGTTCAGAAAATCTGTCCCAGGAAGTGTCTGAGTTGATAGGATTGGGGACCCAGTTTATATACAAAAAAGTGCCTTTGAAGTGGGGGAGACTTCAAAATGTGGTTTTGAAGCGCACAAGGTCCCCTTTCAGTACAACCCTGTATGCCAGGGTCCCAGTAGGGGGTTTGGCAGTTCATTGTGTGAGGGCAGGCCACTGTCCTTTGAAATGTGACCCTTCCAGCCCAGGAAGACCCATTCAGTATGCAGATTTGTGCAGGTGTGACTGAGCATCCTGTGTTTGTGGTTGTCTGGGTGAAATGCATAAGGGAGCAAACAGCCCAGCCCAGACATGGATTGGAGATAGACTGTAAGGCACAGAAGGATTTTAAGTGCAGAGAAATGCTCACTTTCTTAAAATAGCATTTCTAGAATAGTAATATAAAATCCAACCTCATGGGTCAGCAGGATTTTGTATTACTATTCTGGCCATACTAAATATGACATGTCTTCTCCTTTCTGATCAGAATCTACCACTAAAATAGTATATGAGGGTAGCCCTAATGTTAGCCTATAAGAGGAGCAGACCTCACAGCAGTGGAGAACGAATTTAGGAGTTTTCCCCTACCAGGACATAAAAAACACACAGGTATATGTCCTGTCTTTTACCTACACAGCACCCTCCCCTAGGGTTTACTAGGGCCCACCTTAGGGGTGACTTATATGTCAAAAGAGGATTAAGGCTTGGCAAGTACTTTTAAATGGCAAGTAGAAGTGGCAGTGAAACTGCACACACAGGCCTTGCAATGGCAGACCTGAGACATGGTTAAGGGGCAACTTATGTGGGTGGCACAACCAGTGCTACAAGCCCACTAGTAGTATTCAGTCTAAAGGCCATGGGTACATATAGTGCACTTTACTAGGGACTTACAAGTAGATCAAATATGCCAGATGGGTATGAACCAATGTTATCATGTTTTAAGGGAGAGAGGATATGTACTTTAGCACTGGTTAGCAGTAGTAAAGGGTGTAGAGTCCTAAAACCAGCAAAAAAGAGTGTCAAAAAGTGGAAGGAGGAGGGCAAAAAAGTTGGGGGTGACCACCCTAAGGCTGTCAGGTTTAACAGCTATGCTTTATTTCTTAGTGAAAAGGTGGAATGGGCACTATTTAACACGTTCAGTAAATACCTCAATTTAAGGTGGCTGCTTTTACCAGGTGTGGTTAATAGGTCAGCCCAACCCAGTCCAACTGAAAGCAGGGCCCTAATCCTTGATTATCAATAGCTCTTAAACTCCAATCCCACAACAAACAGTTGTTTCCGCAGAGATTAGAATTCTAAATTAACATAATTATTACATCTCTTTCCCTTGAGATTATTCCTTTAGGTAACCCTGCCAAAATGTATCATGGGAAACTGCTGGTTAAATTCAAACCTAATTATTTCAGTGCCTTAATGCAATGTACCTAGATTTAGTGCAACAGTAAAAGGGCCCGACCTCAGGTTATGAAGTATTTACTGAACTCAGAAACAATTGGGGTATTAGTATTCACAAAAGGCATTCCTCTCCGAACTCCATTCTGCCATCCCCATATTCAGGGCATTCGATAACAATAAAAAAACACTAGGAAGCACTACATCTCACAATGTAGGTATTTGTAAGCATCTATGGTTTAATGTATGTATGTATGTATTGTGACAGGAAGTAGACACTGGATAGCTCATGGAAGTCTACCACATGTTCGATGCTAAATAGGCAACAGGCATCAAAATAAGCAAAATGTCATATCTATGGACTAGAGCTTCACCACATGGTCAGTTGGCGCATGTAATGCAATGCTCCAAATGTTCCAATTACATAAATCTCAGTTTGGTGCTGCATATATGTACTTTTTAGGGCTGAGCCTGCGACTGCTTGTGCTAGCGTATGTGTCTCACTTGCGAGAACATGTTGTACACTTGGAGCACTCCCATGCTTACCATTTGTGTGCTGCAAACTCTTCCAACATCCCTAATTGGCTAATTCAGCTGAAATGTCTATTCCAGTGCTTCCAGTGGAGCGACAACCAAGCAGAGATTTTGGCTGATGTTCATGCATAGCTGATGTTTGCAACCAGTGTTGCTGCTTTCCCCTCTCACACACTGTTTCTCTGTGTGCTGTCCCCTTCGCACCACCTTCTACCCCATCCTCATTACAGAATAGTCATTCCGAGTACCCTGCTCTGGGCTCGGTCCCGTCCACCGCCGTCACAACAGAGTGCCACTTCTCTGTCCAGGCCGACTGATCTTCTACTTCTACAATCCACCTTGAGTCAGCATCACCAGATCCACCTCAAGGCCACCATGAGGGTTGTATGTGTTACTGCAGTAATGTTTGGGCGTTCCATTTGTTTCATTTTTGCTGTCATGGACTATACTGTCCCAGCCACCGCACCCACCTCTGCACAGGGCAGACCTGCTCCCCAGCTCTTCCCTTACCCCACGTTGACAATAGTCAGATTTAAATATTTGTGAGTTACCAAACAGGACAAGGTCTCTGGCTGCTGTGTCCTGCTGCCTGCCTCTGGCTTGATTGTGATTTTGCTTTATCCCCCACCCTAAGCCTCCTCAAAGCAAACACAGAGTGGGGCCCCAGGCAGGCACTCAGGAAAGAGTCTTAATTCAGAGGTGACTAGTCCATTAACGCTTTTATCATTCAAGCCCTCGACCTGGATTACTCACAGATCTCTACAGAAAGCACCCTTAACAACTGGTGTATTTACAAGTGTTGGGATCTGAGAGCTGCTGTGTCTCCGCAGCTAACACTGTAACCCACTGAGATGCTTTACTAGTGGACACTATTGTCCGCCAGCTATAGATGTGACAGATAATCTCTGTGGGTTTATACTCGTAATGAGGGCACTTTTGGCCAGCTCCCCTTTTCTTCCCTCTGAAGTGTATAAAATGAGTTTTGCAAAGTTGTAAACTGCAAGTGCATGTCTGTGTGTGCTTCGGTGTGTGTGTCCATGTGTGCTTGAGTGTGTCTCTGTGTGTGCATGTGTGCTTTAGTGTGTGTGTACGTGTGCTTGTGTGTGTGTGCTGATTAGCAACATGTTTAGGTCATAAACAATAACAATGATTACAGAATAAACCCGGCTGCAGGAAGGAGCTGCCGTTTTTTTGAGCCCTGGTGTTGCCTTTTGTACTGGACACACACCGGGTGCCACCTGCTAGTACAGGGAGGTAGCTCCTGCGCGTGCTCAGCAAATGAGTGACAGACAAAGAAACACAGGACAAAAGCAACGAGGCTTTTGTTCCCAAACAATGCTACGTGAGTTTGGAATTACCAAATAAATCAAAAAGCAATCAAAGGTGCACAGATTACTATGCTCTTTTTAAAGATATCTAACAATAATGTGACTTGCCTCCTTCAAAAATACGTTTTAGTGTGATTCTATGGAACTGTGCTTAATGCACCTTAACCCCCCATCTGGAATGAATGCTGCCTCTTTCTGTTCCAGAATTCTGGCTGCTCTGTGCTGCTGCCTGCCTCTGGCTGGTTTGTGACTTTGCTTTATTACCCACCCTAGACCGCCTCACAGCAAACACAGAGCGGGCCCCATGGAGGCACTCGCAAAAGAGTCGAAACAGATGCTTCAGAGGTGAGCAGACCATTAACTTTTAGATCATTAAAACCCCGTGACCTGGATTACTCACAGATCTCTACAGAAAGGACCCTTAGCAACTGGTGTATTTATGTGTATTGGGATCTGAGAACTGCTGTGTCTCCGCAGCAAACACAGGGCCGTAGCTATAGGGGGGCCCACCGGGGCTAGGCCAGCCTATATTTTGTAGCGCCCCCCGCCCTACACGGGTTTGTAGCGCCCCCCGCCCTACACGGGAACGGTTTTGTTCTAGCTATTTGCTCTGCACACCAGATTGCTGTCTGTGAATGCAGCTGGGAGAGGACTAATCTGCAAGGAGATTGAGGAGGATCCAGGTGGGTTGTTGGAGTCATGCAGGCTTCAATTTGGGCCTAGACTGGAAAATAAAGTATCAAGAGAGGCAGAGGAGGGGCTGCCTTGAATCTTCCAGCCCACAATGAAATTGTCATCCTGGAAAAGCAGGAGGATTTCTAGGCAGTGTAGGACCCGGAAGTAGTGCTGCTTTTAAGGCTTGGAGTTGTGTACCATGCAGCGGCTACGAGTAGAGTGGGGCAGAGTGCAGTGGCAGAGAGTAGACTGTTTCAGAGTAGAGTGAGGTGGTGTAGAGTGGAGTTATGCAGTTTAGACTGCAATTGTATAGGTTGCTATGAAGTGTAATGACTTAGAATAAAGTGGTTTAGAGCACAGCGGCATAGAGCGGAGTGGTCAGAGTAGATTAAAGTGGCATACAGTGGATTGGCTTAGAGTGCAGGGGCTTAAAGTTGAGTGTTACCGAGTAAAGTGATTTGGCCTAAAGCGTAGTGTGATAGAGTAGCGTAGAGTACAGTGGTGTAGTGTGCAGTTGTGCAGAGTAGACTGGTTTGGCCTGGACTGGAGTGGTGTAGAGTGCAGTGGTGTACAGTGGAGTGGCACAAAGTGCAGTGGAGATGGAGTGGTATAAAGTGCATCAGTGCATAGTAGAGAGGAGTATTCATGGTGTGGTAGCATGCTGCTATTACAGATAACACATTTTCAATTGAAATGACCATTACATTTGCACAGACATACAGTTTTACTATTAAAACTATACAGTGCACACACAAAAAAGTGTGGAAACTGTATTGCTTAGTGTAATGATTTGTTTTGTTCATATTAAAGTATTTGTTCACAACACACTTCAGAGATGACAAAAATGTGCTTCATTTTGTGTTCCTAATTCTGATATATTCTGAAATACTTACACAGTTCATTTAAATGATGTTGTGTGCTAGAAAAAAAAACTCTTTCCTATCCCAGTATCCAGCAAGATTGTCACATAAA
The DNA here is from genome assembly GCF_031143425.1 of Pleurodeles waltl. Taxonomy (NCBI): domain Eukaryota; kingdom Metazoa; phylum Chordata; class Amphibia; order Caudata; family Salamandridae; genus Pleurodeles; species Pleurodeles waltl. The sequence continues at coordinate 75,916,643 of NC_090438.1, forward strand.
TCCTCTCAGTTTTAAGCCAGAGAAGGAAATGTAAACGCACCCTCAGAAGACAGTACCTGACATTTGACCTCCGTCTTTGAATGCACAGCAAATGAGACAAGATAAGAACAAGATTTACAGGCCGTCCCTTGCCTAATGTTTAGGCAAGGGAAAGTACGATCTCAAGCTGGGCAGCCTAAAACAAATAAAGCCAGCAAATGGAAAGCAAGAAAATGTGTCACTAACCACAAAGCCATAGGCAAGCAAAATGTGGAATGCATTCCCAGGTCACCTTTCTGAATGTCCTCAAGATGCTTTCACCAAACCAGACAAATACAATGTCTGGTAGGCTGTGACCTAAAAATGGTAGCTTTTCAACTTCAATTAGAAAAACATTACTGCCAACCTCCCAGATGGCAGAGCCATTATTGAAAAGAAGAAAATCCTTTGTTACATGTGCCCTAAATGATTATAAGTGAAACACTATTATTGCCTATTTAAATCAAACACAATATGTTTTTGTACAGTACACGCCCTAAACTCACATATTTGAAGGTATTGATTCTCATACGTGATCATGAAGAAAAAGGAGGCACTGGAAAATAAAATATTTGCCTAGGATCACACAACTTGATCAGGCAGGGAAGCGGGATTAATCCCATGTTTTATAGTTTCACATTATGGGATTTAGTCACTAGATGAAAATCTCATCTGTCTGTTTTACAACATTGGTTAATGCTTTGACTTTAATTCATAATTTCGGAATGCAAAAGCCTTTTACTTTAACATATCAGTTTCCATCACTGCATTCAGAGGCATTTATTAAAACTGGTTTTAAACTTCAACTTAAAAATATGCCTGCCCTCATCCACACACCAATGCCATTAGTTAACACCAAGAGGCAAGTCTGTTGTCATGTGTACCCCCATGTTCTTATTATACATGGAGCAAAATTATAGCCTATTAAATCAAACACAATAGGACCCATATTTATACTTTTTTTGCTCCAAATTTGCATAATTATTTGACGCAAAAGCGGTACAAACATACAAAATACAATTATATTTTGTAAGTTTGCACCGCTTTTGCAACAAAAAATTACTCAAATGCGGCACAAAAAAGTATAAATATGGGCCTATGTCTTTCCAGCACACAACCTGAGCTCGCCTATGTGAAAGTGGTGTTCTCATATGTTTTAATTCCTTGGGTGCCAAGGACCTAATAGTCACGTCTGGTGGCATGGCGCTCGTGTGCCACGGACATAACCATTGCATCCTGCACCCAGGCCACCCCCGGGGGAGGGCATAACCATTGTGCTGCAGGAATGCCCACTAAACATCAGGGACTTTGCTTACATTAGGTAAATACATGAGGGGAGGGGACCCTTTGGAGAGGGTCGCTTTCCAAGTGGGGCATTTTCATTTTTTTTAAGGCCATTTCTGCCCCCCTTGGGGGCAGATCGGCTTATTTGAATTAGGCCCATCTGCCCCCAAGGGGGGCAGAAACCTCTAGACACCAGGGACATTTTCTTTTTACACAGGATTGGAGCAGCCCATTAGTCAAGGGTCACTCCCTTGGGGGGCAATAGTATTTTAGACCATTTCTGCCTTGGGAGCAGATCAGTCTATTTGTATTAGGCCAATCTGCCAGCAAGGTGGGCAGAAACCACTAGACACCAGGATTTTCATTTTTTTACATTTTACATAAGGGGAGCGACCCCTTAGGCAAGGGAAGCTCCCCAGAGGAGCATAATATATTAGGCCATTTCTGCCCCCCTGGGGGGCAGATCGGCCTCCTTTTATTACGCCAATCTGCCCCCAAGAGGGGCAGAAACCTCTAGACACTGGGATGTAAAAAAAAATGTTTACATAAGGGGAGAGCCCCGTTGGGCAAGGGCTGTTTTCCATATGGGAATATTATTTTAGGCCTTTCTGCTTCCCTTGGAGGCAGATAGGCGTATTTCTGTTAGGGCCATCTGCCCCATAGGGAGGCAGAAACCATTTATGCACTAGGGATCTGTGTGTGTGTGTGTGTGTGTGTGTGTGTGTTTAGTTTGTGGGGGGTGGCCCCTTGTGCAAGTATCGCTCCCCATTGGGGTTCATTACTGATGGGCATTTCTGCCCTCCTGGTGGCAGATCAGACCATTTTTGTAAGGCCCATCTGCCTCCAAGGGGGGAGTAGGTTCACTAGACACCCACCCCACATAAATGGGGACAAAGTTGTTCTGGTCACCGGTGGTCAGATGGGGTAATTACCCCCAATCCTATTAGATGCCAGTGCCAGAAAGCCTATTAGATGCCAGTGAATTAAAAAACATAGAGGGGTGAGGGCTACCAACCAGTATGGGCATGGTTATGCCCCCCACCCCAACTGAAGGGGGTAACAGTCTTTCAGCCCGCACTGCAAACTAAAGGATCTTATCCCAATGGCTAGCAAGAGGACATTTGATTATTTTGGGTTTTGACATTTGGGCCAAGAGAGATTGCCTAACTCCCAATATCGCCCCATTTGGAATGGTGAGGAGCTGCACTTTTTGGACTTTGGAAAGCTGCCACCTAGAAAAATCTACCAGACCTAGGCACATCTGAAAACTAAATATCTGGGTGAGTCCAGGGTGGTGTGCTTCACATGCACCCCACACCATTTTCTTACCCACAATGTCCTGCAAAGCTCCAATTTTGCTTGAAATCTTGCATTTTCCTTACATACATTTTTATGATGGAACCTTACGAAATCTGCAGGAATCCACAAAATACCTACCACTCAGCATTGTCGCACCTATACCAACAAAAATTGTGCCCCACTTTTTTTTCAAACTGCCCATTCGGACCCGCTCTGGTTCCCTCTCAATTTCAGGATGTTTTTGGCCTTTTCCTGTTACAGGTACTTGGCCTACCTACACAGGTGAGGTATCATTTTTATCGGGAGACCGAGGGGAACGTTGGGTGGTAGGAAATTTGTGCCAGTGCGGTGATCCCATACAGAAAATGTGATTTTTTTTACCCCAATTTGAGATTTGCAGGGGATTCTGGGTAAGAAACCCAGGGAAGAGTGAGAAAACACTAGGGCATCCGCGCAAGTCACACCTACCTGGACTCCCTCTGGTTTTCAGAAATGCCTGGGTTTGGTAGGATTTCCTAAATGGCTGCAGAGCCTAGGAGTAAAAACGCAGGTACCCCCCCTTTACATAAATAGGTAGTTTTGTAATAGATACTTTTGATGTGTCCATGTTGTGTTGTGGACCCTTCCCTGTCGCAGGCACTAGGCCTACCCACACAAGTGAGGTACCATTTTTATTGGGAGATGTGGGGGAGTGCTGGGTGGAAAGAAGTTTGTGGCTCCCCTCAGATTCCAGAACTTTGCAGCCCCGAAATGTGAGGATTTTTTTTTTTTGTAGCTACATTTTGAGGTTTGAAAAGGATTCTGGGTGCCAGAACTTGATGAGAGCCCCATAAGTCACCCCATTCTGAATTTCCCTAGGTGTCTAGTTTTTAAAAATGCACAGGTTTGCTAGGTTTCTCCTCGGTACCGACTGAGCTAGAGGCCAAAATCCATAACCAGGCACTTTGCAAAAAGCAGGTCAGTTTTCATTAGAAAAATGTGATGAGCTCATGTTGTGTTTTGGGGCATTTCCTGCCACTTTGCCTACCAACACAAGTGAGGTACCATTTTTATCGGGAGACTTGGGGGAATGTTGGGTGGGAGGAAGTTTGTGGCTCCTCTCAGATTCTAGACCTTTGCAGCACCGAAATGTAAGGGAAAGGTGTTTTTTAGACAGATTTTGGGGTTTGCAAAGGATTCTGGGTGCCAGAATCTGATAAGAGCCCCACAAGTCACCACATTCTAAATTCACCTAGGTGTCTAGTTTTCGAAAATGTGTAGGTTTGCTACGGTTCCCTAGGTGCCGGCTGAGCTAGAGGCAAAAATCCACAGCTCTGCACTTTGTAAAAAGCAGGTCAGTTTTCATTAGAAAAATGTGAAGTACCTACGTTGTGTTTTGGGGAATTTCCTGTCATGGGTATCTTGGGGAATTTCCTGTCATGGACACTAGGCCTACCCACACAATTGAGGTACCATTTGTATCGGGAGACTTGGGGGAATGCTGGGTTGAAGGAAGTTCGTGGCTCCCCTGAGATTTCAGAACTTTCCATCACCGAAATGTAAGGAGAAAGTGTTTTTTTTGCCAAATTTAGAGGTTGGCAAAGGATTCTGGGTAACATAACCTGGTGAGAGCCCCACAGATCACCCCATCCTGGATTCCCCTAGGTGTCTAGTTTTAAAAAATGCACAGGTTTGCTAGGTTTCAGTAGGTGCCGGCTGAGCTAGAGGCCAAACTCCACAGTGAGGAACTTTCCAAAAAACACGTCAGATTTCAATGTAAAAGTGTGACGTGTCCATGTCACGTTTTGGGGTGCTTCCTGTCGCAGGCACTAGGCCTACCCGCACAAGTGAGGTACCATTTTTATTGGGAGAAGACAGATTAGAAGAACAAGTGTTATTCACACTGACACACAGACACGCATTCACATTTTCATTCATACACGCATTCTCACACATGCACACACACACACACAAACAACACTACACACACACATTCGCATTCATGCACACACTCACACATTCATGCACACACCCCCACACAAAACAACCCCAACCGTCTCCCCTGTCAGAAACCCAACATACCTGCATACAGGGGGTCTTTTGGCAGGGAACGGGGCGCTGCTACCTCAAGCAGCGCCCGCAAGCAGAACACCGTCAGCCTGTATTATTTTTCATAATACCTCTGGCGGCAGTCTACTGCTGGTGGTAGCAGAGCCACCTTAACACCATCCACCAGTATGGCCACAGCTGGATTTCCGCCCTTCTTGTGGCAAAAATCTGGCTGTGGTCATAATTTGGCAGACGAATGTTAGCCGTGGCAACGGTCTTTTGGCGCCCGTCGCGGCGGCGGTAGGCGGCACTTACCACCAATGTCTTAATGTGCTCCAATGTGTATATATGGTCATCAATAGGTAAAGATGGACAGGTTGGTTTATAGAAATAGGCAGGTAGCTAGATATAGATACAGGTGCCCAATAAAATGTAAAGCTATAGACAAAGCTAACTAGAGATGCAGATATATGTTTAAGTATATAAATTATAGGTAGTTGTATAGGAAGATAACAATAGAGACAGATTCAGATGTATCTTCGTGTTTCTCCCCTGTCTCTCCCTCTTGTTAGCGTTCCATGACCTTCTCTGTCTATATCTTTTTGCCTCTCCATCCGTCATGTTCTCTCTCCCTCTCTCACATTCTGTTTCCCTGACTACGCCTCTTTCTTCTGTCTCTTCTTGTCTTTCCTTGCCTCTCCTCGTTTTCTCTTCTTCTCATTTGTTTATATCCGTATTCCCCTGTCTGTCTTTCTTACCTTTGTCATTTGTCTAATCTTGCTTCTCACTGTCTTTCTATATCGCTCCCTGTCTTCCTGACATTTAGGTCTCCTTTATTTCTCTCCTCCCCTTATCGTGCTCTTTCTTCCCCTTTCTCTATCTCTCCCTATTTTATCTTGGTTTACTTGTCTTTCTCTGGCTCTTTTCTTCACTCTCTTGCTGTCTTTCTCTTTCTCAGTTTGTTTCTGTTTATTTTTTTGTCTCTGTCAGTCCATGTCTCTCCTCGTGTATATCTCCATCTCCTTGTCTTTATATTCTTGTTTCTCTCTTGTGCTCTCTATCTTTATTTTCTAGTCTCTCCCTATCTTTATCTGACTTTGTTTCTCTCCATCTTTCTCTTCTCCTGGATTATTGTCCCTCTCTTTCTTATTGTCTTTCCCAGTCAATTTCTGTTTCCTTTTCATAGGCCAGTGGTTCTTAAAATAAATCACTACTGAAGTCAGGGGAACCCTGCCAAAGCAATATCTACAATTGGAACCTTAAATCAATACATAAGAATAGAGAAACGTGTGTAGATCACACAAGGTATGAAATATTGCTATTGCATTCACAAAAAAATATATACAAAATGTAATTTTGGCAGGAATATTGGAGCTTTTTTTCAAAATGTGATTTTAGTCAAAGCAATATGGCAAATGCTAGTATACGACTTTGTATTTTTTTGCTCCAAATGCATGCTCTCTTTTTGTTGGCACATACCATTGCTTCAGTTAAGGACACCAATAATTAATATCAGATTTTTTTTTCTGAACTTGTGCTGCTCCTCCAAATCAAGCTAAGGATACCAACTTATTTTTTAGGTTTCAAGTTCTAGTTCAGCTTTAATTAAAAGCACAATTTACAAGACACTTTGATAAATATAAAGATAAAAAGCAACAAGAATGAAATCCTCTAGCTAATAATTTCAAACGTCCAAGTTAACACTATGGTGGTCATTACAACCTCGGCGGTCTTTTTCCAAGACTGCCGAGGGACCGCCGTGCGGGAGACCGCCAGTGGTGGCGGTTTGCGGCTCCACCTATTATGACTGTTGGCAGCTCTCCGTCCTTTTACGGACGGAGAGCCGCCAACAGCCATACTGGCGGGAGGTGGGGAAGTGGAGGTTGCTCCACTTCCACCGCCACGCCAACAGAACAACGCCCAGCGAATCATGTCCTGTGATTCGCTGTGGCGGTGTTCTGTTGGCGGTGTGGTGTTGGCGGAGCTGCCCCCATGGCTCCCGTCCCCTCCTGGAGGATCGACGGAACAGGTAAGTCGATCGTCCGTTAGGGGAGGGGGGTGGGGGGGTGTTGTGTGTTGTGTGGGTGCATGGGGGTGTGCGTCTATGTATGTAGAGGGGGTGTGTGAGTGCGTGTATGCTTGCGGGGTGTTGCGTGTTTTGGGAATGAGTGCGTGTATGTCTGTGGGTATGTCTGTATGGATGTGTGCGTGTATGTTTGTATGTGGGTGTGCGTGTCTGACTGTGTGTGTGGATGTAGGCATGTATGTCGGCGTGTGTGCGTGTAAGTGTGTAGGTGGTGCCTGCGTGCGTGTCGTGTGGGAATGGGTGATGTGATGTTGGGGGTCGGGTGGGGTGGGGGGCCCTGCCACCTTTGGGGGGTGGCAGGGGTGGTGGGTGGTGTAGGGGAGGGAGTCGGGGTGGGGGTGGGGGAGACCCCTATCAGTGCCAGGGAAGGAATTCCCTGGCACTGATAGTGCTTACCACCATGGATTTCATGGCAGTTCAAACCGCAGGAAATCCACGGCGGTAAGCCGGGTCCAAATAGCGCCGGCGGTGTAGTGACGGCCGCCGGGCTGGAGACCCAGGTCTCCAGCCCGGCAGTCGTCTCCGCCATGGCGGGCGGAACGGAGAACCGGCGGATGACCATGGCGGTAACCGCCATGGTCATAATACAAAAAAAAAGACGGCCAGCCTGTTGGCGGTCTTACCGCCGCTTCTCCGCCTTCCGCCAGGGTCATAATGACCCCCTAGGTACCATAAGCAGGATCTAAAACAGGAGTAAAAACATGGAGAAAGAAATACAGTATAATATATATATAAGTTTCAGTTTATAACCAAATATTAAGATCATAGCCACGTGAAGGAGACAAGTATCTTATTCTCAGTTTAATACTTCACGTTCATAAATTTATCTATAAAAAAAGCTAAACTATTGGGCTGCGACTCTGCTCTCAATACTCAATTTTGATACAATACATTATAAGTTGCCCCTCAGAGCTTTTGCTTTAATATGCCAGATTGCCTCTAAAAAATTTGCCAATGCACATGCTACAGTCCCATGAGGGTTTGTTTTGCAGATCCTATGGGCCAGAAGCTGGTTCCTAAGAACCATGGATCTGCAGAGTGGTATAATCCAATGAGCCCTCTGCTTTGAATAGGCGGGACAATGAAATAAGAAATGGGCAGTGCACTAGGCAATTTCACATCCCATTGGACATAAGTCTGAGTGTCCTTTATATTGGGTCCATCTGCAAGGGAAAGTGTGTAGTGATAGAGATCCTAATCTAAATCTGATATAAAGTGCACGTGTTAGGGGAGATATAATCAAATCCATATAATTCTCAAATTCATAATGGCACTTAACTGATGTAAAACTATCTGTCATACTAAAAGAAAGCACCTCTGCTAACTTTTCTACTTGTAAGCTTAGCCAACACGCATCATTTACAACCTGCATGTCATTTTTTGGAAGATGGGAAGGGTCTGACCAGTAGTCACCCAACCCAAGTTTAGTAAAAGTATTTTCAACATAGCTGCACCACATAATTTTTTTGGTTGAAGAAGTACTCAGCAACTCAGCAAGGCGCTCAACCATGTTCTATACAGGATGAGGATATCCGTAGACCAGATCCTGATCCAATACAGCAGTGGCCTTAAAGCAGCTATATGTGAGATGCAATGTAGATTTAAATCCATCCGGATAGGCAATGTGGGGGAGCCAATAGTTGGGACTGTCATTTATGTAAGTCCTCCAATCTGTCTCCCAGGTAGTCAAATTTAGACACTCTTTCTAGAGATTCACCATCCAAAAGTATCTGTTTCCTCGCTTTATGTTTTATGTCACCAAAAACCATGTATTTGGTTTTGGAGGTATTTATTTTTAGGCCATGGTCCCTACAGAAGCCCATAAACTTCTCAAGTAGATTAGCAAGTCCAGAAGCAGTTTGTGATAGTAATAGAGTGTCATCGGCAAACAACAGACATGGGGATTTTACCCCGCCTAATTTGTGTGTGTCATTAACACAATCCAATCAATGAGGAATACAGCATTGATAAACAATAGGAAGAGTGTGGGGGCCAACACACAACCCTGTCTCACCCCCCAATGAATTGGGATCTCTCTCGTTAATTCACCATTTGTTCCCCATCGGATTCTGGCTTAGGTCTCAGAATGCAAATCTTTAATCAGGTTTAGTTGAGGTCCTGGGACTCCGGCTCTGTCCAGGACCTCCCCCAATTTACAGTGCAGGACCAAATCAAAGCGGACTTAAGGTCCACAAAAGCAACAAAGAGTTTCCCTACCTCTAAGTCCACCGTCTTCCATTTAATCGTAAGGAAGCAAAAGACCTAGTCAACTGTGCTTATTTTCTGCCTAAAACCCACCTGGAAGTGACTAAGGACTTCACTTTCCTCTATCCATTCCTTGAGCCTACTCAGGACCTGATAACAAAATATGTTTTGGAGGTTACCTAAAAGACTAATTGGTCTGTAATTTCCCGGGACAGTCCTGTCCCCTTTTTTATGAATGGGAACAATAATTGCTCCCTTCCAAGACCGAGGGTAGTTGCCACATACCAGGACGGCATATGACACCCTATTAACATAGGGACCTCAATAATCAAGATCAGATTTAAACAAGTCGGAAGGTATACCATCCAAGCCAAGTGCCTTTCCTGATTTTTTACCTTTAATGGCTATCTCAGTTTCCTTGAGAGTGAAAGGTATAACACTGTCTACAGAGGAAGAAACATATATTGTTTCACTATAGTTGGCAGTGGAAGAAACAGACTCATAGCTATACAATTCAGTAAAGTGTCCAATCCAATTTTCGGGGGGAACATGGCAGTCAGGTCTAGGATTCTCATTTCATCCATTTTTGGCCACCAAAGACCAAAAGTGTTTAGGATTACTATCCTTTGGTGCTAGTAGTGATTCCTGTCATGATATCTCTTTCCAATGGTTTTTGCTGGTCTTCAATACAGATGCATACTCACACCTTGCAGAAATTTCACCCATCCATCTTTTGATTTTATTGCTTTTAAAAGGCTACTCTTACCTTGTCTACATGCCTTACCAAACCTCCTATGGTGCTATCCTACTTTTGATTGTTTTTTCTCCCTAGCAGTTCTAAAAAATAGCTCTGTCAAGGAAGAAAAAAGGCCTCCATGCAAGGCCATAACCTCATTCGGGGTATATGAACAGATAATTGATGGGTTGATACTAGGACACCCATTTTTGCCGATAATTTGTTTGAGTTTGTAAAGGAATTCTAATTTAAGGCTTGCTTATTGGATGACACCACAAGGGAAGCGGTGCCCCCATAGTTTTGTTTTACATCTCTTTTAGTAAAAAACAACCCATCAAATGTTACCAAAATTGGAGCGTGATCACTATTATATTGTTTACCCACCCTAATGTCTTTAATGGCATGCCAAATCCTCACATCAATAACCACAAGATCAAGTAAACTGCTATAAGACCCTCTAGAAAATGAGGGTTTTGCTGGAGTGTCCAAAGGAAAACGCCCCTTTCCTGGGCGAAGACCGTGAGTTATCATAAAATCTATGACCTGCAAAGCCCTGATCATGGATTTAGGCTGTTTTCTCTGAGACGAAAAAGGAGGAATTCTCCACATTGAGTCCTCTATCTGCGTGATCTCAGAGAAAGCAGAATTCGGCTCAATGGACACATTAAAATCACCAGCTATAATAATAAAATGTGAAGAGAGAAATCCAACACAAGGGCATTCAACAACCCAATAGATTTGGAATTTGGTTCAAAGGGCCTGGTCTATTGTAGGCATTGACACACAAAAGCAAAAAACCCTACTTTAACTGTATTGATAGGGCCAATATATCGACCAAATCCACATACACTTCCTTATTTTTGCCCACCTCGGAGATTATTATCCATGTAATGAGATCCCACCTGCTCTTCCAGCAAGGGACGGGCTAGCCTCCTTGCAGAAGGAGCTATACCCCTGTCTATAAACATTTGAAGTGGCCCAGGTTTCCTGAAACAAACAGATATTAAATTTATCAATGTACTCCCCCCAATCAGCATCATGTAGTTTGTTTCGAATTCCGGCTACATTCCATGTCAAGAATTCTGGGGTTGGGGTCTTGAAACCCATAGAATCCTTCTGGGGAAGCTCTTAAGTGCGAGTTCTTGCAGGGCCTAGTGGGTTTTACCATATTTGAATTGCACGCTAAAGGCAGGTTCCTAGGGGGATATAGTTCTAAATCTACATCACTGACTGGCCACAAGTTAGCCACAAGGGGGAGTACAGTGTTAGTCCGGAAGGCTGAAGAAAAAGGCAGTCAATCAATATCTCCAGTGAATTGATTCTCTCAATCGAGCTCACATGCTCCTTCTTAGGGGCCATAAAGGGCAGCATTCCAAATAGGGCTAAGACCCCAGTTCCATCATTTTGTCATCTATTGCTCGAAGTAGTGGAAATTCCCTTCAGCAAGGCACTAATCACAGGCCAACAGCTTTGGAGACAAATATTTGAATCATTTTGCAAGGGATTGCGAGCCTCCAGGGATAACAAGCCCTTTACCAACCTGGGACTGGATAACGTTAGCTTGATAGTATCCCAATGTCCTGCCTTCTCAGTGAAACGTTCGCAGATAGTATACCTGAGTGGATAATAGAATCACATTGTCTGGTATGCCTTATCCAATGAATGGGATTGTTTATTAATGATGATCTATCTTTATGTATATTGGAGGATAATGAAGGTATCTTGCACATATAGATTGGATAGCCACTATTGGGAGGTTTAAAAGGAATTTGCCCAATAGTAGATTCCCACGCCCATTTTACACGAAGATGAGAAGCAGGTAAGACACAAGAATGACCCTTGGTTCCAGATGGAATAGTGGGACTAGCCTGGGATCCTCTGTCACCATGGACCGACCTGACTAGAGGGACCCTCATTTCTCGCAATTCCTTGTTTTGAGGGTGTGAGGGTAGTGGAAATGAGCTTTTCCTTGTGAATAGGTACGATATCCTTCGTCAAGCTGATGGAACGAAGAGTATTTGATACTTTCACCATTATTTGCTTCAGCTCCTTCACTTCTTCTTTTAAGCCAATAATAAGAGAAACCACTTCCTCCTGGGAGAGGGCTGTGATGGATTGTTGACTTAAGAGTCGTGGACTTAGGATAGATCTTCCTTGTTCGAAAAAGTGAACCTGAATCCCGAGTGGCGAGAAACGATTTGTGCAGGGAATATCGTGAACAATCACGCTGGTTGATGGGGCGTTCTCTGCAATTAGGTGTGGAGGACTGGTTCCCATAGCCTTTGGATTTAAACCTTCAGCCTGAGCCGCCGGTATCATCAAAGCGACGCCATTTGAAGGAGTATTTTCTTTGCTAGGGAATTTAGCCTTCAAGAAGGGAGAAAGGGGGCGGTTTGCCGGCCCTTTCCGACGATACTAATCCTTTTTCTTCAGAAAGGATTCTACCTCTTCTGTCAGAGTGTCTAATTCATTGGTTGCGCAGTTTGAAAGAGTATGTGGCATTTGATGGAGCTTAGGAATTTTTGTTTGCACTAAGCCCACTGTTGGACTTCCTTATGCCTAACGCTTCCCCATTCTTTCTCTACAGAATTATCTACAACACAAGAGTGTCAATGCCAAACAAACACTTATCTCAGGAGCAGTTCTTACCTCAGGGCAAGAGGGGTGGCCCAGCACGGCCTCAGTCGGTCTCAGATGGGTGTGGACGCGCCTGCCCCTGGCCCGGGGTTTGTCCGGGCGTGGCCCGCACGCATCCCGAGCTGCGGGAATCTAAGGCTCTATTTAGCGTCAGCTGCAGCCTCCAGTGCTGTAAGCGCTGCCCATGTGTCCCTGGGGGCAGTGTAACGAGTGTCTGGCATTCCCAGGATTCAGTTTCATATTTCTTCAATTTTACAGAGCGTTAAAACATTTTTCATTTTACATTTTCCTTTTTATACATACATACTTCATAAATCTTTTAATATTATTTAATTTTTTAAAGCATCAAAGACCTCCTGAGTATGCTCTGCAGACCTCCCAAGGTTCTGCAGACCATTGGTTAAGAACCACTGTCCTTTGCCTTTCTTAATGTTATGGTATGGGTGTCTTTTGTAGCCTGGTAACTAGGTGGACCTCAGGGAAGGCATGTCTATTATTATGGGGGTCATTCTGACCCTGGCGGTCATGGACCGCCGGGGCCAGGGTTGGAGGGAGCACCGCCAACAGGCTGGCGGTGCTCCACAGGGTATTCTGACCGCGGCGGTTCAGCCGCGGCCAGAAAGGGAAAACCGGCGGTCTCCTGCCGGTTTTCCGCTGCCCTGTAGAATCCTCCATGGCGGCGCAGCTCGCTGCGCCGCCATGGGGATTCTGACACCCCATACCGCCATCCTGTTCCTGGCGGCAGAGCCGCCAGGAACAGGATGGCGGTATGGGGTGTCGTGGGGGCCCTGGGGGCCCCTGCAGTGCCCATGCCAATGGCATGGGCACTGCAGGGGCCCCCGTAAGAGGGCCCCACTTTGTATTTCAGTGTCTGCTTTGCAGACACTTAAATACGCGACGAGTGCCACTGCACCCGTCGCACCTTCCCACTCCGCCGGCTCAATTCTGAGCCGGCGTCCTCGTGGGAAGGCCGTTTGGTACTGGGCTGGCGGGCGGCCTTTTGGCCGTCGCCCGCCAGCCCAGTGCAAAACCCAAAATACCCTCAGCGGTCTTTCGACCGCGGAGCGGTATTTTGGAGGGGGGAACTCTGGCGGGCGGCCTCCGCCGCCCGCCAGGGTGAGAATCACCCCCTATATGTCTTAACAAAGCCAGGATGCAAATGACAGAAATCTATGATTTCTTGATGTACAACATTGTCAAGGTTTTGATTGCTTAAAACTTTCCTTTGGAATTTGTGAAGTATTGTCTCTTATTGAAGAAAGAAAGTAAAAATAAAAAGAGAACACTAGTTATGTGATTGCCCTCTTGTAGGAAGTTGGCTCTGTATATACTATTTCAAAGTAAGAAATAGCGTGCACAGAGTCCAAGGGTTCCCCTTAGAGGTAAGATAGTGGCAAAAAGAGATAATTCTAATGCTCTATTTTGTGGTAGTGTGGTCGAGCAGTAGGCTTATCAGAGGGTAGTGTTAAGCATTTGTTGTACACACACAGGCAATAAATGAGGAACACACACTCAAAGACAATTCCAGGCCAATAGGTTTTTATATAGAAAAATACCTTTCTTAGTTTATTTTAAGAACCACAGGTTCAAGATTTACAAACAATACTTTCAATGAAAGGAATGTCACTCAGGTATCTTAGGAACTTTGAATAATCACAATAGCATGTACAGTTTTGGCAAAAATGGCAATAAGCTATTTTAAAAGTGGACACAGTGCAAAAAATCAACAGTTCCTGGGGGAGGTAAGTAAAGGTTAAGTTCACAGGTAAGTAAAACACTTACAGGGTTCAAAGTTGGGTCCAAGGTAGCCCACTGTTGGGGGTTTAAGGCAACCCCAAAGTTATCACACCAGCAGCTCAGGGCTGGTCAGGTGCAGAGGTCAAAATGGTGCCCAAAACATGTAGGCTTCAATTGAAATAGGGGTTCCCCGGTTCCATTCTGCCAGCAGGTAAGTACCCGTGACTTCGGAAGGCAGACCAGGGGTTTTTTGAAGGGCACCGGGGGAACACAAGCAGGCACAGAAGGTACACCCTCAGCGGCACAGGGGCGGCCGGGTGCAGAGTGCAAACAGGTGTTGGGTTTTCAATGGGGAGACCCGGGGGTCTCTTCAACAATGCAGGCAGGCACAGGGGGTGCTCCTCGGGGTAGCCACCACCTGGGCTAGGCAGAGGGTCGCCTGGGGGTCACTCCTGCACTGGAGTTCGGTTCCTTCAGGTCCTGTGGGCTGCGGGTGCAGTGTGGTTTTCAGGCGTCGGATTCCTTGAAGCAGGCAGTCACAGTCGGGGGGAGCCTCTGGATTTCCTCTGCAGGCGTCGCTGTGGGGGTTCATGGGGGTCAACTCTGGCTACTCACGGGCTTGCAGTCACTGAGGAGTCCTCCCTGTAGAGTTAGTTTTCCGCAGGTCAAGCCGGGTGTGTCAGGTGTAGAGTGGAAAGTCTCACGCTTCCGGCGGGAAACGTGTGGCCTTTAAAAGTTGCTTCTGTTGCAAAGTTGCAGGTTTGTTGAACAGGGCCGCTGTTCTTGGGAGCTTCTTGGTCCTTTTAGATGCAGCGTAGTCCTCTGAGGCTTCATAGGTCGCTGGACCCTGTGGGATGCGTCGTTGTTGCAGTTTTTCTCGAAGGGGGAGACAGGCCGGTAGGGCTGGGGCCAAAGCAGTTGTCGTCTCCGTCTTCTCTGCAGGGCTTCAGGTCAGCAGTCCTTCTTCTTCTTAGGTTGCAGGAATCTATCTTCCAAGGTTCTGGGAGCCCCCTAAATACTCGATTTAGGGGTGTGTTTAGGTGTGGGAGGATAGTAGCCAATGGCTACTAGCCCTGAGGGTGGCTACTCCCTCTTTGTTCCTCCTCCCTGTGGGGAGGGGTGCACATTCCTAATCCTATCGGGGGAATCCTCCATCTGCAAGATGGAGGATTTCTAAAAGTCAGAGTCACCTCAGCTCTGGACACCTTACGGGCTGTCCTGACTGGGGAGTGAATCCTCCTTGTTTTTCTCATTATCTCCTCCAGCCTTGCTGCCAAAAGTGGGGGAAGTGGCCGGAGGGGGCAGGCATCTCCACTAGCTGGGATGCCCTGTGGCGCTGTAGCAAAGGGGGTGAGCCTTTGAGGCTCACCGCCAGGTGTTACAGTTCCTGCAGGGGGAGGTGAGAAGCACCTCCACCCAGTACAGGCTTTGTTCCTGGCCACAGAGTGACAAAGGCACTCTTCCCATGTGGCCAGCAACATGTCTGGGTTGTGGCAGGCTGGCAAAACTAGTCAGCCCACACTGGAAGTCGGGTGTGTTTTCAGGGGGCATCTCTAAGATGCCCTCTGGGTGTATTTTTACAATAAAGTGCACACTGTCATCAGTGTGCATTTATCATGCTGAGAAGTTTGACACCAAACTTCCCAGTTTTCAGTGTAGCCATTATGGTGCTGTGGAGTTCGTGTATGACAGACTCCCAGACCATATACTCTTATGGCTACCCTGCACTTACAAAGTCTAAGGTTTTGCTTAGACACTGTAGGGGCATAGTGCTCATGCACCTATGCCCTCACCTGTGGTATAGTGCACCCTGCCTTAGGGCTGTAAGGCCTGCTAGAGGGGTGACTTATCTATGCCATAGGCAGTATGAGGTTGGCATGGCACTCTGAGGGGAGTGCCATGTCGACTTAGTCATTTTCTCCCCACCAGCACACACAAGCTGGCAAGCAGTGTGTATGTGCTGAGTGAGGGGTCCCCAGGGTGGCATAAGACATGCTGCAGCCCTTAGAGACCTTCCCTGGCATCAGGGCCCTTGGTACCAGGGGTACCAGTTACAAGGGACTTACCTCAGTGCCAGGGTTGTGCCAATTGTGGAGACAAAGGTACAGTTTAGGGAAAGAACACTGGTGCTGGGGCCTGGTTAGCAGGGTCCCAGCACAATTTCAAATCATAACTTGGCATCAGCAAAAGCAAAAGGTCAGGGGGTAACCATGCCAAGGAGGCATTTCCTTACACCTCTGATCTGTAAATGCTCAATGATTTGAGCTAATTCATACCTTCATACATATCCCTAGACTTTTGACTACCTTTTATTTTCAGGCAATGCTTAGTATTCAGCAGCATTTTGAACATATCATTCAGACTTACCTGAATTCTCTTCTTTCGGTTGCCAGGTCATTTGTATGTGCTCATCTCAATTAGTTAATGTATTTTTGGTCATGGCATTTTTTAAGTTGTTTCTATTAATTAAAACATGCCTTTAGGAGTTGGATTGTCCATGAAGCTTCTACTAAATATTGCTCATCTTGACAATTGTGCGCCGTGGATCTAAAACCTCAATCACATGAGAGGCGGAGTGAGAGTGCAGCACTAAAGACTGAACATGAATAGGTTCCAGGAGTCAAGATATTCAACAAATTTCAAATATATCTACATTACCCTAATTTCTTTCATACAGTTATAGGAGTCCATTTTTAAGGATTCATCTTTGTTGTACTGTACAGGTTCACCATCATCATTAAGGACACAAGTATAGTAGACAGTTCATTACTATATTTTTTAACCATTAATGCTATGTGTTAGCAGAGCCTCCCACCTATTGCAGCCAGTCTCCTTTCTTTATTCCCCTTCCTGTAAAATGGTATTTATTGGGATCCCTTAGAATGCTACAACATTTAGGTCATTGGTATGAATTCTTGACAAAGCCAACTCAGTCTTTCATCCTTCTGTAGATGAAAACGGGAATATGTTTAAAATGGGTATACCAGATATTTATAACAGTTTGAATTTGGAACTTTAAAATGGCTGACATTTTCACCAAAAGTTCTTAAGAAAGAATTTACTATAATCAAAAAATGCCAATAAACATCTGTCATCTGCCTTGAAATCACATTCATATAGAAGATTTTTTTCCAAAACTTTAAGGCAGTACAGCCTGGTTGGAACTTTCTCTTGATGTTGTCATTACAGGGGCCATGCTCTCCAAAACAAATATTGCTTGCTGCGGACCTGAGGAAGCACTGTAACCCACTGAGATGCTAGTGGATACTATTGTCTGCCAAATATAGATGTGGTAATCTTTCTGAGCTCTAACTCATACTAGTAATGAGGGCACTTTTGGCCAGCTCTGCTTTTCTTCCCTCTGAACTGTGCAAAATGAGCTTGGCAGAGTTGTAAACTGCAGCTATATGAGTGTGTGTGCTTGGGCCTGTATCTGTGTGTGCATGTACTTGTGTGCTTGAGTGTGTCTCTATGTATGCATGTGCTTGTGTGTGTATCTGTGCTTGTGTGCTTGAGTGTGTCTGTGTGTGTGCTGGAATGTGTCCCTGTGTGTGTGTGTGTGTCTCCTGGAATGTGTCCTGTGTGTGTGTGTGTGCTTGAGTGTGTCTGTGTGTGCGTATGCTTGTGTGTGTCTGTGTGTGTGCGTGTGCTTGTGTGCCTGAGTGAATGTCTGTATGTACTTGTTATAAATTTTGAGTGGTTCTCCACCCTATTCCACCCCACTCCCAGCCACTCTGCAACACTGCACTCTCAGACACTGCAGTTTAAGACAATCTCTGCAATTGAACTCTGTTCCCCCATACTCAACTCTACTACCCCTACTCCACTTTACTCCAATAAATACAGTCTATGACAATCTTCTCCTCCCACTCCACTCTGGGACACTGGCAACTGCCAAATAGCAACCATCCACATAAATAAACTCCACATCATGCACATAATTTCACTCAGCGCTACACAGTTCCATGCAACACAATTCCACCCCACACATTTCTATTCCAAACCACGTAATTCGGCAACAAACCCACATGATTCAACTCCTCAAAACTTTTACACAACACACCACATATGCCCAATCCATACAACAGAATGCCACATTATGCCCCAAAATTCAATAGCACACAACATAATTAAAGTCCACAACATACCACTACACAACACAAAATGCCATTCCACATAATTGCACTCAATGACACACAATCACACTCCAAATAGTTCCAGTACACTCAAAACCACATAATTACTAACCACATAATTCCATGCACACCAAGCCACATAATTCCACTTCGCAAATCAAATTCACACAGTTGCATGCCACACAATTCCACAACTAGCTATTCCATTCCAACCCACATAATTTCACTCCAACCACATACATCCACTGTACTCCATAACACATGGGGAAAAGACATTGGTGGTCATTTTGACATTGGCAGTCTTTTACGCAGCCCGTCAATGTCTCACCCGCCAAATGACCGCTAGTGTTGGCAGTCTTCAGACTGCCATGTTATGGCTGCTGGCTGCTCTCCGCTACTATTAGGCGGGGAAGCATCCAGCAGCCATACTGGCGGTCTAGTGGAGGTTGCTCCACCGCCACATCACCACAACACCGTCCCCGCTGTATGACATCACTGTAAACGGCATGGCGGTGTTGTGGTGATGGGGCACTGGCGACGGAGCATGCACCATAAGCCCCTTTTCCTCCCAGACGACCACCCCGACCACCAGGTGAGGTGATCGACCGACGGGGGGGATGTTGAGTGTTGTGTGCGTGAATGGGGGTGGGTGTTTGTGTGAATGGAGGGGGGTGGGGGTGTTGTGTGTGTTTGTGTGCATATGTATGCAAGTGTATGTGTGCTTGTGTGAATGCGTGTATGCGGGGTGGGGGGATTCTCGTGGCCGTGTGTGCATTTGTGTGTGAATGAGTGTGTGTGTATGTGTGCGTGTATGTATGTGTGATGTGTTCCTGGGTGGATGTATGGGGACTGGGGGTTCAGAATGGAGATCGGCAGTGCAGGGGTTCGGAATGGGGATCGGGGGCAGGGGGGTCAGAATGGGGATCAGGGGAGAGGGGTTTCACTGCTTGGGGGGTGAGGGGCTTCTGACGGGGGCAGGGGTGGGGGGAGGGTCCTACATGGAAGGGAGGTTGGGGAGTCCTGCAGTGGTGACAGGAATGAGTATTCCTGTCACCAGTATCATCACAGCCAGGGATTCGATGGCGGGGCTGCCGCCACGGAATCCCTAGTGGTAAGGGTGCTCAAAATACCTTAGGCGGTATTAGGTGGACCTCCAGGTCGAAGGTAGTCAACCTTTGGCCAGGTGGTCCTATCCCCTGGAGGTACAGGTGGTGATCTGGCTGCAATGCAGCCAGTTCACTTCCGTTGTCATAATTGGGTGGTCCTGCAATGCCATGCTGTCGGCGGTCTGGCTGCCACCGCCGGCGTGGCGGAGCAGGGCCGCCAGGGTCATAATGACCCCGTTGTCATTTATAACAGCAGGAGCTCTGCCTCTCACAAATGTGAGGCCTATTGTCATTGTAACCACATAGAAGAAAGAAAGTGCAATAAATAGGCATTAATGAGCAGATGACAAGGTCTTATTGAGGGAAGAGTGTGAAAAGACATTGAAAGTTAGATACAGTATTCTCTAGTAAAACTGACGACTTCATCAGTTTCTGAAGCTCTTGCTTCATTGTACCAATTTCAGAACAAGACTATGCTTAATAGGACAACTAAGCTACTATGTACGATGTACAACACAGGATAGCATTGTGGTAGCACAATTAACGTATATGTAAATGTGCAATAATGCTAAGGCTTTACTGGGCTTCAAGCAGGTATAAAAATAAAATCTAAGTATTTTCATTCAGAGTGGTTTATATATTTATTATGTTCCCAGTATGTATGAACGTGGTATGTTTATAGTGCCAACCTAGCGAAAAAGCATTTCAGAACTGTATAGGGTTAAAGGTAAATATACAGTCAATGATTGGTTGGACGGGAATCTTGGTTCTAAGAGTGGACTGTGAAGAAGTGTTCTTTAAAGAGGTATGCCTTCAGGTATTCCCTATATTGGAGTAGAGTGGGTAGAGTTCTGATGGCTACAGAGATGTCGTTCCAGATCTTGCATCCATAAATGCCTTGTTTTTTTTCTTTTTTGCATTTCTTTCCCTCTGTTGTGCGACTGTATGAGAGGAATTAACAAAGTCTAAATGTCTGCTACACACAGTCATGCGATTCCACACATGCTGAAGGCATAAACAGCTATGGGATGCAAAATGCCAACTTTCTAAAAGTGTCATTGTCAAAATTGTAATTAGAAATCCGACTTTACTATTGAGGAGGGTTAATCAATACAATTTCATAGATACCAAACATGACCTAGATATGTGCTCCATCCTGGAAATTACAGCTTGTTAAATGAGGTTGTTAAAAGTAATAAGGAATCACCAATATTATCATCTTGGAGGTGTAGATATTTGAGTTTTGGGGTTTGCATTTTGTTATTGTCAAATGTATCGCCTTTGTAATGACACTATGTAAATTCTGTGTTGTATTTTTGGATTGGTCATGATAAACTTAATAAAGAATTGACATACAAGTAGATGTACCTTCCTTTCTGCAGGGCTATCCCCAAACTTTTTGCTTTTCTCCTCCTATTTTTCTAATCCTCCCTTTGTTGGCTTTAGGACTCTGGGCACTTTACCACTGCTAACCAGTGCGTGCATGTGCACTCTTCCCTAAAGCTTGGCATAATTGGCTTACACCTATTTGGCATATTTAATAAGTCCTTTTTAAAGTAGTATACCATGGGCCGTATTTATACTTTTTGACGCTAAACTGCGCTAACGCAGTTTAGCGTCAAAAAGTTTAGCGCCGGCTAACGCCATTCTGAAGCGCCATGCGGGCGCCGTATTTATTGAATGGCGTTAGCCGACGCTAGCAGACCGGCGCTGCCTGGTGTGCGTGGAAAAAAAACACGTACACCAGGCAGCGCCGGCGTTGGGGAAAATGGCGTTAGGGCGTCTTAAAAATGGTGCAAGTCAGGTTGACGCTAAAAAATCGCCTCCACCCGATTTGCGCCATTTTTAACGACGCCCAGACGCCATTTACATGACTCCTGTCTTAGTAAAGACAGGAGTCATGCCCCCTTGCCCAATGGCCATGCCCAGGGGACTTATGTCCCCTGGGCATGGTCATTGGGCATTGTGGCATGTAGGGGGGCACAAATCAGGCCCCCCTATGCCAAAAAAAATATATAAAAAAAAAAACAAATTATACTTACCTGAACTTACCTGAATGTCCCTGGGGTGGGTCCCTCCATCCTTGGGTGTCCTCCTGGGGTGGGCAAGGGTGGCAGGGGGGGTCCATGGGGGCATGGGAGGGCAGCTGTGGGCTCATTTTGAGCCCACAGGTCCCTTAACGCCTGCCCTGACCCAGGGGTTAAAAAGAGGCGCAAATGCGGGGTTTTTTGACCCGACCACTCCCGGGTGTGATTTTTGCCCGGGAGTATAAATACGACGCATTTGCGTCGCAGTCATTTTTTTAGACGGGAACGCCTACCTTGCATCTCATTAACGCAAGGAAGGCGTTCACGCAAAAAAATGACGCTCTTTACTCATACTTTGGCGCTAGACGCGTCTAATGCCAAAGTATAAATATGGAGTTAGTTTTGCGTCGAATTTGCGTCGAAAAAAACGACGCAAATTCAGCGCAAACGGAGTATAAATATGCCCCCATATACCCAGGGCCTGTAAACTAAATACTACTAGTGGGCCTACAGCACTGATTGAGGCACCCACAGAAATAGGCTTTCAATCTTGTCTTAGGCTGCCATTGCACTGCATGGATGTACAGGTTACTGCCACATTGACTTGGCAAATCAAACTACTTGCAAAGGCCTAAATTCCCTTTTTACTAGACCTATGCCACCCCTAAGGTAGGCCCTAGATAGCCTAATTGGGATTGCACTCCATATGTGAAAGGTAGGACATATACTTTTATGTGTTACATGCCTTTTTAGTGACAAAAAGCCTATTTTGTTTTTCACTATTGTGAGTGCTGCTTCTTTCATGGGTTTGCATTGGAAATTCCCTTATAAAGGTCTAAGTGGTAATTTCTGATCTGTGAGGAGTAACGTGGGCATGTTTGGTATGTTTGGAATGGTAGTGAGAAAGAAATCCTGCTTACTGGGTTAGGTGGATTTTACATTACTATTTCGGAAGTGTCATTTTTAGAAAGAGGGCATTTTTCTCTGCTTATAACTCTAGTGCTTTGCAGCCTGACTCAAATCCACATCTGGAGCAGAGTGACAGCTATATGTGGTGCATACTTTCTAGACAGCAATCACACAGGAGGAGCTGGGTGTGACAGAAGAGGCATCTGCATACCGATAGTCTTCCTGGGCTGGGGAGAGCGAGGGTCATTCACACCTTGCATGCTAATACGCTGTGTCCTATCCTCACACAATTGGCTGGTTACACCCTACTGATGTCTGGAGACAGGGCTGGCTTAAAAGGAGGTTGTGTTTCACTTGAAAGGGTTCTTCAGAAGTCACTCCCTGAACAAAGGCATTTTGGAGTATAAGTACAGGGGTTCTACCCCCATAATGTTTAGAGCACGTTTTGGAGCTGCGACTGAACTCCTGTTAGATGGACTGCTGGCCTGCAAAAGGACTCATCTGGACTCCTCTTCTGTTGTTGCCATGCTACAAGCTTCTGTCTGGGTAACATAAAGGACCCACTGGATTGCTTTGCCGCTTTTTCCCCGTCTGCCAGCTGCCCCTGACCTGTTCTATAAGGACAATGCAGTGCTGCCTGAAGAGATCACTAATAGGACTGTTGGACTGGTTGTGGCGGTCCACCTGCCTACTGCTGCCTGCCTTGTGTTACCCTTTCCCACAGTGCTCTCCCAGGAAGCCAATTGCTGGAGGCAGGGGGGTTGCTCCTGGCCTCTCTACAAATATAGCACCTGAGGAGCGCTTCATTATTTTTTGGGTTGGCACCCGGTGCCAGGAGAGTACTTCATTCCCTGCATAAAGGCCATGAGCGCAAAGTGAACCTTTCTATCGTCCTGCCAGTGCATGCAGATTGAACTCTATTGCTGAGGAGGAATTCTCCATTAGAGTCTCCTTCAGTGTGCCCTCCCCCAGAAAGGAAATCATTACTAGCCGTGGGAGGGAGTGAATCTCACCAGGACCGGCATGTTCCGAACAGGCGCAAGCCTGTGAACCTCTGTGAACAGTGAGATTTCAACCAAGGAGGGTGTCACGAAGGCAGTGCAGCTCCGTCCCCAACTCCACCTCCTCTTATGGATCTGTGAAAGGACATCGCTTGTCAGTCAAGAAATCCCACTAGCAGGGCCCTTTCGCTATGAGTGTGGCTTTGAGCCCTCCCCTGTAATCTCCGGAGAGAATCAGGGGGTCATTGCTACCCCGGCGGCCGGCGTTAATATGGGGATAAGTACCACCAACAGGCTGGCGGTATGTATTGCCATATTATGACATTGGTGGGTTGGTTGAAGCCAACTCTCCAATGTACCTCTCCGACCGTAATGGCGGTAACAGCCGCCGGGCTGGAGATATACATCTCCAGTCTAGCGGCAGTTACTGTTCCACCTGCGGGATTATGACCCCACCTACCGCCATGGTTTCCGTGCTGTTCGTAACACCACGAA
The DNA here is from genome assembly GCF_031143425.1 of Pleurodeles waltl. NCBI lineage: Eukaryota > Metazoa > Chordata > Amphibia > Caudata > Salamandridae > Pleurodeles > Pleurodeles waltl. Next base: position 75,940,347 of record NC_090438.1, read on the forward strand.
AACCATGGTGGTAGGCCATGGTTTTCGACAGGGAATTCCTTCTCTGTCACTGATGGGGGTCTCCCCTATTCCTCTCCAGGTACCCCCTCCCCCACCACCTACCTCTCCCAATCCCCCGATCTCCCATACATTCATGGCCCCTTCACACACACACACGCATACACACACCCATTCCCACATGCTTCCACGCATGCATACATCCATTCACACACACATCTGCACACACTTTCAAACATACATGCAGACACGCATTCACATAACACATGCACACACCCCCACACACACACACAACACCGGTGTGACGTTGCTGGTGGGAGCAGCGCCACCTTACCGCCATCCGCCGGCATGGCCACAGCCGGATTTCCGCCATTCTTGTGACGGAAATCCAGCTGTGGTCATGATACGACAGACGGCTGGTAGCCGTGGCGACGGTCTTTTGGCGGCTGTTGCCGCAGCGGTTTTTACCACCAATGTCAAAATGAGGGCCTTAGTCTGTCAGAATAGGGAGGAGGCAGATGTCCTGTGCTGCCTGTGAGTACACTGATTTCCCAGAGGCCCACCTCACCCACTTGTAAGCATGGAGAGTGGGAGTTCAGGGCCTTGGGTCCTGCAGAAGACTCCTTGCTCCCCATTGTGGAAACTAGTATCCCAATAGTTGCCTAGTGCATTCGTGGTCTGCTATACTATGATTGCTGCATGTGTGGGCCCTGCCATGCCCCACACCTCCACAAAGGTGATTTAACCCTCTGGCCCCAGAGGACTGTGGGTCCCCCAGATCTTAGGAGGAGAGTGTAAGTGAACTGGTAGTTTACATAGATTTGTACCCTTTCCTCACTACTACCGGTTGGCTCGCACTCTTAGCCCACTCTGCTTAGTAACCTATGAGACTTATGTTAGGTCAGCCCCATTTGCAGAGTAATTATTGATACAAGTGGTTGTTACCCTGCATTTTCTAGGGTGATGAGGGTTATCACAGCCTCATACCCTCCCTCACCGCAACTGAGGAAAAGTCACAGAAGCCACCTGGACCACCATCCTTTAAAAACGCCAAACCACTCCTGGTGGATACCCTTGAACACCAATAACAAAAGCTCTCCAACTGGCTCACCACCAGTAGCTCCTCTGAAAAGATTTTCAAGCAGGTGACCCACCAAGCAAGCCACCTGGTTCATCCCCGAACTCTGTGCACTTAAGCGGCAATGCAGAAGACTATAAAGACACTGGTGCTCCAACAAGACCCCGCCAACTTCTACCCCTTGAAGTCCACCCTCAAGAACTACCACTCCAGACTCAGGGACACCAAGAAACAAGCACCGAACTCCCGCATCGAAGCCAGCTCCAGCCACCCCAGACAACTCTTCAACATTGTCAGAGAATTCTCCTGCCCCGTCGCCATAGCGAACACCATCCACCCCTCCCAGTCCCTCTGCAACAAGCTCCCAGACTACTTTCACCAAAAACTCATTGACATCTACAGCAAATTTGAGACCCATCTCCCCATCCCTGACTCCCCTTGCACCCTAACAAACACGACCTAAACTCTCCAAATAGAAGCAGCTATCCACGGAAGACACCACCAACCTCATGGTGTCTCCACTCCAGATCTCCCGCCGACCCCTGCCACCACAACCTCTACAACCTGGGCCACAAAGAATTGGCATCCACCCTCCTAGAGGTCTTCAACCCCTCCATCACCACTGCCACCTTCCCCAACATCTGGAAACACCCAGAGATCAAACCTCTAGTAAAGAAATCCTCAGCCGACCCCAGCAAACTCAAGAATAGCCACCTGATCTCGCTCCCCTGTTTCCTGCCAAAGCCCTGGAAAAAGCAATCAAAGGTCAGCTCACCCACCACCTCAAACTCAACCACCTTCTGGACCCATCACAATCTGGTTTCTGAACCAGCCACAGCACGGAGACACCACTCATAGCAGCTACCGACGACATCAGGAACATCTTAGACTTTGGCTGCACAGTGGCCCTTATCCTCCTAGACTTCTCAGCAGCCTTCGACACCGTCTCCCACCACACCCTGATCATCAGATTTTGCGCAATCGGAATCAAAGACAAGGCATTCAACTGGATCTCCTCCTTCCTCGCTGGCCGAACACAAAGGATCCTCCTGCCTCCTTTCACCTCTGCCCAAAAGACATCATCTGCAGCATTCCACAGGACTCCTCCCTCAGCCCAACCCGCTAGCTGACCTTGCCCGCATTCATGGCCTCAACATCATCTCCTACACCGACGACACCCAGCTCGTCCGCGCCTTCGCTAACAACACCACCACCACCAAACCAACTTTCAGACAACATGACAGATATCACCGCCTGGATGAAACACAACTGCCTCAAGCTCAACTCGGACAAAAAAGAGATCTTCATCTTTGGACACAAGCCCTCCCCCTGGGATAACATATGGTGACCCACTGCCTTTGGTCCCCTTCCTACCACTTCAGACCACACTTGCAACCTCGGATCATTCTGGACACCCACCTCACCATAAAGAAAAACATCAATGCAATCTCATCAGCCTGCTTCAACACCCGCCACATGCTGTGCAAAATCTTCCACTGAATACCCCTCTCGACCAGGAAAACGGTCACCCAGCACCTCATAACCAGCTGCCTGGACTATGGCAAATCTCTCTATGTCAGAACCACCAAACAACTGCTAGGACGCCTCCAGGTCATCCAAAACTCTGCAGGCAGACTCATCCTCGAACTCCCCCGAAAAACCACTCCCCACCTCAGAGCCCTCCACTGGCTCCCCGTACAACAAAGATGCCTCTTCAAGCTTCTCACACATACTTGCAGAGCCCTCCATGACACCAGACCCACCTACATCAACCAATGCCACCAACCGACCAGAGAGCTTCGCTTTGCTTCCCTCTCCCTTGCCCAAGTCCCCTGCATCGGAAGGAAACGCCTAGGGGGACGCTCCTTCTCCCACCTCACCACTAGATCCTGGAAGGAGCTACCCCCACCTCTGGACCTCCCCCTCCCTGAAGGACTTCAAACAGCAGCTCAAGACCTGGCTTTTCAACCATCACTTCTGCCAGATGAACCAACACAGCAGCATCCAACCAGCGTCTGGAGACCCCCGGAAGCCTGCGTTCTACAAGTACCTCCTGAATGATTGATTGAATGATTCCTCCATATCATGCAACTAATTATGATTATTGCCTAGTTGGGTACTACCTGTGCCACAAGAATACTCCTAATTGGCATTACAAAGGTATTGCTCTTTTTGAGGATTCCTTTAATGTATTTACCCGCCTTGCAGGTGTGGTGACAGGTTGATATATATATGTTGGGGTGACACTGCGATGATTCATATGATTTACCGCTGCATGTCCTGATGATACCATGTCAGACAACATGATGTCTGGACAGTCAGGACAGCGAGTAATGATTATTTCAAAATTGCACAGTATGCGCAATATGTATGACCTATGACGTTCTGGTCTTTGATCACCTATAATACATAAGATAACGTTATATAACCCTGAGTGGAATCTCATGTGTATTGTATTTATCGAATCACTGGTGCAAGTGTGTTTTGTAGACCCTTTACCTATGATCTCTGAGGATAAGCCTGACTGCTCCGTGCCAGGCTACCGGGGGAAGTGAACACAGGTTATCTTTGGTGTGTAACTTACTCAATCTGACTAGAGTGTTAGGTTCTGCCTGACTGAGGTGTATACCCTAGCCAACCGGAAACCCCATTTCCAATATACTTATTTAGAGAATTTACACTTCGGCTCCCACAATCGAGCCATGTTCCCTATGAGTCGTAACTCTGTGCTTGCCTTTGAACCGGTAGGTTTGCATAAGTTGTAGAACCATTTCCTCTGTTTGCCAGATGTTTTCATGATGAAACTAGATGTGCGAAGTGTCTCCTTACTAGAGTTAATATGGTGTTTTTCCACGAGTTGATGGTGTCTAGGGTACTCGTAACAGCATGGTTCGCTAATTTGCATACCTAAGAAACACACGTTTTTAGCATCATCAAAGCCAACAACTGTTTGCTGCAAAGTTTTTCAGATGACGGGAAAGTTTTCTTGGTGAAAATTAGGAGTGTGAGATTTAGAAAGCATGCCAACAGTCCTTATCGTCACACTGAAGACACCAAACGTGAATAACTTGGAGACCTTTTTGTATTTTTTCACATGGGGGAAATACATACATTTTGTCCTAAAATACTTTGCAGCCTCACAACCCCTAGTCTATACAGGAACACAGGCCACACTGTTTTACCTACAGCATCCCCAATCTACGACATACCTGATACAATTAAAATACATATGATACTTACACGAGCCACTTCTTTATAACTATAAAATTAGCATATTTTCATCTTCTGAACATTTGTTTACCAAAATATTTTTTGTATAAAGCGACAGTTTCATTGCATGTGGTACCAGCTGCGTTTGGCCGATGAAATCCTTGATATTCAGGAGATTAGTTGCAAAGCCACACAAAATCTAGGCGTGGTGCCAAGCAAATGTCTGCTTTCCCATTTACTATCCAGCATTTCCTTGCTCCCTTCTGTTACAAATACATGAAAGCAAAAACCCTGGTGAACTTCAAGCTAGTGGAAAATGCAATTACCTTTATGAGGAAAAGAGCTGTGGGCGAGATTGGATGACTAAAGTCAATGTAATGGCTTAAAAATAAAAGCCAACTCCTTGAATTCGCTGGTCAAACTGATGACGGTGTTTAATTAGCTTCTCTCCAGCTGGCAAGCCAGTGTGAAAGCTCAGAGGGCTGAGTAAATGTCAAAAAACCTTACCTTGAACAGTATCACTGCTCCAGGAAAATACAAATGGTTTGTATTATCCAGACTTCGGATGAAAAGCTTGACCTGGGAACACTGAACCTGGTGAAACCTTGACTGGGGACAGTGGACAGAGGCGCACCTGGTCCTCACTGGCTCCCTTCTCACAGCAGCAGGGGAGGAATTTCAAGGAGTTTGGGGTGTTACACCCCCCTAATAAATGTACTTTCTGCTGAATAGTTGGGTACAGGTGCTTTTGGTCAGGAATGGGGAGGTGTCTGTCGGATTTTATCAGGGATTTTTACATATACACAGACAAAAACGCATCCACACTCCCCCCCTCTTTCTTTTGAAAGCCTTAAAAATATTGGTTAGTTTGCAAAATATTGTGTTTTCTCTCACTTCGTACTCCTACCAATGTGCAATCCTCTCCCTTTCCACTCCCCCTTAAGCCCCTCTCAAGCACGCTGCTTGTCCTATAACGTATTTACAGCAGTGGCTCCTCCACTATAGCGGAGGAGCGTCGCCCCCACTGCCTGCAGCTGCAAAACTTAAAAAATAAAATTATACTAAAGCATGTTCATTATCGTTTAATTTTTCTCCTTACGTTGAGTGTAGGGGGTGGGCTATGGAGATGACAGACACAAGGGGGGTGATAGGTGCAGTGTTGTCAGTGTGCATGTGGGTTTGTCCGGCCATCTCAGGACGACCAAACCGACATGAGCACTGAGCTGTCTCCAACCCGAGCTGCATTGCCAGGTTGGAGACTGCAGGCACAGGCTCCCAGTCTGTCTGGGAGCGCAAATCGAAGGTGCTCAGGCCAAACCTGATGGTGCTCTCATGCTGCTAGAGAGCATGAGAGCAGCTTTAGGATTGGCAGTAGGGCAGTCTGGGAGCATGTGAGTGCAGGGAAGCCAGAAGAGTGGTGATGCGGCAGGAATTCAGATTCTTTTGTTGTTTTTTTCTTTTGCCCAAACACCCTGTCACTTTGCCCCGACACCAGTCGTTCTCCATTCTGGTTAGGATGACATGATGGCTTTTATTTTCCAGGGAGGACTGGTTAGTATTGGAAATTCTGCCGCCAGCAACACAGTACCAAATTACGGGCAACTTGTAAGGCGGAGCTAGGAGCAGAAGCCTTGATTCAATGAGCTAAGTGCTTGTTGCAGGTATTTGGTGGGAGCTGCAGGTAATAAGCTAATTAACACCAATCTGTGTAAAAATAACACCTGTTATTGACATTACCTGGGTGTTGATTATGAGCTAAGGGTTAAATTCTGATCCCTGTCAATCCTGCTGACATTTATCAAATGAAAAGGCATAAAAAGTGAACAATTTGATGCTTGAAATATCAATTACCTCTGCTAAGCTTTATTTCCTAGTGAAAAACGTGGAATGGGCACTATTTAACGCATTCAGTAAATACCTCAATTTGAGGTGGCGGCTTTTACCAGGTGTGGCAAATAGGACATCCCAACCCGGTCCAATTGAAAGCAGGGCCCTAATCCATGATTATCAACGGGTTTTAAACTCCAATCCCAAAACAAACAGTCGTCTGCACAGAGATTAGAATTCTAAATTATGTGTAATTATTACATCTCTTTCCCTTGAGGGATTACGCTAGGAACCCCTGGCAAAATGTTTCTTGGGAAACTGCAGAAAAATTGCATCACATACATATTTCAGTGTAATATGCAACGAACCTGCATTTTATGCATCAGTAAAAGGGTCCAACCTCAGAACAGGACGTATTTAATGAACACAGAAACCACTGGGGTATTGGTATTCACCAAAGGCATTAATCTCTCCACCCAATTCTGCTTTACGGAAGAATCAGGGCCCTAAAAACACAAAACAAACGTAGGAAGCACTACATCCGTCTAAGTATTTATAAGTGTGTATGGTTTAATGTATGCATGTATGTAGGCATTGTAAAAGTAAATAGGCACTCTGGATAGCTCATATAAGTCTACCACATGTTTAATGCAAATACCTAGTCAACAAGTATCAAAATAAGCACAGTCATACATACTTTATACTTTATTTCGACCATTGTTAATAAAAGTTACACATAGAAAAAGAAAGTGCATTCATTGGCATTGTGCTCTCTCAGTGACTTAAAATAAAATTTTGAATAAAAAATAACCTTTCTAAAACCTTCAAATACTAACAATACAATGTCAATCGTAGGCAAGAACCTGCTGTAATCCACCGTTGCTCCCAATACATAACTTAATATTTAGATTCCAGGGTTTCTAAAACATCAGTATCAAAATGAGAGAATAATATAATTATTGAAAAACTATTAAAATAGTTAAAAGATAGTTACAGATTCAAATTTCCCGACTAATACCATCATCAAAGTAAAAACCAGACAGCCCAACCCAAGATTTAAAAAGCTAGGTTAATGTTATAAAGTGACACAGTTTCGTAATAGTTTAAAAAACATGCTTTGACAAAAAGAACCTTTTCCCTACACGATCGTGGAAACTGATTTTGGATGCGGACAAGTCATTAGGGGCACATGCACGGGGAAAAACACAGTCAACTGACCAGAGCTTCTCCCTGTGGTCAGCCGGAGCATGTAACGCAATGCTGCAAATGTTCAAATTACGGAAATTTCATTTGGGTGCCACCTTTGTGGGCTTTTTTTTAAAGCAACCAAATGAAAGAAAGTGCGACAAATAGGCACTAATGAGCACATGCCAGGGTCTTGTAGTGGGAAGAGTGAGAAAAGACCTTGAAAGTTACATACAGTCTTCTCTAGTAAAACTGATGACTTCACCAGTTTCCGAAGTTCTTGCTTCATTGTACGAATTTCAGAACAAAACTATGCTCAATGGAGCAGTTAAGCTCAAATGTGCAATGTACCACAGAGGATAGCATAGTAGTAGTGCAATTAAAACGTGTGTAAATGTACAATAATGCTAAACCTTTACTGGGCTTCAAACAGGTATAAAAACAAAATCACCGTTTTTCATTGTGTTTTACCTATTTTTTATGTTCCCGGTATTTATATATGTGGTATTTTTATAGCACCAACCTAGCCAACAAAGCATTTGAGAACCGTATAGGGTCAAAGGTAAATTTACAGTCAATGAGTAGTTGGAGCGGAAGCTGGATTCTAAGAATGGATTGATGTGGTGCTCTTTAAAGAGGTGTGCCTTTAGCAATTTTCTACATAGAAGGGTTGGGGAGTACTGATGGATACAGAGATGTTGTTCCAGATTTTGCATCCATAAATGCCCTGTTTTTTTATTTTTGCATTTATTTGTCTCCAGTCTGATAATACCTGACTGCATGTGTGCCAAGAGGTTAGTCAGCCAAATAGGTGGGGTGCCGGTCATGATAGCTTTGCAGAAGATACAACTTTTTTTTAGAAGACCATGTGGTTTGGAAATGGGTGCTAGTGTAGTTTCATCACAATGAGGGTGATGTGGTCAAATTTCTTCAGGGCCATGATGAGGCATGATATGATGTGTAGGATGCCCTCGAGGGCAAGGCCACTGCAAAGTATGGCAATCCATAGAACATTGTGTTACAACAGATGTGAGTACCAGGTCCTGGAGTCACTTTCTTGGAGGAGTGTCTCCCTTTCTTCAATAGATTATTACCAGGCTATATTTGTTTTCTTGTTGTCTTTCTGCAACTTGAAAGCAAGGTCAGTGTCCAGAATAAATCACAGTGACTTGGCAGTGGGTCAAAGTTGCTGTTCAAATCCATCCTGGTTCATATCTGTGAGCCAAGCCTGGACTAGTTGTTGTATGGTACAGAGTATTATTATGAGACTTTATATTACATGCTTTATATAAGTCATCATTACTATCCTCATCAAAAGACTTTGATGAGTTTTTTATGATGGTTTAGCTGCATATGACCTGCACTTCATCATCAGCATCAGTATCATGATACCACTTGCATAGCACTGCTAACTCAGGGGCGTACAGGTGCTAAGTAGGTCAGAGGAACAAGATTTTGATTAAGCAATAGCTTTTCAAATTCCAGTCTCTACTTTTCTATCAACTGAGGGCTAATCCTAAGAAGTAGCTTGATGTGATATTGGCATCCCTATCGCATATTAGAACACTAAAATGTTGGGAGCTCCATTGCAGACAATGGAGTGCTCTGGGCTTTTACTGTCTGGTAAAGTGTCAATATTCCAATGTTCTCTTTGCTCACAGCAACAGCTGTGAACAAAGGCCTCACGGAGTCCAAGGAGATTTTATCCCCCTCGGGCTCCGTTAGGACTTAGTTTCATTTATTAGAAGATTCTGCCCTCTAGTGGCAGAATGTTCTAATAGCCTTAGAGCCCACCGTAGGGGGCTCTACCGGCAATTAACGGCCTGCTCCCTTGTTAAACACTGGAGATGGCCTTCAATGGCAGGTAGAGACACTACAGCGTGCTCCAAGGCTATAATAAACAATTGCAGTGAAGCCAATAGCTGCCTACACTAGAACTGAAAGGACTGAATTTGAAAGCACTGGTCAGAATAAGAGACTAGCATTAGAACTTCACAGCTGAACAGTCCAGACTTAAGTAGCAGTTTGGCCGCAGGAAGAAAACTGCTGCTGGTACAGTACAATATATAGAGCAGTCATCATCCTGAAACCCACAATATCTGTGCAAAGTGAATCACTTTACAAAAGATCCAAGAGACACATTTTTATGTGACATGCTAACTCTATTCTGACATTGTAATATTTAGATAATGCAGAGATTGAAATGGAAGTAGATATATAGTGAATCGAAACACAGATTTACAATAAAGGAAAAAAAACAAAGCAGAAGGATTTTTCAGTGCCAAGACATCTCCGGGCTTTCAAGCCCTTTACAAAACCAATTGGCATAACATATGTGGAGGAATTAGGCATGTATGCCATCAACCCAAACCAGCCAGTTTAGACCCTGCCTACTATTCCAGAACCAAGGACCTAATAGGAAAACCTGTTGTGAATCTTCCAGATCTGAGTACTATTTGTGTGGCAGTGGTCCATGTACCCAAGACTGACCAAGCAGTCCAAAACCTATCTACCACTGTCACTACAAGAATAAATAAAAAAAAGCATTTGCAAAGCCCTTAGGTCTCCTTCAAAAAGACAGAAAATAGACAATACTTCTAAACAACACATCACAAAGTATGTAATGGGAAATTAAATGAGTCTGAAATACAAAATCATTACTGCCTTTTCCTGGGCACGATTTGAACGAACAAACAAAGACTGTAAAGTAAAGACTCTCAAGGGTGGAGAAGAGCAGATAATTCGAGAAGATTTCTGGTGCTAATCAAGTAAACAAATCAGCAACTACACATGATTATTACTATGCAACCACTACCATAGGATGAACTACAACATCTGTAAGAGTTCAAGCCAATGACAATGAGAGTCACAGAAGAGACACTACAACCCAGAGAAGGATAGATAGGTATTAACTTTAAAATGAAAAGTATATATTTGTGTGTATGTATATATATGAAAGCTCCTCATCTACATGAAATATATATATATGTATATTATATATATATATATATATATATATATATATATATATATATATATATATATATATATATATGTATAAAGTACCTCCCTGGGGCAAGATATTATTCTAATAGGGGGAGCCATACGGACCCCCCGGGGACCTACACCTCCCTGGGGAAATATTTTAAAAGAAATAAGCAAGGGGGCTGCGCACACACCCTGTGCCCGGGGGACCACCACCTCCCTGGGGGAAAATACATCTACAATCATAGTGCCCCAGGGACCACCACCTCCCAAGGCTAACTTTTGATACTATCTGGGTGGCCACATGGCCCTCCCATGTGACCTGGAAGCCACCACCTCCCGTGGGGGAAAATTCTATTTAGCCTCCCCAGGGCTTAAATAACTTTAAAGGTGGGGGTCTGTCACAGATCCCTGCCCCAGGGACCACCACCTCCCTGGGACAAAATTGAAATGTTGGAGGGAGGCCACGCAGACCCCATGTGGAGCCATACATGGCCCTGGAAACTGCCACCCCCCATGGCCATCTCCTGCTATCTCCTGAGATGCCCATCCTCGAGAGGTAGCTGTTTGCTTTTGCTTGGCTTGGTTAGCCCCGGGGAGGTGGTAGTCTCCTGGGGCAAGGGGAGGTCTGTAAAGCCCTCACATATTTTTTTATGTTGTCCCCAGGGCTGGTGGTCCCTGGGAGGGGTCTGCATGGCAGTCCTATTTTTTTATTTATTATGTAGTTCTAGGGAAGTGTTGGTCCCTGTGGCCCAGGGGCCCATGTGGCTCACCTAAATATATATATTTAATGTTGCCCCTTTAAGCTCCAAGCCCCTTCGGCCATGTGTAGCGCAGGGTTTGAAGCTTAAAGGAGGTTGACCGCAGGCCGTGTGGCCAATCCCTGCTACGCATGGCTGAAGGCCATGTGTGGCTGGTGTGGTTATATGGTGTTGACTACAGACAACCTCCACCATGCACAGCCAAAGGCCATGTGGGGCGCGGGGTTGGGTGGTTATAGGGGGTTGGCTGCAAGGCCTGGCAACTAACCAGGCCCTGCAGCCATGCCCACGCCACGCACAGCTGAAGGCCAACGATGGGGTGGGGCTGGGTGGTTGGGTGGTTTTAGGGGTCCGCACTGCCCCCCACATAATTTTTAGGGAGGTGGTGGCACCTGGGGCACAAGGGGTCCATGTGCCCCCCCTTGTATATTTTTATGTTGTACCGGAGAGGTGGTGACCCCCAGGACCCAGGGAGGTCTGTGTGGCCGCCCTAAGATTTTTTATTATGTAGGGGGATTGGCTGCAGGCCAGGCCCTGCAGCCAACACCTGCCATGTATGGTGTGCAGTTGGTTTTCGGAGGTTGGTTGGGTGGTTATAGGGGTCCGCGCAGCCCCCCTTTTTTTTCAAAATATAGTACCGGGGAGGTGGTGTCCCCAGGGCCCAGGGGGTCTGTGTGGCCTCCCTAATGTTTGTTGTTATGTAGTCTTGGGAAGGTGGTGGTCCCTGGGGCCTGGAGATCCATGCATCCCCACTAAATATATTTGTTTAATGTTGCCCCCTTTAAGCTTGAAAACCCCTTCGGCTGTGCATGGTACAGGGGTTGGAGCTTAAAGGGGTCCAATCACTGCCACACATGGCTGAAAGCTGTGTGTGGCTGGTGTGGCTATAGGGGGTTGGCCGCAGAGTCTAGCAGCAGGCCAGGCCCTGGGGCCAACTCCCGTCATGCATGGCTGAAGGCTATAGGAGGAGTTAGCTGCAGGGCCTTGCCGCAGGCCAAGCGAGGCAGCCAACCATTTCACGCATGGTGCGGAGTTGGATGGTTATAGGGGGTTAGTGGCAGGGCCTGGCCGCAGACCAACCCCCGCCACGTACAGCCAAAGGCCATGCACGAAGGTGGTTGGATTAACACATCGGGGCATATTTACAAGAAACTGGCGCATCAACTCTGATGCACCAGTTTTCTTGCGTCACCCCTGCCCCACCTAACAACACCATGGGTGGCCGTATTTACAATATGGCACACCTTGGCGCATGTTAGGCCATTAGCATCATCGTTTTTGATGCTATTGTGGCACTTTGCTGCAATAGCATTAAAAGAATTGACTCTATTGCAGCAAAGTGCAAGGAGGCCCATTGATTAAAATGGGTGAGTCACTTTAATGCCTGCTTTACGCAGGCATTAAAAAACGACACCAAAAATAGCGCAGTGAAACCTTGTAGATTTTGCTCCGCCATTTTTGAGGGCCTCCCAACACCAGAACGCCCCACTTGCATACATTATGCCTGACACATAATGTGGCACAATGGGTCGCAAAGTGGCACAATGAATGCACTGCGCCACTTTGTAAATATGGCGCAGCGAAAATTGCAATAGCATTAAAGTGCAGCGAAATCTTCAACCAACATCCTCTCATATTAGTAAATACTGTTTTATAAAATCCCAAGTCGTTTACAATTAAGTTAATACTTAAAAGATACTGTAATTCTGCAAAGGAAACTATGCGGGGAACCAGAGTCCGCGATGATCCTCAGAATTTCATGACTCATGACCAACAAAGACTATTAATTTCAAAGGTTTTACATAGTTAAGTGGTAGAGCCAGTTTACTTACGTTTGCTAAAAAGGTTCCCCCTAATAATTAACAGTGGTGTGCAAAATATAATATTTTTTGGTTTATTGCCTAAATACTTGTCACATGTCTATCTCTCCGACCAGCCTCATAAACTTGGAGTCATAGGTCAACATCTATCAACATAAGTCATTTTTAAGCAGCAGCTTGTTTTATTATGTCCTGTTTCTGAGCATATATTAATTATTGTTTATGTCAAACGTAAAATCTTTGTTAGTCTAGCATTCAAAATATTATCAGATGGTTTAAAGCAGGCGATCACCACTTTTCTACATGACTGTATGCCCCTCTGATAAAAGGCTGCCTTCAATAGCGTTCTGCACTCATTCGATAAACCATTACAGGTACAGTTCAGATGGATGTCTTCTTCCATCCCACAACCACACAGCTGGGGGATTGAAGTGGGCACCACCTGGAATAAGGCCGAATCGATATTTAATAAATAAGTCTTTATCAACTTTTGACAACCTGGCCTCCAAATATGGCTGATATTTTAGGGTTTTATATTCATTCATTGCCATCCATGAATGTGATCTGACTGCTAACAAATTCTTATCCATGACTACTGATTTCCTCTTCACTATGCGAATTAAAAAATGTTTAAAAGCATAATAGGAGAGACTTTGGTCCAACAGTTCCCATACCTCCAGATCTCCCAGGGGCTGGTCAAAATACTGTCTAGATTTGGATGTGGGATTCAAACTTATCTGCTTCTAGAATGCCTGACAAAGATGATTCCCCCCTGTTAACTGAAGGTGTTTCCAGATTTTTAAGTAACTGCACTTTCTGGCTATATCTTAATTTAAAAACCCAAACTGTAGCTTAATTTGAGCTTGGGAAGAGTTTCCTGGTAGTTGGGTTAAGGACCTAAACTTTCCCAATAATTCTATTTAAAATGCTGACATTTCTTCCTCACAAAGCTTCACTCCCATACCCTATGGTTGATGATAATTTGGTGGCTAGTACTTGTAACAAAGGATGGTAGCTAAGGTCATCAAGCGACCTTTTCAAACTACGTAATACAAGCAATAGAGCATTTCCTTTCCTCTCTAAATCCTGCTTCTGAGGAAGAAAGGAGCCCCACTTATCAAATAATACTCCCAAGTATCTGTAATGTTTAACTTGTTCTAATTCTTTCCCTTGTAGATATCACTTTCTGTCTCTAAAAATGTTTTTACTAACTTCCATCACTTTGTTTTTTTCCTGATTTATCATCATTCCATTTTGCTCGGCAAATTCAGTTAAATAAACAGTGAGCAGACGTAATCTTACTTTAGTTTGACTTAGAAGGACTACATTGTCAGCATATAACAGATTATAAATGGGCATATCACCAATCCTAAGGGGGATGAGAATTCACCTTGTTTAGCTTAGCTGTCAAATACGATAGAAAAAGATTAAAAAGATATGGAGCTAATACACAGCCCTGTTACAATCCTTGCTTTGTCTCACTTTTTCTTGATAGAAAGGATCCATCCCCTATCTTTACTCTAACCCATGTATCTGTGTATAACAACTGTATGGCTTTCAGTAATTGCTCAGGTATGCCCCAGGTGGCTAACTTTTCCCATAAGTGTCTTTGCTGTACCAAGTCGAAGGCTGATTTAAAATCTACAAAACACAAATACAGATGTTGATTTTTTTTGCTTACATTTGTCAGTAATGATGGAAAGAGTTAAAATGTTAATAGCTGTTCTGGGGCCCTTTACAAAGCCTGACTGATTGTGAGGTGAAATATTATTCTCAGTCGCCCAGGTACGAAGGTGCTCCAGTAATGAAACAGCATAATATTTGGCCTCTGAGTCCATTAAGGTAAACAGTTGATAATTCTCTGGGTGAAATCGGTTACCTTCTTTAAATATTGGATGGATTATTGCGCCTCTGCAGGAGCTTGGACTGCTTTCCAGTTCTATAGAATAGTTAGATTGAGACCAATTTTTCTGCCCAGAAAGCTGAGTTTGATTTAAATAGTGCATTTAGGATCCCATTTGGGCCTGGGGCCCCTACGCTTCTGCTGTTATTTATTAGCCTAGTAACCTCCGCCACCAAGAAGGTTAATGTAAAGGAATCTTTTTGGACAATGGGGGGCATATTTATACCCCCTCCTGAGATTGACTCACTAGGTACCACTCCCGAGATATTAGTGTCTCTTTTGTTTTAACTACATCCATTGAAGTGATGAGCTAAATAATCAATCCATGAGGATTCTGAAATGTTTAAGCTAATTATGTAGTTTTTTTGCAAAAACATTTTCTTTAGAAGTTGAGGTTAAAGATATTACATACAATTACAGAGTATACATCTGAAGGTACCTTACCCTTTTTATTACTTTTCCTTTACACTCTTTATTGATCTTCTACTCACATCCCAGCACACTTCACATCCCCCATTTTGTTCACTACTAGAATTACTTTTTTCTACAGTTAAAGGCACGGGTACTGTATCACACTTTGGAGACACGTCAATGACAATCTCACCTCGCATGATGTTGCCTATATATCCCACTCTAGGTTGACTTGGTTGCCTTCTTTTTCTTAAACGTGATTTGATCGGTTACCTATGAGACCCTTTGAGGTATTCTTACCTTATTTCTGTCTTCACATCCACTATGCGCATCCCTTTGTATAATTCACATTACACTATTGCACCTTCTCTCGGGTTGTCTTTTTCACCTCTTTACAAAGGATTTAGATGTTTAATTACACCTTGTACAATTCCACTTTACCGACCTATATGTATTGTTCATCTATGTTTTCACAGCCTTGACAAAGTCTTGAAGACGAAACACGTGTTGGCTGTTTTGCTGTATGGACTTATTGTTACATTTGATTATCCTATTGTAACTCTGACCATTGATCATCATCTGGCTGTTCTGGATACATGGTCATTTTGTACAACGCAGTCTTTGTGATTGAGACTTCTACTTGCATCTATAATAAATTCCTACACATCATCTTCCAAGAACGGACTTTCAATCAATTCTTGAACATTATCAGGATCCATGATACTGGTGTGCCCTGGCCACTCTTCTTATAATGAATACAGATTGATTGTTCCACTTAAATGAAAAGACATTGGAAGACTTTGGTCCTGATTACGAGTTTGGTGTTTGGAAAACTCGACTGCCAGACCATGGTGAGGTGACCGCCGTGGAGCTGGCAGTCTCCCCACAAGCCCCATTATGAGTTTTCCACCAAGGTTTCCGCCGGTCAGCCCAGAGGAAAACATGCGGTGGCATTGGACTCAGCTCCACGTGGAGCAAGTCCAATGATGTTGCACAGGGCCCCCCCAGTACCCTGGGAATACACAGAGTCTGCACAAGTGACAGTACTCATGTTCTCTACCAGCCTTTTCATGGCAGTTGAATCACTATAATAAGGCTGGTGTAGAACAGGGTTGTAATCAACACGGCAGCGCTAACTTTAGCACCGCCGTGGCTGATAACAACCACGACCGCGTCATCCTGTCGGGATCAGAGATCGTGGTGGAGACGGAGGTCTTTTGCCTGCACCAACTGCCAATCACAGTCACGGCGGTCCGACCTCCACTACAGTCTTTAAACCGTCATACTCGCAATCGGGCCCTTTAAGACTTATTTTGTCTTTGACAGGTAGTCTGTTAGTCTGCCTGGACAGGAGAGGCATTTACTGTCCTGCCCTTGCGGATGACTAAGGCCCTCATTCCGACCCTGGCGGTCCAAGACCGCCAGGGCCGCGGGCAACGGAAGCACTGCCAACAGGCTGGCGGTGCTTCATTGCCCATTCTGACCGCGGCGGTAAAGCTGCGGTCAGAAAAGGGGATCCGGCGGTTTCCCGACGGATTTCCCCTGGCTGGGCTGAACCTCCATGGAGGCGCTGCAAGCAGCGCCGCCATGGGGATTCCGACCCCCTTCCCGCCACCCTGTTTCTGGTGGTTTTTACCGGCAGGAACCGGATGGCGGGAACGGGTGTCGTGGGGGCCCCTGCACTGCCCATGCAACCGGCATGGGCATGCAGGGGCCCCCTAACAGGGCCCCAGCATGATTTTCACTGTCTGCATAGCAGACAGTGAAAATCGCGACGGGTGCTACTGCACCCGTCGCACACCTGCAACACCGCCAGCTCCATTCGGAGCCGGCTTCTGTGTTGCAGGCCCTTTCCTGCTGGGCCGGCGGGCGCTCCCTTGGCGGGCGCCCGCCGGCCCAGCGGGAAAGTCAGAATGGCCCCGCGGTCTTTTGACCGCGGGGCGGCCATTTGCCGGTTCCCGCCAGGCGGGCGGCGACCACCACCCGCCCAGGTCAGAATGACCCTCAAAATGCCATAGTTAGAACTCCCTGCCAATCAGGTGGAGATCTTGAAGCCTAAGTCAGAGATGCTGCAATGCTCTGTTGAAGACATTGACAGTTTTCTGAACTGACACATTTTTAATGTGGTCACTCTGCAAAGTTTTTTGTTCTTCAAAAATAAATTCCCAGAGTAGGAATCTGCTTTTAAAAAACCAAACATAAACTTCCCACCCATGGTACTCCATCCAGGGGCAGAGTTCTGCAAGGCAGTCACTTGCAGTGCTTTGAGTTACTCCATATTTACCATGCACTGCAGGGCCATACAAAGTGGATCTGTGTGGCTTAGTAAATCTGACTTTAGTATTGCATTGTAAATATGCAATACCTCGTGTGACAAGATGGCAATGCAACACCTACTAAAGTCTAATTATCGCTCATTTACCTGATATGGTTAGTAGTTTATTAATCTGTCCACAGCTACCTAATAAGTATTTCTGTGTCATACTCAAAGTTGTGAGGAATCAGCATATGCCAGGATTTAGTCTACTTATGAATGCCTTCGGTTCATTATTTAAAAGCATTTTATAACCACTTTAAAAAACATATTTTGCTTTTAAAATATCAACAAATTGCTATAAAAAAAGTGTGAGTTTCAATGCAAACTATTTAAGAATGTAATTTGTACAAGCTCGCCACTACCATTTAGATTATGGCAATTTAATAGTTAATTCGGTGTATTACATTTTTACATGGGTCTGTAGGCATTCACTGGAAACAGATCATTTTTTCTAATACACTTTTAAATGTAGCAGCTCTCATTCAACAACCATCTTACAAGAGTGCACTTTATATAAAACGAAGTTCTTTTGTACACACAACTGCAGGCTGGCTCCTATTAACAGTGTTTTGTGCACGAGAATGGGTTGAGCCTTGACACAGAAGCTTCTATGATCTGTAGCAAACTCGGGTCTCAGACCTGTGTACTCCAAACACCAGGGTATAAGACAGTCGAAGGGATTCAGGACCTTCAGTAGTGCAGATGGCATTCCCTACTGGTGTGTGTGGGTACTTACAGTAAGGCAGTCAGCATCCGACCAAAAATTCTACTTGCATAGCATGACCTAGGTGTGTCTATACTTCAGTTGAGGAAAGTTCTGTAAAAAGATATTGGTTAATCATTCTGATGATAGACAAGGGGGGTGTAAAACACTGGTTCACCAGTAGAAAGATAGTCAATTTACCCTAACTGTGTCCACGATCAGCTGAAGACATCACAATATACTTCACCCTCAGCATCCTCAAAACTCTTCCTTGCACATCCATCAACATATTCTCCGTAGGCAGCCACAGGCACGGTTCAAGTCACTTTAGCACATATCTATGTGTATACACATTAACACACTCATGGAACTCCTCCAGCGCATCACAGAGGACAACAAAGAGATGCTGGAAACAACGAGGGACATCTGTGAATTATTTTCTTCAGTTCTGAGCACTGACTCTTTTTCTTCTACTTGCTTTGTTTCCTGCCTTCTGCGTGAACTACTGTGTTTAAAAATAGTTCCACCTTATATTATGTAAATCTGCAGAATCGAAACCCTCATCCATCCCTTGAAAGTTAGTCATAGCCCAAGGTAATCAGCTTGGTCCTGTCTCTGAGGCCACTGCACTCTGTTCTACTTCCAGGTCGCGCATCCGGCAGAGTGCACACGCCTCCACCTGAGCAGGTCTAGCAGAATCGCATCAAAGGTGTAAATCTGCACTCAGCTGCCTTGGTCTCCCAGTCTGTTCTGTCAGGTGATGGAATGTGGGAGCAAGAGAGTAGGATCTGTGTGAACCCCTCGTGGCCATGAAGAACACATGTTATCTACTGACGTCACTCACACTGTACGCTCGCCAGACAGAGCATCACAGGCCCTTCCTCACCTAGGTTTTTCTGTTACATGGCTAGGCTAAGTTCCCTTATTTTTTCCTTTTTAGGATCGAGCGCAAAGCGCTCTGTCCCTGATGTAATCTCTCTGTGAGCTTTTAACCATGCCCACCAGTTTGGTTGGTTCGTGGGCTTGCCTTTTAAAATTCATTTAATTAGTGAAAGGCATGCATATGTCATGCCTTTTCTGGTGTTTAGCCCACCTCAAGCGCACCAGCCAACTACTGAAAACATACGAGGCTCCATGTGTTTTGTATGGTTTCTGGACTAGTTTTTCTTTTTAATACGTAGGCAGCGCGATCTCGCTGGGCAGTAGTTAAGCACTTTGCATGACATTGACCCTGTTACATGGATATTTGCACTGTTGCCGGTTACATGGGTAATTACACTTTTGCCGATACATTTCACTGCTAGCGAACATCTGTTTCCTTATGTGTGTGTGCTTTGCGCTCGAAGCGGCCGTCGGCTTGCTTCTGTGAAACTGTTTTACTTTTTATTTTCAGTTTATGTGGAAAGAAAAGTCTGGTTAGTAATGTGAAACTGTTTTACTTTTCATTTTGAGTTTCTGTGGCAAGAAAAGTCCGGTTAGGAGTTTACAGCGCTAAACTCCAGCAAACGCGAAACCTATTGCATTGCAAATGCTTGTTAAACATTATTTCTAAGGTAAAATGCATTAAATGCCCATATTCTTTCCTCCCCAGGCAGATTTGGGTAATTTATGCAAAATTACTTTAGAGAAAGGGTGTAATGCGGAAATCTTCTCTAAAGCTGCATGGCGATGTAATTAAACAGCATAGAATTTTCTGTTGAAATTTATACTTTGGAGATTATTAGGATATTACCAATGTCTTTGACAATTATGATTTAACAACCTTCTCTGAACCAGGCATTTCGGTGCCTCAGATTGTAGGACCTAAAGGTGTCCAGGTTTATTACCACTTTTTGGGTTTGCATTAAGTTTTTGTAATACAAACACAAAGCAAAGTGAAATGGTGGAATTTACAATCCAATGGTGTTAGAAATGGGGTCTTTGGTTGACAGTCAGGTTACCCCCTGTTCAAGCAAGGACCCTCACTCTAGTTAGGATAAAAGAGAATCACCCTCAGCTAACCCCTGCTTACCCCCTTGGTAGCTTGGCAGAGCAGTAGGCTTAACCTCAGAGTGCTGGGCGTAAAGTATTTGTACCAACACACACAGTAACTTAATGAAAACACTACAAAATGACACAACACCAGTTTAGAAAAATAGGAAATATTTATCTAGACAAAACAAGACCAAAACGACAAAAATCCAACATACACAAGTCAAGTTATGATTTTTAAAGGTTTAAAATAAAAAGAGTCTTTAGGTAGTTGTAACACCACACTAGCGCTGCTAGCGTGAAAATGTACCTGGTTTGCGTCAAAAATAACCCCGCACGGGCGGTGTGCGTCGAAAATAACCCTGCACGGTTATATGCGTCGAGAACAAGTCGGCACGGCGATGCGCGTCGAAAAAGCCAGCCACGCGACGGTCCGAAATTCCCGCGGCACAGGTTGCGATCTCTCAGCCTTCGTCAGCGATGCTGCGCGTCGTTTCTCCTGCTCCGGGCGTCGATTCTCCGGTCGCGTTTCCTGCGGCGTCGTTTCTCAGCTGCGGAGCCGGCGTCGCGTCGTTTTCTCAGCCGCGATCGGATTCGCGTCGATCTTTTCTCCGCACGGCGCTCGGTGCGTGTATTTTTGTCCTTAGGCTGCCAGCCTCTCCTTTCAGGGTCCCAGGAACTGGAAGGGCACCACAGAGCCGAGTAGGGGTCTCTCCAGAGACTCCAGGTGCTGGCAGGAAGAAGTCTTTGCTATCCCTGAGACTTCAACAACAGGAGGCAAGCTCTACATCAAGCCCTTGGAGATTTCTTCTTCAAGATGGAAGGCACACAAAGTCCAGTCTTTGCCCTCTTACTCTGGCAGAAGCAGCACTGCAGGAAAGCTCCACAAAGCACAGTCACAGGCAGGGCAGCACGTTTTCCTCAGCTATCAGCTCTTCTCCAGGCAGAGGTTCCTCTTGGTTCCAGAAGTGTTTCTAAAGTTTGTAAGTTTGGGTGCCCTTCTTATACCCATTTTAGTCTTTGAAGTCACCTTCCTTCAAAGGGGACTCACACCTTCTTGTGAAATCCTGCCTTGCCCAGGCAAGGCCTCAGACACACACCAGGGGGCTGGAGACAGCATTGTCAGAGGCAGGCACAGTCCTTTCAGATGAGAGTGACCACTCCACCCCTCCCTCCTAGCAGAGATGGCTAATCAGGAAATGCAGATCACACCCCAGCTCCCTTTGTGTCACTGTCTGGTGTGAGGTGAAAAACAACCCAACTGTCAAACTGACCAAGACAGGGAATCCACAAACAAGGCAGAGTCACAGAATGGTTTAAGCAAGAAAATGCTCACTTTCTAAAAGTGGCATTTCCAAACTCACAATCTTAAAATCAACTTTACTAAAAGATGTATTTTTAAATTGTGAGTTCAGGGATCCCAAACTCCACATGTCCATCTACTCTCTAGGGGAATCTACACTTTAATCATATTTAAAGGTAGCCCCCATATTATCCTATGAGAGAGAGACAGACCTTGCAACAGTGAAAACGAAATTGGCAGTATTTCACTGTCAGGACATATAAACCACATTACTATATGTCCTACCTTATCCATACACTGCACCCTGCCCTTGGGGCTACCTAGGGCCTACCTTAGGGGTGCCTTACATGTAAGGAAAGGGAAGGTTTAGACCTGGCAAGTGGGTACACTTGCCAAGTCGAATTTACAGTGTAAAATTACACATACAGACACTGCAGTGGCAGGTCTGAGACATGATTACAGAGCTACTTATGTGGGTGGCACAACCAGTGCTGCAGGCCCACTAGTAGCATTTGATTTACAGGCCCTGGCACCTCTAGTGCACCTTACTAGGGACTTACTAGTAATTCAAATATGCCAATCATGGATAAACCACTTACATACAATTTAAACAGGAGAGCATATGCACTTTAGCACTGGTTAGCAGTGGGAAAGTGCTCAGAGTTCAAAAGCCAACAGCGACAGGTCAGAAAAAAAATAGGAGGCAGGAGGCAAAAAGACTGGGGATGACCCTGCATAAGCAAAAGTCCAACACGACCCCCTACCAGCCTAAAGCCAGGGGAGAACAATCAATACCTTGATGTACTTCCCTGATTGGGGCGATAGAACAAGGACCCAGGCCCACAACAGCAGGGGCATGTTCCAGTTCTACGCCTTCCTGACTCCAGTTGGATCCCTCTGTCCATACTCTCAGGGCCCACTAAGCTAACCCATGGGGAACCCTTCTCCACATCTACAGACACCATCTGTGCAACACCTAACTTTACTTTGCTCACAGATGTATTGCAATGGGCAGATAGTACCACCAGGGCCAACACAGTGGTGTTGCCCACTCCACCCCCGGGGTATGACTGTCGTCCTCCCCCCCCCAGGGGCAACTCTGCCCACCAGGACAGCAAGCCACAGTGGCCCCAGACAACTGTCAGGGATGAGAGCCCGACCTCAGGCCTCTCTAACCACTGTGACTGTGGAGAGTGGGGGGTGGTAGCCCCAGGTGCCTGGCACCCTTTGACCACTCTCTCTTCCACCAGGTCAGGGATGACAACCTGACCCTGGTCCTCCCCTCTGGGGCTCTGTACCCTCCCTGCAGAAGCGGCACCCCCAGAGTCAACAACTGTCAGGGTGCTTGTAGAAGCAGTCCTGCACAATTCTTCCATCAGTGCAGGGATGTTAACCTGCAACTGATCCTCCAACCTGGGGTCTGTACCTTCAGGTTGGACCAGGGCCAGGGGTGAGGCTTCCCTCCCCCTGCCCTCTCTTCTGGGGTCCTGAACCACCCAACTAGGAGTGACCCCCCCAGAAGACAACATGGTAGGGGCACTGTTAGCGGTAGCCCCTTCCTCCAGGTCAGGGGGGACACCCTTAACCTGGCCTCCCAATCCAGGGTCTGTACCCACAGACTGGATCACTGCCTGGCAAACCAGGGCTTCCTGGGGGGCATACCTACCCCCCACCAGGTCAGAGTTTACCCTCTGAACCTGGTCATCCAACCCAGGGTCACCACCCTGCGGTTGAACCACTGCCTGGCACACCAGGACTTCCTTGGGAGCACACTTACCCCCCTCAAGGGACACACTGTCCCGAAGGGCCACACAAGAGTCTGGCGGGCGCAGGTCCCCTGACCTCTGCCCATCTGACAGAGTCTGGATTCCCCCCAACCCAGAAATGGTCTCACCAAGGTCATTCATGGGGGGCTCTGCTCTCAGAGCTGACCCCTGACCCTCCAGGTTCTCCACTGGGGTCCGCAACCCCCTCTCAACCCTCTGTCTGGACTTCTGCACCCCCTCACTAGGAGTGGTACTGCCAGACACCAGAACTGGTGGGACGCTGGCTACAGCCGCCCCCCCAAGTTCTCCTGACACTGGGGGGTCTCCCTCAACAGATGGCCCTATGGTACAGGCTAGGCTCCCCTCCTGGTGTTCCCGCAGGGAACCCTCCAGGACCTGGGACCGGATCTCGGGCACCTTGGGCCTCAACCCATCCCCATTCCCTCTCCTCTGAGACTGGACATGGGGTCCCTCACCCATCCCACTACACTGGGACCTACCTGGGACACTACAATCCTTCCCTACCTCACCTGGTTGGGAACTACCTAGACCACTCCTCTCAGGAGCACCCCCAAATGCCTCTTCAGACTCTCTGGTACTCACCCAGAAGTCTGCCTCCATTGTAAGCTCCCTGGGGTCAGAGAACTCACACTCCACCTGGTGTTGGCATAGCTCTGGAAAATAAGGACTAGACATATGCTCTCCAGCAATTACATCACTCAGCCCCTCACATGAATTAACCAAAGTACCCTTCACCCAACCATCCAGTGACTCTGCTTTGACAAAGCACCCCACATCACCCTCCTGAGACTGGTGAGACAGTACCTGACTGTCCCTGACACTCAACCCACACTCTTCTGGGATGTCTTCACACTCCATAACCAGGACTTCTACCTGGGGGGAATCCCTCTCCCTGTCACTCTCAACTAGAGTCAGTAGAGTGTCCCTCCCACCAGTAGGAATATGACTCCCCATGCCAGTTCCCCAATCCACCTCAGGGACCCTGTGCATCACTGGAGCTACCTCATACCCCTGAACCTCCTGGCGTGTGTTAACTCCCTCCTTCAAGTAGGGCACCACCTCTCTGGGCATGTGCACTTCTGCAGCATCACTGGATATACAATTGTTGCTGCCACCATTCCAGCTGGACTCAGCCCTCATGACTTCCAGCTCTTTCAATTTAAGCTCGTAAGCATAAATCATTTTTTTAATCTCTAAGTTCCTCCTCCTTTCTTCCAACTCCCAATCGAGCTTTTTCAGCTCCCATTGGTACTCCCTCTGTGCCTGTCTGTCCTGTAACTCTTCAGGAGTCAGACCCTTGGGTGACAGCCTGCCATCCCTCCTGGGGACCCTCCCCCCAGGCGTAACAGGTTCCTCCACTACACCACTGTGTATCCTCTGCACTTCCCCCCCCATATTCTCCTCCTCTGTGTGCCTTCCAGCCTTCTTGATTGTCACCCAGGCCCTCTGTGCCTGTTGCAGCTCCCCCTCCCTGGTGGAGCTCTCAGTGGGACAGTCAAGATCTTTAAGGAACTGTTTCAATTGAGCAACTGAGTACTCCTTCAGTTTCTCCACTTCAAACACAGCTCCAGCTGTTGCATCTCCAGATTGAGACATGATGGTCACAAGTGCAAAGTTCCAAAAGGCAGAAAAAAATAATTTCCCAATGAAGTAAAAAGAATCAGTCAAGGGATCAGCAAAATCATGGAAGTAGAATAAAAAGAGTCCTTAAGAGAAAAATCAAAAGATCACCAAACAAGTAGTATGTGGTCACGTAGTGGTCTGAGATCAAAACAGTAGTGTACACTTAATTACTGTATGTCAAGTACAAATACAAGTCCAATCCCGACCGCTGGTCACCAATGTTAGAAATGGGGTCTTTGGTTGACAGTCAGGTTACCCCCTGTTCAAGCAAGGACCCTCACTCTAGTTAGGATAAAAGAGAATCACCCTCAGCTAACCCCTGCTTACCCCCTTGGTAGCTTGGCAGAGCAGTAGGCTTAACCTCAGAGTGCTGGGCGTAAAGTATTTGTACCAACACACACAGTAACTTAATGAAAACACTACAAAATGACACAACACCAGTTTAGAAAAATAGGAAATATTTATCTAGACAAAACAAGACCAAAACGACAAAAATCCAACATACACAAGTCAAGTTATGATTTGTAAAGGTTTAAAATAAAAAGAGTCTTTAGGTAGTTGTAACACCACACTAGCGCTGCTAGCGTGAAAATGTACCTGGTTTGCATCAAAAATAACCCCGCACGGGCGGTGTGCGTCGAAAATAACCCTGCACGGTTATATGCGTCGAGAACAAGTCGGCACGGCGATGCGCGTCGAAAAAGCCAGCCACGCGACGGTCCGAAAGTCCCGCGGCGCAGGTTGCGATCTCTCAGCCTTCGTCAGCGATGCTGCGCGTCGTTTCTCCTGCTCCGGGCGTCGATTCTCCGGTCGCGTTTCCTGCGGCGTCGTTTCTCAGCTGCGGAGCCGGCGTCGCGTCGTTTTCTCAGCCGCGATCGGATTCGCGTCGATCTTTTCTCCGCACGGCGCTCGGTGCGTGTATTTTTGTCCTTAGGCTGCCAGCCTCTCCTTTCAGGGTCCCAGGAACTGGAAGGGCACCACAGAGCCGAGTAGGGGTCTCTCCAGAGACTCCAGGTGCTGGCAGGAAGAAGTCTTTGCTATCCCTGAGACTTCAACAACAGGAGGCAAGCTCTACATCAAGCCCTTGGAGATTTCTTCTTCAAGATGGAAGGCACACAAAGTCCAGTCTTTGCCCTCTTACTCTGGCAGAAGCAGCACTGCAGGAAAGCTCCACAAAGCACAGTCACAGGCAGGGCAGCACGTTTTCCTCAGCTATCAGCTCTTCTCCAGGCAGAGGTTCCTCTTGGTTCCAGAAGTGTTTCTAAAGTTTGTAAGTTTGGGTGCCCTTCTTATACCCATTTTAGTCTTTGAAGTCACCTTCCTTCAAAGGGGACTCACACCTTCTTGTGAAATCCTGCCTTGCCCAGGCAAGGCCTCAGACACACACCAGGGGGCTGGAGACAGCATTGTCAGAGGCAGGCACAGTCCTTTCAGATGAGAGTGACCACTCCACCCCTCCCTCCTAGCAGAGATGGCTAATCAGGAAATGCAGATCACACCCCAGCTCCCTTTGTGTCACTGTCTGGTGTGAGGTGAAAAACAACCCAACTGTCAAACTGACCAAGACAGGGAATCCACAAACAAGGCAGAGTCACAGAATGGTTTAAGCAAGAAAATGCTCACTTTCTAAAAGTGGCATTTCCAAACTCACAATCTTAAAATCAACTTTACTAAAAGATGTATTTTTAAATTGTGAGTTCAGGGATCCCAAACTCCACATGTCCATCTACTCTCTAGGGGAATCTACACTTTAATCATATTTAAAGGTAGCCCCCATATTATCCTATGAGAGAGAGACAGACCTTGCAACAGTGAAAACGAAATTGGCAGTATTTCACTGTCAGGACATATAAACCACATTACTATATGTCCTACCTTATCCATACACTGCACCCTGCCCTTGGGGCTATCTAGGGCCTACCTTAGGGGTGCCTTACATGTAAGGAAAGGGAAGGTTTAGACCTGGCAAGTGGGTACACTTGCCAAGTCGAATTTACAGTGTAAAATTACACATACAGACACTGCAGTGGCAGGTCTGAGACATGATTACAGAGCTACTTATGTGGGTGGCACAACCAGTGCTGCAGGCCCACTAGTAGCATTTGATTTACAGGCCCTGGCACCTCTAGTGCACCTTACTAGGGACTTACTAGTAATTCAAATATGCCAATCATGGATAAACCACTTACATACAATTTAAACAGGAGAGCATATGCACTTTAGCACTGGTTAGCAGTGGGAAAGTGCTCAGAGTTCAAAAGCCAACAGCGACAGGTCAGAAAAAAAAT
Source organism: Pleurodeles waltl (assembly GCF_031143425.1). Lineage (NCBI taxonomy): Eukaryota > Metazoa > Chordata > Amphibia > Caudata > Salamandridae > Pleurodeles > Pleurodeles waltl. The sequence continues at coordinate 75,967,516 of NC_090438.1, forward strand.
AGGAGGCAGGAGGCAAAAAGACTGGGGATGACCCTGCATAAGCAAAAGTCCAACAAATGGAAATTGCAATTTTAATTTTATTCCATGGTGTTTGACCGTGGAAATGGGTCACCAGGTCCCCTAACGCCTGGTCTGTCCAAGCCATTAAATAATGGCGCTAAGCAAGCTTAGTGCCAATATTTGGGGCCGCATCCCACCCGTGCGTCATTTTTGCACGGGGGATAAATATGGCGCTAAGGGGATAGCGCCATTTTTTGGATGGGAACTCCTACCATGCATCTCATTGATGCAAGGTAGGTTCATGCATCCAAAAGGTGGTGCAAACTCCTATATTTTGATGCTAGACGTGTCTATCTTCAAAATATTAATATGGAGGTATGTTTGCACCGAATTTGCGTAAAAAACATGATGCAAATTTGGTGCAAACAGAGTATAAATATGCCCCATAATGTCTGAGATGTCTGTGATGTCTGTGAGGTTAACTCATCCATACATGCTTTAGTCTAGCCACAGCCCTGGCAAATTTCAATAGTTGGTTTATGGATATTCATTTAACAAAGTGCAAAGGGCAACAGAAGGGACATCATGCATGCTTTGACCAGTGTTTAATTTGCAAAACAAAACGAGACGGTGCCCAAAGCTCTGCTTAGAAGCCTGCGGCCAGCTCTATTAAATGTCAGAGGGCCTAATACCGTTTTGATCTACTACCAGACTGTCCCAGCCCCTTTATCTCACCCTTGCAGGTTCCTGCTTTCTCTCTTTGTGACAGTTTTTACATCTTTCTCTTCCTCTATTTGTTTTGTGTGTTTTTCCCTCTCTTGCTCTCTTTACAAATCTGAATTGGGAAAATAAGTGCCAATGACCAAAAAGGTGCGTGCCAGTGGCTTCCACAGGTCAGCCTCGGCTCAAATTAAGCACTGATTGTGACCTGCGGTTGCCCATCCTTATCTCCTCATCAGCCCCCTGTTTACTGCAGAGGGACAGGAGAAGGGAAGACGAGGAAGCTGCAGAAAATGAATATGTCTGCTTCCTCTCTGGTCCTGCCACTGATTTCATAACTCTTAAAGTCAGTCCCAAGTGACATCTATGAATATGGATGACTGTATCAATGCCTCAGTGAAGGGAAGTCTTGCTGCATATGTTTTATTTGGGATCCAGCTCTGAAGAGTGGGTGAATGGCTTGAAAAAACTATGCAGTACTGCTCTGACCATTTCCTCTGGTTCTCCAAGGCAACTCCTTCATTCTTAGATTTGTGGTTTTAACTCCCCAAAACGAATCTAAGTTTCAGAATCAGGATCTGATGATCTTTCAATTTTCATATCCACCTACGAACAAATGCTTTTGTTCTGTTTGAGTACTGATGTTTTGTGACGGTGACATGAGTGGTAAAAGGGAGAGCCATTGAGATAGGTGAAGAACACGAAAAAACTTTTAAGTTTGAGGATATTCAGAGTAGTGTTTCATCCAATTTGAGTACTTAATGTCCATGCTAAACCATGTTGGAGTAAATGTCCAATTTATGGTTTGGTGTATGCCTTTGAATTCTGTGATTGTTGTGCATTTCTATACATATACGTCAGGACCTTTGAGAAAACAAGTAATGATTATTGCCCACAATTCAAAAAGACCCTTAGTTTTCTATGAAAGAGGATCAGTATGAATTTGCTATTTATGTTCAACATTTTATATATACATGTGTAGTGTACACTAGGAGCTTCAAAGCACTTGGGAACATGACACAAATCAAGATAAGGTCCTAGCTAACAATGATAGAGCTAGGTCTTTAAAGCTTTCCTAAACTGGTGGGACTTTGCCTCTTTCATTGCTCTGCTGGTGGCATTTCCTAAACTAGACTGTCTTGGCCAAGAGAGCTCTTCCCTCTGTCATGGCCTATTACCTGCCTGTACTGTCAGTAGCAGAGGTCAACTGCAATAACACAGCACGAGAGGGTGAAGAGAGCCATTTTACACCAGTGAGGTGTCCTCTCTTATGGGCATGACATGTCAAGCAACGGAGAGCACCAAGGATGATGCGTTTTCCACAAGTCAGATACAGGAGAGTTCACTAAAGTCTGTACTTTTCCAGTACTATCCTGTAACATAAATATGAATGTCAATAACTAAATAAATGTGCATTTTGTAAAAATGCACAAAAGCATTCAGTCAAACCATGTCAGCTAAGCTAAAAATATCATTAAATCGAATGCTTTGAACCTAATTTGAAAAGAGGAATTTGAAAGTAGAAATGGGCACAGCATTAGTTTCTTCCTATGCTTTGGCATTATATGGAGGATTCACAAAAAACACACAAATCTATGCAACCTGTGGAGCCTGTGCACATTCAACCATATTTGATTCTTAGATTGATACAGGATTTACCCTCAATTAGAGGTATCTAGAGTTTGTGATTGTGTGAGTTTTTTCACTTTGATCAGCTCCTGCCTCAACAGTAGGAGCTGCTACATTAACAAAGAACAGTGGAGGCCACTCCATCATGGCATAGTTCAAAGATTGTTTTCACAACACAATTGGGCTTTTAGTTTACTTCTCTGTAATACCAAATGTCCTCCAAAATTAAAAAAAGAAGCAAATGTTCTTGTACCAGAAAATCTTCAATCTTCATAGCCAGGACCTAGCTACTACAGCATTTTCTCACAATATTCTAGAAGGCACGCCATCGAACTTTGTTATTTTGTAGGTAAGGGTAAGCCAGCCACTAACTGCTCACAACCCCTTTCTTAACGGCATGATGTAGAAAAGGTTTGGGTTTCTTGGCAGGACTAAGATGAAGATTAGTTCAACCCTACATGTATGAGGCACACAAACACATAAAGGCTCCGCTTTTTAATTATCCAGATGTCCAGCACACCCTTCAAACTTAGAAGGAACAGCTCATTTCAAAGTAATTGGGGAAATTTACTGGATTCTCACCTCAGCACAGTGGTACTATTTTTTGTAATATATGTATTATGCCTGGTTAATTTACACAATTTTACCCCTCCCAGATTTAAAACCACTTCTATAAAGGATAATCAAGTTCTGATATCTGATCTGGATATCTCAAGCAAATTACAAAAATCTACAAAATAGAAACTATGTAGATTAACCAGGCCTTAGAAACACGTATGACACCAATATATATATTTTCTTTATTTATACTGTAGATCTGGAGCTGCGGGATCTGGGGGTTTAGATCAGTGGATTCACACTGAGGCACTCTACAGATCTCCAGCTTTGGAGAAAATGAAGCTTCTCCACAGACCCATAACTTAACACCGTGGTTATGGGTCAACAGTGGCTATGGGAATTTCAATCATTCTGTGGTAGTTAAACATATTTATAACCTCACAGTGACTACCAGGTGCCCTCACTAATGTCAAAACAGGTTTCTTGTTACAAGGGATGCCCCACAAACCAATTCCAATAGACATTGTTTTAAGTTCAAGCAGTACCAACAGTTTTACAGTAAAGGACACAACACAATCAAATCCCAAAGGCTTCAGGATCATTAAAGTAGGTCATGGGGAACCATAGATATGAATTCTAAAAGTGCTAAGGCAAAAACACAAAAAAAGATAAAGAACCAATCAAAAGTCACTGTTCGGGATTAACCAGAAGCTAGGAGTGATTTTGTAAGCAAACCATGATGGAGTAGTCAACATTTTTACCTTTAGACTCTGTCTCAGAAATGGAAGTCAAAATCTTCCGGAGGGGCGAAGTACAAGTATCAGGCCAGCCAGGTCCCCTCAAGGTTGGGTATATTGTTGTTGTGCTACTACCAAAAATATTGGTCTTGGTACCAAAAGCTCTGAGCCAGACAACCCTGGATTTTGTAGCCACTGAGGTTAATTCACTGGTTAAAAAGATTTACTGCATTTCATGACTTTTTAGTAATTAAAAATAATCCAGTGGGGCAATATTGGATGCTGTAGACAGGCAGGGCTCAACAAGGCTGAATACCTTCACCGTGAGTTCTTGCTGAACCAGCTTTTGGTGCACAAAAAGCCCAGAGTGGACAAACCTAGTTTACATGCCCATCTTGGTGAGACCCCCTGCACAAGTCTTAGCACTTTGTTCTGAGGAAGTTCTTCCTAGTCTGTCTTGCCGCTCCTTGCTTCTAATAGTAGGTGTCTATGCACCAGGTCCCTGCCCATTAAGATCTACGTCATGGTCAAGTCCTCAGTGGTCGGCTAAGCCCGCTTTGAGTCATAAGTCATTCTGCTTTTTGTATCCTTGAAGTAAGCAACCAGGAGACCAACCACTTCACCCTTGGAGAGCAGTTGCAGTCCTGGGGTGCCAGCAGAATTCAGGAGTCCTGGTGTCTTTAATTGAGTCATCTTCTTACAGCAGGAGTCAGGATCCGTCGTTAAGCAGGGCCTTCTTATCTAGGTGGAGTTTTATCAGGTCCGGAAATGTTCTGATGAGGTAATGGTTAAGGTGAAGATCAGACCCTCAAGTCTTTTTACAGCACTTCCTTTTCGCTTTACTGTAACATTGCTGAGCAGCTCCTGTGTCAAGATGGCAGAAGCTATCTGCCACCAGACAGGCCTGCTCCAGCTCCTTAGCCACACCACAATTCAGATTAGCTCTCCTCCCATTTCACAGGAGTCCAATTTGACTGGAGACTATCTGTCTAGGATGGTCCTAGGGATGAATAGGAAAAGCACTCCTTGGCATCTCAGAGTCAAAAGAGGAAGCACTAAAGTTGCTCCTTGTTCTGCCGACTGTTCCTGTCTACTTCCAGATAGCTTACCACTGCTAAGATATCAGTGGGTTAGCATTACAAAAGTGACACAAATCACCACAAAATATTTTTTTCCTAATTTACTTTCCAGTGCAAAACTTGTTTTGCCCTGGAAGGCACCCTACAACTAACGCAAAGCAGCATGAAACACTGCTTTGCATTACTTTGCTCCAAGGGGGCTTTACATGGGTGTTACATGGGTGTTCCCATGTAATCACCCATGCCTTTTGACACAAACCCTATTTGTAAACAATGGTAGACAGGGTTTTGCGGCAAAAGTTAACGGCATTTGAAAGTAGGCGTTAAAAGGAGAAATGTTTTATTTCCCTTTTTTTAAATATGTTGGAGGCTGGTTAATAGTAGAGGTAAGTACACTCTTACTTTACTACTAGCAATAATGTCCCCGACAGTGTTAGGCCCAGTCAAGGTCTGAAAACATTAGCCCCTGGCTCAACCCCTGGTAGCTTGGCAACAAGCAGGCAAGCTTAAATTAGGAGACAGGTATGTAAACATTTACATAAACCAATACAGTAAATAAGTAAGACACAACACACAATAAAAATCCCACACCAATTTATAAACATAGGGAATATTTTTTATCTTTAAAATGATGCCTAAATAACAAAAATCTAATATAGGGAACCAGAGATATGAATTTTCAAAGATTAAAAGTAAAACTAGCGCTTACAAGCAAATAGCGTTCGAAAGGTTGAAAATAACGGTTGCACTGGACTGGGACAGTGTCAGTGATTCGTCCGCAATGTAACACTTTTACACTTACTTCCAGAAGTGTTTCTTGATGCAGGAAAGTAGGCCACAACTCAAATTGAAGTTTCCAGAATCTCTGAGTTGCTCCTTGGGACATTGTGACATCAGTTCCCACAATGCACCTGGCCAAATCCTTAAAAGTCCACTTCTGGCAGGAGCTGATGCAGGTGACGATTGGTAGCTTCTTTATATCTGTCGTTTACAGGACGTCCACTCCCGAATCCTTTAGAAGCCAGGCAAGTCCTCTTTTGTGAAGCTCAGACTGTGCAGTAGATGCAGTCCTTGTGAATGTATTCATTCTTGGTGCAGACCAGGGGTTCAGCAGGTCAGTCCCTCTTCTTCTTGTTTCCAGGCAGGGATCTTTGGGCTTCCACAACACCAATCCAAGGGTCTGGAAGATGTGAGATGGTCCTTGAGATTTTGGGACACAATTCCCACAAAGCACATGGCCAAATCCATGAATGTCCACTTGAGACACTCTAAGCTGGGGATGTTTTTGAAAGTTGGTGCAGGCAAGCTTTATTAACCTGTTGCTTTCAGGGAGTCCATTCCTGAGTCCTTTTTTCAAGCAAAGCAAAGTAACTAGGGCTGTTGTTCCAGTGTGCAACAGGAGCAGTACTTCTGAGTGCAGTCCTCTCGGTTGCAAACCAGGGTTCAAGCAGATTAATCCTTCTTCTTCGTGTGGTTTCAGGCAGCTGATCTGTATTGCAAATGAAGATCACTCACTTTTATTCAATCATCTTGGGGAACAGGCATGGGACACTCTGGTCCAATGAGCTGCAGGGTGCCACCCAGAAGCACAACAGCTTCCTCCAAAGTGTGGCATCTTCTTATCCCATAAAGCACTGCACTTAAACATTCCAAGATAGATGATTTTCCTCCAGAGGAACAAGGCCTAGCTAAAACAACCCACTGGTGTAGTTCATTTCCATTAACCTTCCCTTTGGACATCTGCAACATCCTTTCCTAAGTCCACTATCTATCTGTGGGAATGGATACAGGGTGAGAGGGCAGTAATGGCTGCATTCCATTCTGACTTGCTTCCTTTTGAAATCCCAGCTTGATTTACCCAGACCCTTTCCTGGCCTGGCCTGGCCTCAGCATCTGCCAACCTCCCCTGTCAGATAACCTCTGCTCAGAGCAGGCCACTTATCGCCTCATCAAGGCAGCCTGGCTAATCCTGTTACAGCTGACCAATTAGGCGAGACCAGTAGCAGGCAGGAATTTGACTTACTGAAAAAAAAGGTTTTATAGATTCTTTTCTGCATTAGTTATGATAAAAGCGACAATGGAAAGTTGTTGAATTTATCATTACCATGCATTTGAGTCTTTTTGTGCTATTTTTAGCTTTTTCCTAGCAATGCTTAAGCCTATGAAAAATATTTCCATTCAGCTTGTAGAGCTAACTTTCTACAATAGGGGAAATGAAAGGTGCAGTTTTTCCCTCACCAGGTGTTATATAACATATTTTATAATGTCCCTGCTTATAGTTAGATGGCATTCCGCCCTTGGGGCATCTAGGTGAGACCTTGGAAGTGACCTCTAGGTAGCAATGGGGTAGCTGAACACATGGGAAATACCTTAAATCCCAAAGTTGAATTTTCACACATTTTACTTTTTAAAGGCAGTCTGCAAGGTAGGGCTGCCTTTGAAAATGACAGTAAGCAACACAGGAGTGCCCACTCCAGTTCAGGAAGTCTACTGGGCCTCTAACCCTCCCTGCCCTGTTCTATACTAGGGAAATATAGGTAGTTTAAATCCCATTTGCCCTATTATCTACTAGGGGTTTACAGGGTCTGTCATTGCCAATTGTAATAGTGACAATTTACCATATACCTTTTATTCAGAGCACTGGCCTTGGGCTTGTTTAGCAGAGCCCTGGGCACAGTCAGAGTCATTTACCACCAGTATCAGTCAGAAACATTGGGGTGAATATGCTAAAAGGATGACTTTCTCATACCGACTTTGCATGCGTGCTGCACTGTACAGCACGCATACAATGTAGGAAAAGTTTAAGTCTAAGCATTTTGTTTTGTACTGGAAGGTACCCTTCTGGTGCAAAACCTATGGTAGACACACACACGCTTGCACTGTGGCACAAAGCTGTATGCGTGGCACACAGCAGCTAAAATCAACGTCGGCGCTATGGAGAGGGGAGGAAAGAGCCACATCTCTGCAGACATAGTGCTGTCCTGTGATAACGCGTCTAGTCCTTATAAATTACCTGTACCTGGACACGTTGGAGATCGGTGAATCTTTTAGCCGAGTCAGGCTCTCCTCATCCTAGAATAGTCGGGTCACTCAGATCAATAACTAATAACTATTGCAATCGGTAATCAATACTCAATTAATAGATCAAAATAACACATCAGAAATCAATAACAGTTGGTATTTTGGCGCACCATGAACTTTCAGTCATGAATAACCACACCAGTTTATTAAAAGTTAATGAATTTATTTCCCTATATTAACAAAGCTAGCACGATATATGTAAGTCTCAAAACCAAATGATATATGTATACGAACATTACTAGCTGTCCATTGCGGCGGAAGAAACGCAACCTATGCAAAATCTGAATTATGATACATTCAGTTATGGCAATGCAAATCACTAATATGAGTAACTGTATTTGACTAATTTCGTACATTGGTCAGCATAACAAGATTTTAAATTAGCATGGTACATCGAATGAATACCTCGACTAACCTCTAATTAGCATTGGCATGTGGGGCTTCATGCAAAACGATTTTAGTCAACACAAATTTGGAAAAACTTCTAGCTTGGGCCCTATCAAAATAGCAGTTGGTACCTAAAAGGAAAAAAACACAATGCATAATACAATTATCCTTTCATATTTACCAAATACAATCAGCATTCAAGAAAAGTCTTCGTCCCTCAGGTACCGGTTTGAGCAGCATGGGGTGGGTTTCAAAGGGGCAAAGATAAGGGCAAGCTTCCTTGCGGCGGCAAGGAGAATGGGGCAAAGTTGCTTCATGGGCAAGACGGGGCAAATCAAAGTTAAAGTCTCTAGGGTGAGAATTCTTAAAGTCTCTTTCTCTGGAATAGAGAAAAGGGCATCAGGGTGTCATCCAAAATGGAGTCTGGCATCTGGCTTCAAATTGGCATCAAGGAAAAATGGCTGACTTCTCATTGTCCAGTAGGTTTAAATAAGAAACATTACAAATTCTGCAGTGTCTTCCATTGGAGGGTTCATAGGTTGGCTTCAAATTGTCCAATGAAAAATGTCTTTCTAGTAGTACTCATTTATGCATACATTGTCCTTGGAGCCTTGGAACACAAGTTGCAACATGGCTTGCCAATTATTTTAGTATCTGTACCTTCATTGTCCGCACCTGCAGAGACTGACCTTGTATCAAAGGGGATGAAACCGGCCTAGTACGAAACCTTGGAGATAAGTGTATTAGTCATCTTTAATGGAAAAATACAACTTCAAGCAAGAATATATGTTTCATTAGTTCAAGAAAAAGTTATGCAGTTAGAATTTGAGACCAGGCAACTAGGCCAAAGCCTCTACTAAATTTAAGCTAAGCAAAACTGTTTCAAATAAGAAATCATGGCATACATTTGCAATTATGACGGATTACTACATTTTTCAATTCTTCATGATTAATAAAGCTCATTTATAATGATGGCGAACTACCCTGAGGGCACAATTTCCCTCGTACATTATTTTCTTTACTAAAATCACACCACATTATACGATTTTGGTTACATGATATATGAATATATGTTGGACCCTCTTTTTCTGCGTCATCACCTGCTACCTCCCTGTCACGCAACGCAGTGCTGCATTTTTGGGTGCTGCGCTGCGTTGCCTGGCAGCTTTGTAAACCTGTGCCTGAGTGGCACATTGGCACCTGCTGTTTGAAATGATTTTGCATCCTTTAAAGAGACATCCTCACCAGCAACCATTAGCATTCTAGAATGGCTACACAAGCCAATCGGGCTACTCGGGGGAGGTAAGTACTTCAAAGTATGGAAAGTAAGTGAGACAACGGATGAGGCTAAACTTTTTGAAGGAACATTTCAAACAAAAATGATTCTCTTGAGAATGTTTGCAAAGATTGATGGAAAAGGACACTTAAATGGAATTAGAAAATGAACAGCCCAAATTACTCAATGACACGGTTGTCAATTAATTAAAGCGATGCAATTAACAAATCAAGAACGCTTTTTAAAGTGTAAAAGAAAAAGAAGAATCTGATTAAGTCCGTCCAAGCATAGATTGTTTTCAAAAAATGAATTGCTGTTCAATGAGGTTCAATTTATTAAACGATTTCAATGAACTTACAAAATGACCGTGACAACTTTGTGTTAATACAGAGTTGGCTGTTCGCCTCGTAAAGAAAACCCTGGTGAATCGACAGTTTTGTACACGCATTGCCACTGATTGGACAGTTTACAATGTAATCCTCAGTCAGTGTACAGTGAGTTCTTGTGTTCATTGGTTAAGTGCAAATGCAATTTTGCTTTGGTCAACTAGTGCAAATTCTGATCTAAAGCTTCTCAACTGCTTGTGCAAAATTTCTCAGACACCAGTGCAATACATGTAACCTGGCCCCTGAGTTAAGACAGGTAGTTATAGAAAAGGTGAAAATATATCATAGCGTAATATTATGTGACTGAATCAAGAGAGGTTAGTCTCAGGTGTGTTGGAAGAACTGGGCAGAGCATACTTGTAACTTGTTTTTATAATAACAGCGCACAACCATACGTTTCCTAGTATTTACTCTCCGGCTGATGGTGATGGCTAGTGGCGTGAGATACAGAGGGGCAGATTTACAAGAAAGTGGTGCATCACTCCTGAAGCGACACTTGTTTTGCGTTGCCCTGCTCCACTCACAACACCATGTGTGGGCTGTATTGTATACACGGAGCACTATGCCGCAAGTTAGAACAATACAATCAGAAATGTTGATGCCAATGTGACGATTTGCACGATTGGAGCCAAAAATTATGGCACTAACCCTGCAAAGTAAAGAGAGGCCCATCGACTAATATGGGCGTTATTTTAACGCCTACCTTAGGCAGGCATTAAAAATGATGCAAAAAATGGTTCAGTGAAATCTTGTAAATTTTACTGCATCATTTTTTAGAGACTCCCAATGTCAGAACGCTCCCCTTGGATACATTATGCCTGGCTCAGGCATAATGTGGTGCAAGGGTTTACAAAGTGGCGCATGCAAATATGGCGTGTCGGAAATGCCTACCTAGCACCACTTTAGCGTACAAAAAATTACACTAATCTGGTGCAAGGAGGTGCAAGGGGCTTGTAAATATGCCCAAGGGTGTTTTAAACTTTCCATACACACAAGATACTGCAGGTACTACTTAGCCAACTATTATTCACATTTCAAGTAGGAATGAAATACTTAGCCGGAAATCTCCTTCCCAGAGTTAGTGGCCTAGTACTGCGGGGTATTCTGAGTATACCCAGAACAATAGGAAAACCCTTCAAAGGTTCCACACCAATTTCTTTTGGTTTTTCCGAAATATCACATTTATCCTAGTCATTTGTCCAGGGGCTAAAATGGTGTTTGGTGTTCACAATAAGCTTTTAATACTCATTTGGCCATTACCTTATGCTATAGTCCTCAGGTAGTATGTTACTGTACTAATCAAAATTTACTCCCCACTCATAATTGGGTCCTAAACAGGAATCCCTTTCATTGCTCTCAGCTGGTTGAAAACTGAGACCAATGAATGATGATCAAGAAATAAATGAACTGATTCTAATATATTTTTGCAACAAATATTTAACAACTTTGATGTGTTTAATTTTGCATTAGAGTTTCTGTTTTTATTCTTCATGTTTATAAAAATACTCTCTCTTTCCTAGAAAGCAGCTATACACCAAGGTCCATATTTATAGGAAAATGATAGATCACTATGCTGCGCCAAAATCTGAAAATAGAAGCCTTGCTTATTTGATCTTCTTCTATTACAACAGCAAGGGTTCAGCTCACTGAGCAATCCTGCCTGATTTCTTTTTTAATCTGTTTTTATTGACTGTAACTTTTAGGGTTGACTATACAGTAAGAGAGTGTACATAATGGCATCTGCTGGTTAATAACATCTTTGACAAGATACATACATTATAATGATCGAGATTGTGCACAATGCTGTGTAGAAGATGCATTGTTGCACCCTTGATTAGAGCAGTGTTTTACATGTACAGTTGTATACAGTGCTGCTTTGTTTATCAATCAACACGTGTGTGTCATCAGTGAACAGATAAATAATTTATATTATAACTTACTAAAAAGGAAGACAAAATTCAACTAGCCAGTTCTGATGGAATATACTATCTGCCACACGTGAAGGTTTGTGACAACATTAGCCATAAGACAACAGACTTTCTGAGTCATCTGTGAGATGAACAGAGGGAGGTCCTAGAATTCTAGTTCCATTAATTTAGCACATTGACTGCCATGTAAAGTAGGGCGGTGTTCATTCATGTTATCTAATACCACATTCGTCACCTCTCTGTCTGGTTATGTGGGCATGGGTGGGAGCTCTCTTAGCTCAGATGGGTTGTTTATCAAAGCATCTGATCCTCCTGCTATTGTGCCTATGAGAGGCGTATGCAGTTCTGCTAGTATTGTGTCCCACTGGGTTGCTATAGGATATTTGTGGAGGCCCAGAGCATCTTCTCAGTGGAGCGCTATGCTCTCTGCTTGTGCCCATACCATCATGGACTGGAACCAGGCCTCGTAACAGGGCGCCTCAGGTCTCTTCCACCTTCGGGTGATTAATCATTTGACTAGTTTAAATCCCAAGTCTTGAAACCTGGAGATGACAAGATAATGGTTGGTTCTATGGTAAAGTCCCAATATACATTATTGTCCTGTGCTAGTGATTGAGTGGCTCATGAAATGTAGCATCCGGTCCACCACAACTCTCCAATGCCCCGCTGGACCACAACATGTGTAAAATGTCTGCATCCAGCAAGTAACATTGGTAACAATCTACATCTGCTCTGTGAAAGAAGTACTTAATTTGCTGTGGTGTCAGGTAAGGGTGGTGAATAATATAATAGAATAATATAATATTGGATGAGGCAAAATCTAGCATTACGCTACATTTGCAGTGGGCTCTCCAATACATGAGTCCATTATTTATCCATGTTTGGTGTACCTTTATGGGCCTCCTAGTTTTCCCTTAGCGTGAGTAGAGGAGAGGTGTGGTGACTCAGGGATCCCGCCAGCCAGTGCACCAGATGTGATCCCGCACCAAGCACATGCAAATATTGTAGTGTCAAGTGTGCGGACGGCTCATGTGCTATGTTCCCCCAATCCTGTTGCAGCACTCCAGTAAGGGAGCGATGTAAGAGGAAGCCCCCAGGAGGTATATTAATGTCTTCCCGTAGAGTGTCAAATGTAAGGAGAACGTGGCTATCATACAGGTCCGCAAGTGTATGGATTCCAGCTGTATTCTAAGCGGTTAGTTCTGCTGTGGATGTGGTGTGTGCCCAGCACTGCATTCCCACCAGTTCCATCACCGGTGCATAAGAGATTACTTCCTTAGTAAGATAATGAATGCTGGGCCTGGACATGCTGGGCCACATGGAGCCGTCGTCAATGCCGCAGTGCGGCGGGTGCAGCAGCACCTGTCACGCAAATCACTGCCTGTAAATCGGGCAGTGAGCTGTGCGATGAGGCTGTGCACAGTGCATGGGCAGTGCAGGGGCCCTCGGGGGGGCCCGGAGCTCCCCTTCTTCTGGCGGAACATGGGCTCTTTATCCGGAGGGCAGCGCTGCCCTTTCGGATGAAGAATTCCGCCATCGTCAGGCTGCCTGGCAGCGGTAGCCTGGCGGTGGTGGAGGGCGGCCTGTGGCGGTCCCCACTGTGTTCATTATGTGGCGGTTGAGACCGCCATGCCGGTGGCGGACATTTCCGCCGCCGCCGGCATGGCAGTCTCGACTGCCAAGTTCATAATGACCCCCAAAGATTCCAGCGATAACATCGATACACGATCAAGTAGCAGTGGGGTCTCGGGTTCGGGGTGTTTTGTACTTGGGTGGAATAAGTGGAGTAAATCAGGAAGTGTCCATGCCGGGGTTAGGGTGGCTGTGTCCGTCAGTCTCCGGCTGGCCAGCCAATGCAACACCCATTGTAGTTGGGCAGCATGGTAGTATGGTTCGAAGTTAGGAAGAGGCAACCCTCCCTGCTCAGTGGCACTGTAAAGATAAGTGAGGGCTATCCAGCAACAAGAGCCATGCCATAGGAATTCCTGAATTATGCGTTCTAGTACTTGAAAGTATAATGCCGGGATTATATTGGGAGATTTGCAAAATAATATAATAGGTGGGACAATGCAACCATTTTTATTAGTGCAACCCTACCCGTCATGAAGAGCGGGATGATCAACCCTGCCTGATATCCAATACACTTTGACCATGATTTCACTGGGCTTACCCCTTACCCTAGATTTAACTTTGTAATACCCTTTTACTAGCTGAAGGGCCAGGGGAAGGGTGCCCAAGGAAGGGCTTGATAATTTTGGATTTTTTATTGACTATGTAAATGAGTTCAATTTAAATTAATTGTATGTGATGTATGTCATACGTCTGGCTTAAACACCCCTTGCTCTGGACCAACGTTTGATACCCCTGTCTAAGAGAAACCCATAAAAGTGGGAGAAGAGAGTTAGGGCATTGCCTTGGGTGCTCTAGTGCGAGTCAAGTCAAGAAATAGCAACTATTGGACACCCCCAGTTGACTTTCATGCAATGATGGAATGTTTAGATTCAGAATACAAGTTGAACATTAGTGATGAGGTTCAAACTAGGCAACTGTAATTACAGGAACTATGTTGTAATACCCAACTAGTACAAGATGAACTCATGGAGGGTAGTTACCTGAATCTGGTTTTATCAGGAGAAATCCCAATAGAATCCTCAGTGGTGGGGCTTAGTGCTCACATTTACCACCTAGTGTAAGCAGATCACAAATGGGAGCAGGGATCCTTTTTAGTGCAGAGGGGAACAAGGAGGGCAGGGTGCCTGGGAAGTGGTCAGGTTGTGGGTTGACATGGGGCAGCAATGAGAGTCGGAGGGTCGGTGGGTGGTGGACCGCAGTTTTGCCTGCAGTTCCTGCTCGATCCTTATGTGATTTTGCAGACCAGGTTTGGTAAAATCAAGCTTGGTGTGTCCATATCCAGCAAATATGGGTGTCAGAACACCAAGTCAGATGTGATCGGTCGAACATTTACCCCACAAGTGTACTTATACCGCTCCAGGTTCTTAGAATACAATCTGCAGATATGTTTCTGAAAGAAGACTGTGCCTAGCAGATGATGACACAGCAGACAGAAATTCTGTTTTTGAGGCGCAGTTGGATACTTGGCAACAAATTTTTTATGGGTTCTTTCTGAAATATGTGGTTTGTAGTTACCAGTAATGATTTGTGTTTTTCTTCCTTGAGGAACTTTTAGTAGGGCCTCAGTACAAGACATGAAATTATAAAGCTCCTTTCTCTGGCTGGATAAAAGCCGTACTCTAATCAGGCTTATTTGGAGTATAAAATCAACAAAGTGACAAACTAAGAATTAAACTGTGTGTGCCTTGAGGAACTTTAACTTTTTTTCAACAAATAGCGCTTCATAGTGTACTTCTGTCATTTCTAAGATGTATAAATGACATATTTGACTATTCCTCTATATCTATCATCCTTTTTGCCCTGATCACCCCCATTTGTTTGACTGATACTGGTGGTTACTGTCTCTGAAAGTGCCCTAGGCTCTGATAACCAAGCCTAGGGGCCATGTTCCGTCCTTAAAAGGAATATGGTAGTTGGTGTAATTCTAATTGACCAAGACAACTTACCATTACGTCCCTAGTATATGGTAGAGCATGTATGTTTAGAGACCCCATTGTACTTAATGCACTTAAGTGGGCACTACTTGGTGTCTAGGGTCATTCTAAAGCCAAACCTGACCTTGCAGGCTGGCTTTACAATGAAACAAATTCGACTTTGGAATAAAAAGAAAAATTCAAAAGTCAAAAACTATTTTTTATGACATTTAAGTCACCTCTAAGGTCTTACCTATGTTTTACATGTACTGGTGTTAGTAAGCATATTTCCGCTATTAGCAAAATATCGTATATAACGTTGTGGTCTGTGCTTTCCAGAAAGTGAAGAAAAATATGTGACAGTTGGACAGACCAATTCTTAAATGTTTTGATTAAGATCCTAGTTCACAAACTTTCTTAGACGTCTGAGGCCTTCACCATTGGTTGCAGAATTTCATCTAATTGTGTGATGCTATTGATTAAGTTTGACCAATGACTTTGTGTTTCACCACTGCGCATATTAGTTGCTCAATGTTCACCAGTAGCACATTGTATGTTTTGTTCAGCCTAGCCGCCTATTGGCTTTGACATGGCATTAGCCATTATTTTCTGTATTTAGTTTAGCCGCCTATTGGCTTTGACTTTGCATTAGCCATTACATTCTGTACTCTGCCTATTGGCTTTGACATGCTGTATTCAGTTTAGCTGCCTATCGGCTTTGACATTGCATTAGCCATTACATTCTGTATTCTGCCTATTGGCTTTGACATGCTGTATTCAGTTTAGTTGCCTATTGGCTTTGACATGATATTATACATTACATTTTGTATTCAGCTCAGCTGCCTATTGGCTTTGACATGATATTATATATTACATTTTGTATTCAGCTCAGCTGCCTATTGGCTTTGACATGACATTAGACATTACATTTGATATTTAGGTTAGCTGCCTATTGCCTTTAACGTGGAGTTAGACATTGCAGTTGAGAATCCAAGCTGTATTTTTCCAAGCTGTGTTTTTCCACAAGATGAACCAAGCTGTTTTCTTCGCACAGTAGACTAGACCTGATAAGAGAGGGTACATTTGGTGTTTTTCCTTTCTGCTCAAGCTTGGGAAGAGGAGCAGTCTAGGAGATCTGGCCAGTCTCCAAAGGCTTGCGTAGTTTTCCCAGGTCTGAGAGGAGGGGGCACTCTTTTGTAACGGATGGCTCGGAGCTTCAGAGAATTAGATTATTTTCTGCCTGACTTCGGACTGGAACTTGGCGCCAGTTGCCAGTCTCCCGTGTGGGTAGATGATCTCTTTCTCGCAGTTGACCGGAGTCATCAACTTGCAGACCCCAGAAAGATGAAGCTGTAAACAGTTTCTCACACGGTGAAGTATTTGTTTTGCTTTGCGTTCAATATCTTATCAATATCTTATATATATATATAACCTGCTGTGTACATTGAAACTGAGATCTATTTTGTTTTAATGCTGTGACTACTTTTGTGCTTGAAATCTAATAATTTGTCTCTCACGAACTTGTGGGTGGGGAAGAATTAACAACAATAAAAGTCTTCTTTGAACTCAGAAGTGCATTCTTGATATGTTCTGTAAGCTCTGATTATGAGATAAGAAGGAAAGCAGAAAATTTTTGTACCAGAAGTGGGGTTAGGGTCGAATTATAGATTTCTACGTGCACAATTTAAAAGTGTAATTGTTTTTTGTTGTTTGGAGAATTACAGAAGCAGGGCAGACCATGTTTGAAAATGCATGTGTAGTTAAACTGCCTGACGGTGCTTTGAGGAACATGTTTTGTAGTGATGAAGCATATTTAGAAAATGTGCCTTTTGAGAGCAATGTGGTTCCTTTTGTTTTTGACAGAAGGGTTTGGATACTTTTATCTGCTTATAGAGAAATGCAGGAGAAATGTAGGCAGTTGGAACATGAAAATGAGAATTTACGTGAGCAAATTAGCCAGAATACATTAATTCAAGATAATGCTGAAAGTTATAAAAATGCTGTTTTAGAAGAATCTTTCTTTTCCCATTCCAGTAATGAGGGGGTTAAGACAGCTTCGAGCTGCTCTGAGCCTCCGTGTGAGCCAGGTTTTTTGGCAGTCAAAGTGCATTCCTTAACTGATAACACAGAGAGCGATGCTCAGAATGTGATTTACGAGTTACTGTTGCAAAATGAAGTAAAACGAAAGATTTTAAAGTTTCTTACTGTTTGCACTAAGCAAGAGACACCGAGTTTCATTAGCTTGTTTGATTTTTGGAAACAGAATAGCCCTCATCTGAGTGAAATCCTAACACTTTGGTATATGGTCACTGGGAAAAATTATATGCAGCTGCGCGCTTGTGATTTGGCAAAGGAAATAATGCAGACTTTAGGTTTCTGCGCAGTGCAAGAGGGAAACACTGATTTACATGTAATTCAAGAACAAGGGAAGAAAAGAGTGCCCCTAGCTAGGATCATACACTGGATCTGGTCCTTGCAAGACAGGGCTAGAGTACCACAGGTAAAAGAGTCACCAGTGAAATTGAGTGCACCATTTGAATTTGTGTCCACTGAGGATAAAAAGCATGTTTGTTTGACTAATGATTTATTGACTGAAATGTTATTTTCTGGCACAGGAGAAGGAACAGCGTTGTACAATGTGTGTCAGATTTTAAAGCAAGAGCTACGTGAGATGTGTCATTTTTACGCTGATTCTTGGTTCATTGCCAATGGTTTGGCCTTTTGGTTTTTCACATGGCTTGCACCTAACTGGTTCAATTCCCTTTCAGATGTTAAAGAGAAAATTTCAGAGAGAGAAGTGTACACCCAGAATTCTGCCTTAGTGGGGATGGCTAAGTGGGTGCCCCAGAAATGTGAACAGCTGAGAGAAAAAGACACGTACAGGTGGGCAGAGATGAGAGGGATGCACATTCCCCTAGATTTGATAATAACTGTGCAGCACGCACAAGAGCAATCTGTCCCACAAGCAGTCACAGAGCAGTTGGGGAGAGAAAAGTTACCAGAACAGAAATGGCAAATTGATCAGGTTTTAGGGCAAGTGATTGCTGCAAATTACCAAGGAGAAATCAAAATTATGCTGATAACTAGAAAAGAATCTGATTCATTCATACAAATTGGAGACAGAATGGCCCAACTTGTCAAAAATGCAGTGAATGGAGGTTTGGTAAAGAAGGAGTCTGCCCCAGCCCTTCTGATAGTGCAAGAAAAGGGAAGCTGTGGTGCAGCAGATAAAAACCTCTGTGCTGAGGTGTGGGTTGAAGCCCCAAGTGACCCTCCAGAACCTTCAGAAAATATAATAAAGGGCCCCAAAAACGTCCTGCTGATTATAAAACAGGGAAAGAAAGAGGAAGGGTACATTTCAAATGACAAATGTTATTTGCAAGAAAAGTCATACTTGTTTCTTTTGCAGATCCTACCACGTTTTGCCACTGTCCCTGAGTGTGCTGTGTGGTCCCGCTCCGGGTGTGTGCGTGTGGGGTCAGGGAAGGGACCGAACCCCCAACCTGAACCTGGCTGAGTAAAGTGCAAGCACCATGAATCCATTTTGCGCAAACTGCGCCTTCAGTTCAAGTTCAACTTGTTTGATTGCGTTCTTCCACTGGAACTAAGCAACCTTAACAGTTAACTGTCTGTGTTTTTTTCGTATGGAACTCTGACTTTCGGTTATCTTCCAGCATACCTTTCAGGTGGACCGTGCACCTTTACATGAGTAGTACTCATGCTACATCAAATGCTATTTTAGAGACACTATTATCTCATTCAGAGTATAAAAGTTTCAGTCCTTTCTGTGTAGATGTATCTGATGTGAAAGGTTATAAGTTCAATATGTTAATCCACTTCCATTGCTTTACAGTGATTGCTTCGATCATTCAAATCTGACTTGCTGATAATGTTTTTTTTTTTTGTGCTGATGTGTTTTTTTTTGTTTTGTTTGAAACAAGAGATATGTGAAACAAAAATCCATTGGTCATAGGGTGGAATGTGATGCTATTGATTAAGTTTGACCAATGACTTTGTGTTTCACCACTGCGCATATTAGTTGCTCAATGTTCACCAGTAGCACATTGTATGTTTTGTTCAGCCTAGCCGCCTATTGGCTTTGACATGGCATTAGCCATTATTTTCTGTATTTAGTTTAGCCGCCTATTGGCTTTGACATTGCATTAGCCATTACATTCTGTACTCTGCCTATTGGCTTTGACATGCTGTATTCAGTTTAGCTGCCTATCGGCTTTGACATTGCATTAGCCATTACATTCTGTATTCTGCCTATTGGCTTTGACATGCTGTATTCAGTTTAGTTGCCTATTGGCTTTGACATGATATTATACATTACATTTTGTATTCAGCTCAGCTGCCTATTGGCTTTGACATGATATTATATATTACATTTTGTATTCAGCTCAGCTGCCTATTGGCTTTGACATGACATTAGACATTACATTTGATATTTAGGTTAGCTGCCTATTGCCTTTAACATGGAGTTAGACATTGCAGTTGAGAATCCAAGCTGTATTTTTCCAAGCTGTGTTTTTCCACAAGATGAACCAAGCTGTTTTCTTCGCACAGTAGACTAGACCTGATAAGAGAGGGTACATTTGGTGTTTTTCCTTTCTGCTCAAGCTTGGGAAGAGGAGCAGTCTAGGAGATCTGGCCAGTCTCCAAAGGCTTGCGTAGTTTTCCCAGGTCTGAGAGGAGGGGGCACGCTTTTGTAACGGATGGCTCAGGGCTTCAGAGAATTAGATTCTTTTCTGCCTGACTTCGGACTGGAACTTGGCACCAGTTGCCAGCCTCCCGTGTGGGTAGATGATCTCTTTCTCGCAGTTGACCGGAGTCATCAACTTGCAGACCCCAGAAAGATGAAGCTGTAAACAGTTTCTCACACAGTGAAGTATTTGTTTTGCTTTGCATTCAATATCTTATCAATATCTTATATATATATAACCTGCTGTGTACATTGCAACTGAGATCTATTTTGTTTTAATGCTGTGACTTCTTTTGTGCTTGAAATCTAATAATTCGTCTCTCACGAACTTGTGGGTGGGGAAGAATTAACAACAATAAAAGTCTTCTTTGAACTCAGAAGTGCATTCTTGATATGTTCTGTAAGCTCTGATTATGAGATAAGAAGGAAAGCAGAACAAATTGATAACTCATTGTGGATTTCGCCACCCACAGTTCTCCAGTGCTAGAATAACCAGCTATGAAACTCACATCTGGAAAGACGTGACCATTTTCCAGAGAGCAATGGTTGTGTCAATAGTGCAGCCAAGCCACCGCCTGACCCCTGTAGATGCTTAGGGGAGCAGATATTTCTTCTTTAGGAAAAGTTTCAATCTTTCAGAATTTAGTAAGCTTGGGCAGAGTTCATAGAGTTCTGCTATGGGGAACTACGTAAAGTGCTGAAAAAATTATTGTGCCCTATGCGTAGTTCCGCATGCAGCGGAGTTTGGGTATGTCACGCTGTTCGCTCTAATTTTCAGTGCCAGGAGTTTCTTCTGTGCTGTAAAACCAGCGCAAACGGCATCACACGGTGCTCCACAGGGTGCTAACCTCTTTCTAATGCTCAAGGGGATTTTCTACTCAAGCAGCAGCTTCCTCAACGCGAGTGGCAGCTTTCTCATCGCAAGTGATTGCGGCCTTCTGCAACCGCTCGCGGTCAGAAATCTTGCTTGCGCGATTTCTCTCACTCACACTCACCAACTTCATGTTGGCGAGCTAGAGAAAAAACTCTGTTCCGTGTCACTTCATGGAGCTTTTTGGAACTCCATGCCCCGTGTAGAATGGGGAAAACTCTGCATACCCACCCCTAGATTTTAGTGCTTGGAAACAAGTCTGAATCGGAGATTACGGTCCTCTGGTCTACCTGCACCAAAAACCTGCATGCTTGTAATGAGGGCCTAAATGTCTCTTGGCAATGAAAAAAGTTAAAACAAGTATCAGTAAATGCCAAATCGTGATTCCTAGTAAAACAGCAGAAATTCCACTTGCTTATATTTGTGTAGGGTTCTTCCTCATGAGTAAGTCTGTGGTAAGGGGTAAAGCGGGCTATAAATGATAGTATAGGCAGGTCTGAAGCTATGGAAATGCCTCTTAATGCCTACAAAGTATAATCTTTTTGGCTGTAAAATGAAAGCTACCAACAACTTGTGCAACTAATATCATTGTTTTCGTGTTAGGTTAATGACAGCTTCAGCTCTAGAGTTTTCATTAAGATTACAATATATACTGAACTCTAAATACAATGCTTCTGACCTCACCCCTAATTAAACAGATGTAATTACAAACGTAAATCATCTTTCAGATTACAATTACCACCTTATCAGAGAAAACTATGAATGTAGTATCATTAATCAGTTTGACTTTCTGAGACTCTTTAATTATGTTTTGCTTTTGTGTGTTGTTTATTGGTATTGTTATAAATACTGTAAGGTCATAAGCATTGCATTTGATATGTGAGTTATGACTTGCATGGCTGTTGTGTGATTTATGGATTGAGGGCATAACCATAATTTATGAATTTCAGTGATTTTGAGTTTTAGTTTAGTTTGTAACATAACTGGACTTTACCCACCTGAGTTTTTAGGTGAAATTATGAGGCTTTAAAAAAAAAAAATGATAATGTGTAATAAAAATGCCAACTATAACTGTTTATTCAGTGATTGCTTTTTTAAAAAAATGCCACCTACATGAGTTCCATGTGCCCAACACCACCTCGCCACCAATCACCGGGTCTGGCTTCTGGCCAGGAATTTTACCCAGCTCTTTGTGCACAGCCAACCCTGCTGCACATGGCCTGCCAGTAGTGGTAGATCAAATGGTGTTATCTATGCCCAGACCATTCTTTCTCTCCTCAAAATGTTTTTGGGATCTGCATTTCTAAAATGAGATTCAGAGATTCAGGGTAAGCTTTTCTCCACTGGGCCATGTACCCATGCAAGATTCACTTTCCAGTGTTGGGTCAGCAGACTCAGATTTGCCCAAATCCCAATGGGTATGAGTACTTTGGGAATTGGCTTAAGAGACTGGTGAGAGGCCACCATCAAAACACCTGTCCTGCACCAAACTCACTTGGATGGCCAACCTCCACTGCATATGGCCAAAGGCCTTGCACAGTGTGGGTTGGCTGCTAAGCCCTACACTCAAACCTTGAATGGTGGCCAACCCTCCTACCCAATGACCAAACCTTTCCATGGATCCAAAATAGCATCAGCGGATCCAGAGCAAGTGCTACTCCTTGGTGCTGTGGAACTAAGCAAGCTTGCAGGATTTAAGGATCCTCAAATCCACAGAGTATCCTCAAATCCACATGACGGCTCAATGCAATTATAAGAGCCGTTGAAGATCGAAAAATCCTTCAGAAATATCTACAGATTAATTTTTAATTCTACATAAAGAGGAGGAGTCCCTTTGGCTACCCACCCGCCCAACTCCAGCCTCAGTTTCAACATCACTTGGTGTGGTGTCCAGTTTCCTCACAAATGGCTCCTCTTGCCTATCAGGTCACTAGTCTTCAGAGCCTTCCCTGTCTATCTGCCCCTCAAGGTCTACTCTGCCCACATCCAGCTTGCCTTCCAATTTCAACTTACTCCAATCAGTGCTCTAGCCTCTCTGTGCCGCCCATCCCCTTATCTTGGATCCCATGCAGCACTCTCGACATTGGATCATAATCCACTCAGGAAATGGCCCAGGTGCTGGAGGCACTCACTCTTCTGCAGGTGTCCAGCCCCAAAACTATAATTAGGACACTAAATTTGTCTTTTACTCACCAATTAAAGTGATTTTCAAAAGGAGATTGTTCTCCTTCCATAGCTCCAAATGTATGCGGCATGGTGACTTTTTTAGTAATTTTTGTGTCTTTTCTTGACTTCGTGAACATTTCTTTAGTCATTTTGGAGATGAATAGCAAGATGTAAAGTTCTGAGGCATATCTTAAAGTTTGTATACTTTCTAAAAGCTTTGCAATCATCTTACTGCGCATGTTTAGAACTTCACACACACATTGTGTAATATATAATGGCATATGTTCACATCAAAAACTGAATTTAAATTCAGTGTAGGTCCTCAGGGGCACCTACACCTTGGCAGAACTTAAGCAAGTCATCTAAGAAACATAAGAGATGTTGGGACATGTGGATCTAACAACACGTATTTAGCATCATTTTTAATGTTCATAAACAGTAGTGGAAAGTACACATATGGGTCTGACAGACAGCACGCAAATCAGCATGGCAGTGGTGGATTTTGAATAGGCACAACAGAGTGGAACATATGCAGTTTAAATATCCAAAGAAGCACTTTATAACAATTATTTGTCGCAAACACTTTACTTATTTGAAAGAGACATATAGATACAGACATGCACACACAAAACCGACACATCACATGCCCCTCCGTCGAGACAAATCCCACACACACCTGAAACCACAGTGCAACAGTAGGAGTGAAATTTACATATACGAACCTTGCACCATTTTTTTGTTTGATCACAAACATTTAAATGAAATAACTATTTTACACATAGACACACACAAACTACATTCAACTTACACCCCAAATCAGCATGCCATTTTGCAAGCATGGGCAAATAACTCACAGAAGACACAGATAAGTACACACACTAAACCATAGACCCAGAAATTTGCAGTGATATTTTCTTGTGTATTGAACATTAATTGAACAATACTCACAACAGAGACTCATTGAGGTTAATTCATTCTAACAAACATACAGGTATCCACAAACGCTAAACCATACAAAAAATTGACCCTAATCTTCATTTTTTTAAGCAGTCTGGTGGCCCAGAAAGACATGGAGTGTTAGGGGGTCAGGTAGAAGACGGCTTTGTAAAAGGTCTCCTTCACTCATTGTAGTTACTTGTGGAGCATAAGATGGTCATCTTTAGAACCTGATCAGAGTGTAGCTTGGTCACTGTTGCAGCCTACAGGTGCAGTTACATTTGGGTGCCGAAGCACCTTTCACCAAGCTCCAGCCAGCTCTGGGATGCTATATAAGTGGAAAAGCTAATACCATATCCAACCACTTCTCTTAATAAGTCTATTGCTGACACCGGTGCACAGATATTGGTATCCACTGCCTATTATGCACTACAAAACCTGTGAATGAATACATTGCAGCTCAGTTGGTTGCCTAAATAGTGTTGAGATACGAAAGTCTCCTTTTTCCTCACCACAGGCACTGAAAGCAACATATTCTACCAGTAACCTTTATTTGCTCATGGTGTGAAATGCCATCATACATATGAGTCTTCAAACTGGGGTGACAAAAAAAAGCTCCTGCAGCTTCCACAGTACTGTCTGCAGCCACAGATGCACCAGGTCTATCCTTATCACCACTTTAGTTTCTCTGTAACGAATACTGCATCGTGATGCAGTGACAGTCCTCAAACCAGCTTTCCCTCCTGTCACATTTTAAGTATGTCTATGCCTTTGGATAGGCTTGCACTATACGAATACCTCATACATATGTACATACATACTTGTCCCGTGGACTCAGTCATAATGCAAGGTGTGGAATCGCATTTTACAGTTCTTAGGTATGCTATGCCTGGTGGCCCCTGTGATACACAATGACAATCTCTGCACAGGCCTATCATTAAGTAAAGAGGCCTACAAATGTAATTCGCTACTGCTAGGAAAGCATTATGTTGCAAGGCTTGCCCTCTGAACAGACATCATGAA
This sequence comes from Pleurodeles waltl, assembly GCF_031143425.1. NCBI lineage: Eukaryota > Metazoa > Chordata > Amphibia > Caudata > Salamandridae > Pleurodeles > Pleurodeles waltl. Next base: position 75,992,543 of record NC_090438.1, read on the forward strand.
AGATCCTCGTCATTATATGCTAGCTGAAGCAATCTCCCTTCTGGAAAGTACCAGTCTGAGTACGTGATGTTCTCGAGTTATGTCACAAGATGGACCATGTGATATTAGGCACGTAGGCCACCTTGTGTAAAATCCTTTTCTATGCTTTTTGTTACTATATATAGTATGATAGGAAAAACGACCTCAGCCATAATGGAGAAGTAGTCATGCGTCAATCATACGTCAAAGCCAAAGAACCAATAAGACGTTGAATTATGTTTGTGGTTTAATACTATAAAAGATCATGTATTACTTCCTTGTATTAGGCTGCTCGAGTGTACACTAGTACAGAGCATCCTCCATGTACATGTCTTTCTATTCTATCCCTAATAAATTGATATTATGTTTATCTAGAAGAGCTGGCTAACGGTCGTTTGTATCCTGAATGGGTGCTGAATAATTAGGCTTCTACATTTGGTGGAGAATGGAAGAATTGCGGTCTCGTTCAGCGAATAGTTTCCTTCAGCCCGGCTCCTGTTTCGGTTGGGGCGACAGCTGACCCATTGGACAGGGCCCCTCCTGCGACGGAGTCTGGAGCTGTCGTGAGTATCTATTGCTGCTTCGTGGTCCTGCTCTCGCTGTTTGCTCTACTGTTTTTCCGGTGTAAATATTGCGAAACAGGGAGGTAACTGGGGTGTTTCGTTAATATGTTTCCTGCATACAGTGGTTATGCATTTATGGTTAATATTTCTATTTTGCCGTACCCCTTAGCCAGCTTTTTGTAATGATATTTGTTTTTATTTCTCTGTCTCCGGTGGCATGCCAAGGGCATTTCTTCCTCTGTTGTCCTCTGTTGCGGGCTCCGATAATGCACCTCGTGAAAACATTCAGATAGTTAACTATAACCATCCGCGGGCTGCTAGCATTCTGTGTTAATTTGGTTCTTCCATTGTATTACACCATTTCCTTCCTCCCTGCGCTGCAGCTGTATACTTAGAATAGCTTCCTGTATTTCATGTAGCTTGTTACTGTTAAAAAAAAAAAGATGTCCGAGGAATAGAGGCAACTAGCGGTGTTGCTTCAGAACACAGTGCGAGTCGCTGTTTGAGGTCCCCAGCCGGAGGGGCTGGGGCGGATAACTCTGGTCAGAGAGGGTGTTGTAAAAGGGCGTTGCCCAGATATGGGATGGTAGTAGTCCGTTCCAGGTTCTATGTGTACATTTAAGAGGAACTGGCATGTGATTTCAGCTTCCTTGTGTTTATAGGAGTGATAGTGTTTCATTCCAGTAACTGGATGATTGTGGTTCATTCCAGTGGAGCAGGCAGGCTCTGTTTGTTGTGTTAAAAAAAATTGTTATGTTATCTGTTTCCTGTAATATTGCAGCTCTTTGAACAATGCTTATGGCATATTGAACTATCGGCTACTCATGTGAAATGGTGTAAACTGTAGAAGTGGTTTTTGAGGTATAAATGAATGTGTGTGTAAAAGTGGTTTTTGAGGTATAAATCCGTGTGTGTGCGAAAGTGGTTTTTGAGGTATAAATCCATGTGTGTGTAAAAGTGGTTTTTGAGTTATAAATCCGTGTGTGTGCGAAAGTGGTTTTTGAGTTATAAATTTGTGTGTGTGCGAAAGTGGTTTTTGAGGTATAAATCCATGTGTGTGCAAAAGTGGTTTTTGAGGTATAAATACGTGTGTGTGTCTGAAAGTGGTTTTTGAGATATAAATACGTGTGTGTGCGAAAGTGGTTTTTGATTGATGAAGGAAGGGTTGACAACAAGAAACCCACTAAAAAACATCTGATTTCCTTATGCATCCTAAGTGCTAAAAGTCAGCAAAGATTTCTACAAATCCTGAATATTCAATACTTTAAATAACATGCGTTTAAAGCTGCAAAATGTTTAAATATGGACATATGTCTGTCCTTAGGCAAATAACAGCTTTAGAAATACAATTAGGGTTGGGCGTAACATGCATAATTTACTGTAGCCTAATTAGACAAAATTAAATCAAAATTGCATGAGATTAGGTAGAGTTACGTGTGGAGTGTAACACTGCATTTAGTGCTATTTTCATACATACACCCTCATGTTCAAAATTAACCTGAAGATGCATTTTGCACCAAGAAAATAGCTCTCAATGCAACAGAATGCAAACAGCACCAGCCAGCAGCAGCCATTGGTGCTCTGTGTCAGCACTCTTGCAGTAGGCAATTTTGCCTCAAATTAAGGGGCAGATTTAAGGAAAATGGCATTGCACCCAGTGCAGCACCAATTCCTTTCTCCCCTTATCGCTCCCTACCGCCACCATGTGTGCGCCATATTTAAAATATGGCGTACCATGGCGCAGGCTAGGGGGCAAATTTGTCACTTATTTTACGCTATTGATGTACTCTGCAGGAATAGTTTTGTAGAGCTATTTTAGTCAGATTTTAGACACGTTGTTTTAGCTAACTAGGCCTGCCCCTGTGCACTTTCACCCTATTACATTTTATACAGCATTGCTTTATTTTTCTAGCAATAGCTTCATTTACAGTGCTGTTTTATTTTCTTTCTATCTTATTCTCCTTTTGTCTAGGAAAGCATTGTGTTCTTCATAGGTCATGTAGTTCACTTTGTGCTTCCTTCAAGGCTACAGTCAGATAGGGTTCCCAACAAACGATGTATTCTGTGTCTCCAGCATTCATAGAAAAACACACACTCAGACGTGGGGACTGTTTCTTAGGATGTCAGCTGTTTTATTATGTAAACACCACTTACTCCCCGACACATTAGAGGGAGATTCCAGCCAGACGACCACAACTGTATGCTGATTGCTGCAAGCTTCGCTACAGCTACTTGTTTAGACGGCTGAGCCCTGAACCAGATGGGGCCTGTGCCTCTTTAGACCTCAGGCCTTTTATCCAGGTATGAGGGATGATGTTCTCTAAGGGGGAAACCCGAAGAGCAGATTAGGCTTAGCATGCTGTGCTCATACTTAGCGTAGGAGGGGCTGTAGATCCACTCCTCCGTTTAGACAGCATGGTAGGACTGTTTTTGTGTCTTACACTTTTAGTCACATGACTGTTTCTATTGTTTTCTATCATTCTCGTTTTTGCTATGCATATGCTTCTATTTAAGATGCAGTTCTTTTAATAAATGCTTATTAAGATATATTCTGCATCCGTTGTCTTTGCCTAAGTAAGATCTTGGAAAGAGATCGGATCTGATGTACCACGGTTCCATGGGGAGTCTATTTTACCATGAGCTCGGTTTCCACAATTATCTTGGTCAGAGATAGGACGCTGCTAATCAGCAGGAAACCCCGGATTAGGCCGACAGGTGTCACCTGGTGTGGAATTGTACACAGTACCTACAATCCAGGAGATCCTACCACCCAAATCCAGTAGCCTCATTACCCTAATGAGAACCTACACAACAATGGCACCAAAATGTTGGCATTACTCCTGCAGAGTACATAGGGGCCCATCATAATTAATGGTATGCCCCATTTTAACACCTGCTCTGAGCAGGCGTTAAAAGTGTTGAAAACATTATGCAAGGAAATCTGCTAGATTTCCTTGCTCCATTTTTTTCGGCCTCTCCCCCTCTCATGCAGGCATAATGTAGCGCAAGGGTTACAAAGTAGTGCAATGCATGCACTGTAAATATAGAGCTGTGTTTTTGGCCTTCTAACGCCACATTAGTGTAAACAAATGGCGCTAATGTGGCATTAGAATGGCGCTAGGGTCTCAGTAACACAAAATTATTGAAATTAATCTGATTGCTCTGGCATATTTAAAATTTCAGCCAGACCTAAACAATTTATACAAGTTCAAGAAAGCTGTTTAGATGAACTAATCAGCTTTCTTGAACTTGATTAGAAATGAAACACTGAAGCAAAAAAGTGGCATTTTTGAAGAGGAAACATAGGGCCTGATTTAAGAGGCCCTATCCCACCTTAGCACCGCCATAGCATCATTTCATTTAATGTTAAGGTGGCGCTTTTGTGGCTTTTTACATGTGCCATATTTACAAAGAGGCGCAATGCATGCATCATACCGCTTTCTAAACCCTTGCGCCACATTATGCCTGCGCCACGCATAATGTGTGCAAGGAGGGGGGCGTTCCCCCATTAGGGGGGTCGAAAAAATGGCGCAAGGAAATCTAGCAGTTTTGAGCCTGCCCAGAGTAGGCGTTAAAAGGGAGCATGCCATTGAATACAATTGGCCCTTTTCTACTCTGTAGGAGTAGAGCCAAAATTTCTGCTCTACTCCTGCAGAGTACATCAATAGCGTCAGGAATTCTGACGCTATTGTTCCCTACCCTGCAACATGGTGCATGGTATTTTAAATATGGTGCACACATAGTGGCAGTAGAGGGGCGCTAAGGGGCGCTAGGAAAGTGCTGCTGTGCTGGGTGCAGAACCACTTTTCTTAAATTAGCCCAATAGTATCACAGAAGAAATTGAGTTAACTTTGATTCTGGAAAAGCTAACATTAGAAAGCAGTAACAGCTGGTGAGGCTTGAAAGTGAAGGGGCCTTAGACCAAATCTTGATTTTTCCAGTTCTTACATGCACAGCAGTAGAGCACTTAAGGAGAACTCTGGGGTCTATGACAAATATTTGTTTTACTAATGGTGTAAAATTATGCATTTTCAAGTACAATTTCTAGATCAAATTGGCCAAAAAGTAATAGATTGTACAGATATCTCTGTATGAACACTCCTGTTTTGCCAAGTAAGCTGATGTACACATTATGATAATTTTCTGGAATGTTTCCTCATATAATCCTTGTTCTATTTACATCCTACATATATTCTGGTCTGCCAATTCAATTCTTCTTTAATGGTCACTTCATACTTTTGTTAACACCTTGCCTAATTGCCTAATTGCCATCTCACCCCTTCCTTAACTATCTCATCTTTTGCAGTTTCTTTAGTAGTTGTTTCTTGATTGTTACCTCGCCCTTTCTTGAATGTCACCTCATCCACTCCGTGATTATCTTCTCATCCATCCATTAGCTGACCTTTGCTTCTTCCTTAATTGTCTTGGCATACATTTGCTGTCTCTTCATGCCTTCTTTACAATCTCCTCAATACTTTCTGATCATCATCTCACTTCTTCCTTCAGTGCATTCTCTTTCTTTTCTTCATACCGCTTCCTTTCCTGATTGTCTCCTTGTGCCCTCATCTCTTCTCTGACTGTCTCTTTGCTCCTTTATCGATTGTTGCCTCGCTCTTGATTCTTTCCCCCTCCTGTCCTTGAATATGTTCATAACCTCCCTTAACTGTCTCAACATCATATTCTCTTCATTCCTTCCTTGACAATCTCTTCACTTCTTCCATGTTACCTCTTTCTTGATTGCCTCATCATACCTTCCTTTAATGTCTCCACTTCCTTTCCTTGACTGTGTCCTTTCTCAATTATGTTAACTCACTTTTGTGTGTCCTATTATCCCTTTCCTTGATTGTAAACTAATTGACTCATTTAAAGTTTCCTCTTCCATTCCTCACTGTTTTTTGTTACCTTACCCTTTCTAGATTTTCATCTCATCCATTTCTTGTATCATCGTCTCCATCTTTATTGTCTCCTTGCTCCTTCTTCTTCTCGTCATACATTCATTCACTGTCTCCTCTTCTCTTCCTTAACTGTCACCTCAACCCTTGCCTAGTTATAACCTCATCTGCCCCTTTTCATTACGTTCATCTCTCCCATTGCTCATCTTTCTCTTTTCTCCATCCTCCTCCCTCATCTGTATTCTCCTCTTTCCTGTTTATAACCATCGCCTTCCAAGTCCATTCTGAGTCCCTTTTCATCATTTTCCCCTTCACAATTCTCATTTGTACCATTTTCTCCGCCTCCTTGATGCTGAATGAAAGCAGAGCTCACACAACCAGTGGTAACCAGTATAATCTCAAAAATGAGAGGCACCGAGATTGCTGTTTCATCAGCTGCACAAAGGGGAATTGGTAAGCTGGGGCTGCCCACAACAGTCATTGATAAAGGAGTTGGCCTGCAGCCATGGGTACTGCTGCCACAAAATAGGAACAGCAGGGCCAAAACCTGCACTGAAGTCCTGTGTCCTGTGGGGATACGTTCTTCGTTCAGACTTAGAATATATGCATGCAGGGGTCCTGTACTAACATACTTGGTTTAGGAGGAGCTCATCCCCACAATTCTTGTACTGATACGCCCTGCACCCACAGGTCCTGTACACACAGGTCATGCACTGGAGGTCCCTCTGGTGATTCCTGTATGTCACTGTATACATTTGTTGTTATGAATGTTGTGCCCTGTTGTTCTGTTTGTGGCAACTATTCATCCCTAACCATGGCTGCTGTTGGTCACTGTGGTGTGTCTACACTCATACTGATGGTGTGTTAATCATAGGACAATAAACAGCCCCAATCTCAAGTAATAGCTATGTCAAGTCCTTTGACATGCTTCCTACAAAAGGAGCAAGGGAAGAATTTTGCGACAAACGTGTTTTAGAGGGATACCTTCTGCACAAAGAACTCTCCCAGATCCTCCCTGTATGTAGGTATGTCTCTGGTTCCTCTGTGCATATGGCCTGTGCTGGGACATCTCTGCTTCACGCAGAGTGGGAGTCGGACCTAAACCTGCCAAACCACAGCATTTGTCAATGCTGTGAGAGAGCCGGGATCTGTAGTACTTGGAAAAAATTTAGCACTCCACAGAACTCTATGTGGTCTCATGTTCCCTTTTCCATATGTGGGTGTTTTTCTTTGCTTTCTGGGATTCTTAGTTCTGTGGATCCTATTAGAAAATTAGGATTACAGGTCCCACAATGCAAAAAAAAAAAAACACAGTCTAAATGAGCTATTTACACAAGGACCTTTAAAACTTTAGAGCTCTGTTTCAATTACTGTACAGGGCAGTGCTATTTGTAAATAGAGAGGTGCCGGTGCCCAAAGCCCTTCTCTTAAACATGCGGCTGCTGCAATTAGATGTGTGAACACGGAATGCTGAGGCGCCGTAATCCTGAAGCCATCTCGGGCCTCTTCAATCCAGTTAAAGCTACTCCCTGCCCCTTCAGCTCACTCCTGCAGCTTTTTACTTTCTTCCTCTGTAATGCTTTTTCTTTTTTCTGGTCCTTCGTTTTCCCCATATGTGTCTTTTGCTCGCAGCAAATGCTTGAGGCAGAAGACTAAGCCCCGGCCCTCAAAAATAAGTGCCGGTGCTCAGCACCGGAAACAACAAGCACAAATTAAGCACTGGTACAGGGTCTGTGTTTCCTCCATCACTTCTCCCCTAGCCCACTCCCCTCCAACCCAAATTAAAATGCTATTCAAATACAAAACATGTTTATATCTGTGCTCGGTTCACCTCCCCTCTCCACATACATAACCAAGATGTATTGAATATACTCTGCTCCCATAGGATTAACTGAGCAGCAATGTGATACTGAAAAGTGTGCATTTTAAATCACCTGGGCTCTTTCTTTCTTTCACCTCCCAGTTCTCTGCTCAACAATTGCACTTCTCGTTCCATTGTTCACATATCAGTGGGTGCACAGTTTGAAACCCATACAGTTCCCAACGCATCACTGGGCCGTCTGGGGTTTGTGAGGCTTACCCAACCCCACCCTTCCGTGTGAGGAGGCTGAAAAGGTGTAACCTCACTGACTGAATGATGGACAGCCTCATGAAACACAGGTTGAAGCCTAGGGTGCCCGGTTCAGTGAGCACGGATTCATTACGTCATGAAGGGTTATGGATCTACACTGCAGGAGACCACAGTGAGTCAGGGTTGAAAACACACAAGCCCTGCAACATGCACCAGCTGGCAAATGTGCACTAGAGCATGTGCCTTTCAAACGTGCCTGATGGTCTGATACTCAGGAAGAACCAGGACCAGACAAACATGAACAACACCATATCTGAGTGACTGCAGTAAAATAAAAGAAATATGAGCATGGAAAAGTAGGAGAGTGGTGCTCAAATGCTCCAATTAACCCACTGACTCTCTTGGAAAGGAAAGCATTCAAGGTATTCCTAAAAACATTTTTACAAATCAATTTCAGACACAAATTTACAATATTATTTGGAAAATATTAAGATGAAGCATCATTTTATATATGAGTATTGTTGGACATGGCTCTTCTGATAGAATTTTCATGAAACATTTTGCTTTTTTTCTCCCAGTCTTTGCTGTGTCTCTGCGCATGACCTTAGGACTTAGGGCACTTCCCCCCTGTCTGACAGAGGAAAAGTGGCTGCGTCCGTCCTACCTATAATAGGGAGGGGCAGGTGGGGACATAGTTGAGGTTCTGTACCCAGTAGAGCCCTGTGAAATAGGTCTACCAGATAGCCAGGGTGGGTACGGCCCTGGCTACTAGGGGTACGGACGCTGGGTATGCCCCACTAGAAGACTCCTTTAACCATGCCCTAGGTCTATGGAAGAGGCCTGCAGTCACGATGGGATCTTATACCTTCCCTGGAGGGCCCCGACAGGGGGTGGGGGTAGGCGAAGGCCAGGGCAGGTATACAGAGGTGTATCCTGTCTGGGCAGTGGAGCAGCATTTGGATGTCCCCTACCTAAAGGGGAGGTCGGCCGCATCCATAAGTGTGCTGGTCCTCTACTAAGTCGCCATGGGCCAAGGACATTGTCCCCCTGGATGGGCAGGGGGGAGTGCGCGCATATGTCCTCCCCCGGAAGGGGGATGGCACTGACTAATGTGTGTGGGCCGTGGGGCCTTCAGAGGTCCTGAGCCTGGCATACAAAGCCAGTGGGTGCACACTTACACGATGGGGGATTTCATGTATGTTTCATCTGGCACAGCTTGCCAACAGGGGCACTCTTGTCAAGGGGCACCAGATCATATAGTTAGCCACCCCCAGGGAGCCTCGCCATGCCCATGTGCACATGGGAGTTCATATATATGGGGACCGTGGCAAAGCTGGCCTCAAGGTGCCTACTTGCAGCAAGGCGCCATAAGATCAAATGAGACTGGCGCAACTTGCTAGTGTGCGCATACTTACCCACGGGTGTTGCCATGTGTGAGTGGCGACTAGTAACACTCGCCCGTGTGTGCATATTACATGCATTTGGTTTTCCTATATAGGTTTTGTAGCTGGCTTTACTGACCAGGGTGTGCACATTTGCGCACATGTGGTCTAAGATAGGAACTGAGCCTAATAGAACAGGCCAGTATTGGCGCACTTGCAGCTTTGTGGTGGCTTTAATGAAAGCATCCCACATTCCCCAGAAATCATGGGTATGCACCAGGGAGTGCTAAATACCCATGCGTGTTTGCGCTACCAATGAGTTCTGGCCTACCCATAAGGTAACATGGGAGAATGAGTCTAATTAAATATGGCTATAATAGTGGATTGTAGGGGACGGCCTCAAGATGTTTAGTATCATTGGATACAAAATGACAAAGTGGGCATTTCTAGGTGCTGAAATGGTTCTGGTGCCTTGTAAATTAAGGTCACGTGGGTAGAGCAAATCTGTGCATCCCCCAGGTGACTGCTATAAAACTCAGGCATCCAGAACGACAGATATCTGCCACTGGTGGCCTGGATAGATTGGAGAGAGAGGTTTATGACCCTTGGCCTCTCAAAGCCAGGGCATGGCCCCACTAAAGATAAAGATCTACATTCCAGAGCCTCAGGGCGGACAGGAAGTAAATTTAGGGAAGACATCTGTGGTTCAAAGGAGAACCCTTTGAACTACCCCCAACTTCAAAGGAACCACCTATTATAACCAGGGGTACTCAACGTCTGCAAGGCAGTGTAACCTTTACAGTGATGCAAGACTGGTGCTGCTGGACCTCATGGGCACACAGCCAGAGGAATATGTTGTGCCCAAAAGGATAATTGTCCAAGGAGGGGAGGTGGTCTCCCCTTCCTGCTTATAGACTGGCCTGAGGCTAGTTGCCTGCCGCTGTGTAGCATCCTGAACGGTAGCACTCCAAGGCATGGTGGCTTGCCCCCTCTCTCTCATGAGGTCTCAAGGGCATCAAAGACCTCCTGAGAGAGACTAACATCGGTGACCGGTTATATTTGGGGAACAGTGTCCTCTGCTGTGTCTGCATTGTATGCTGGACTTCACCTGACAGCAGCAGAGTGAGTGTGGCTTAAGTATTGTGTCTGGAGACTGGTATTGCCTGGTGAAGAGCTTGCCAAACACTGTCCACACTTCAGATGATTTGCCCTTTGTAGGAGGCTGGACTGGCTTGTAGTGAGTACCAAGGGGTACTTGCACCTTGCACCAGGCCCAGTTATCCCTTATTAGTGTATAGGGTGTCTAGCAGCTTAGGCTGATAGATAATGGTAGCTTAGCAGAGCAGCTTAGGCTGAACTAGGAGACGTGTGAAGCTACTACAGTACCACAAGTGTCACTTGCACAATATCATAAGAAAACACAATACACAGTTATACTAAAAATAAAGGTACTTTATTTTTATGACAATATGTCACAGTATCTCAGAGTGTACCCTCAGAGTGAGGATAGCAAATATACACAAGTTATATGTACACAGTACTAAAAATATGCAGTATAGTCTTAGAAAACAGTGCAAACAATGTATAGTTACAATAGGATGCAATGGAGACACATAGGGATAGGGGCAACACAAACCATATACTCCAAAAGTGGAATGCGAACCACGAATGGACCCCAAACCTATGTGACCTTGTAGAGGGTCGCTGGGACTATTAGAAAATAGTGAGAGTTAGAAAAATAACCCTCCCCAAGACCCTGAAAAGTGAGTGCAAAGTGCACTAAGGTTCCCCTAAGGACAAAGAAGTCGTGTTAGAGGAATAATGCAGTAAAGACACAAACCAACAATGCAACAACGATGGATTTCCAATCTAGGGTACCTGTGGAACAAGGGGACCAAGTCCAAAAGTCACAAGCAAGTCGGAGATGGGCAGATGCCCAGGAAATGCCAGCTGTGTGTGCAAAGAAGCTTCTACTGGACAGAAGAAGCTGAGGTTTCTGCAGGAACGAAAAGGGCTAGAGACTTACCCTTTGGTGGACGGATCCCACTCGCCGTGGAGAGTCGTGCAGAAGTATTTTCCAGCCGAAAGAACGCCAACAAGCCTTGCTAGCTGCAAATCGTGTGGTTAGCGTTTTTGGATGCTGCTGTGGCCCAGGAGGGACCAGGAGGTCGCAAATTGGACCAGGAGGTAGAGGGGATGTTGAGCAAGACAAGGAGCCCTCTTAGCAGCAGGTAGCACCCGGAGAAGTGCCAGAAACAGGGACTACAAGGATACGTGAAACGGTGCTCACCCGAAGTTACACAAAGGAGTCCCACTTCGCCGGAGACCAACTTAGAAAGTCGTGCAATGCAGGTTAGAGTGCCGTGGACCCAGGCTTGGCTGTGCACAAAGGATTTCCGCCGGAAGTGCACAGGGGCCGGAGTAGCTGCAAAAGTCGCAGTTCCCAGCAATGCAGTCTAGCGAGGTGAGGCAAGGACTTACCTCCACCAAACTTGGACTGAAGAGTCACTGGACTGTGGGGGTCACTTGAACAGAGTTGCTGGATTCGAGGGACCTCGCTCGTCGTGCTGAGAGGAGACCCAAGGGACCGGTAATGCAGCTTTTTGGTGCCTGCGGTTGCAGGGGGAAGATTCCGTCGACCCACGGGAGATTTCTTCGGAGCTTCTAGTGCAGAGAGGAGGCAGACTACCCCCACAGCATGCACCACCAGGAAAACAGTCGAGAAGGCAGCAGGATCAGCGTTACAGAGTTGCAGTAGTCGTCTTTGCTACTATGTTGCAGTTTTGCAGGCTTCCAGCGCGGTCAGCAGTCGATTCCTTGGCAGAAGGTGAAGAGAGAGATGCAGAGGAACTCGGCTGAGCTCTTGCATTCGTTATCTAAAGTTTCCCCAGAGACAGAGACCCTAAATAGCCAGAAAAGAGGGTTTGGCTACCTAGGAGAGAGGATAGGCTAGCAACACCTGAAGGAGCCTATCAGAAGGAGTCTCTGACGTCACCTTGTGGCACTGGCCACTCAGAGCAGTCCAGTGTGCCAGCAGCACCTCTGTTTCCAAGATGGCAGAGGTCTGGAGCACAATGGAGGAGCTCTGGACACCTCCCAGGGGAGGTGCAGGTCAGGGGAGTGGTCACTCCCCTTTCCTTTGTCCAGTTTCGCGCCAGAGCAGGGCTAAGGGGTCCCCTGAACCGGTGTAGACTGGCTTATGCAGAATTGGGCACATCTGTGCCCAAGAAAGCATTTCCAGAGGCTGGGGGAGGCTACTCCTCCCCTGCCTTCACACCATTTTCCAAAGGGAGAGGGTGTAACACCCTCTCTCAGAGGAAGTCCTTTGTTCTGCCATCCTGGGCCAGGCCTGGCTGGACCCCAGGAGGGCAGATGCCTGTCTGAGGGGTTGGCAGCAGCAGCAGCTGCAGTGAAACCCCAGGAAGGGCAGTTTGGCAGTACAAGGGTCTGTGCTACAGACCACTGGGATCATGGGATTGTGCCAACTATGCCAGGATGGCATAGAGGGGGCAATTCCATGATCATAGACATGTTACATGGCCATATTCGGAGTTACCATTGTGAAGCTACATATAGGTAGTGACCTATATGTAGTGCACGCGTGTAATGGTGTCCCCGCACTCACAAAGTCAGGGAAATTGGCCCCGAACAATGTGGGGGCACCTTGGCTAGTGCCAGGGTGCCCTCACACTAAGTAACGTTGCACCTAACCTTTACCAGGTAAAGGTTAGACATATAGGTGACTTATAAGTTACTTAAGTGCAGTGTAAAATGGCTGTGAAATAACGTGGACGTTATTTCACTCAGGCTGCAGTGGCAGGCCTGTGTAAGAATTGTCAGAGCTCCCTATGGGTGGCAAAAGAAATGCTGCAGCCCATAGGGATCTCCTGGAACCCCAATACCCTGGGTACCTCAGTACCATATACTAGGGAATTATAAGGGTGTTCCAGTAAGCCAATGTAAATTGGTAAAATTAGTCACTAGCCTGTTAGTGACAATTTGGAAAGAAATGAGAGAGCATAACCACTGAGGTTCTGATTAGCAGAGCCTCAGTGAGACAGTTAGTCACTACACAGGTAACACATTCAGGCACACTTATGAGCACTGGGGCCCTGGTGAACAGGGTCCCAGTGACACATACAACTAAAACAACATATATACAGTGAAAAATGGGGGTAACATGCCAGGCAAGATGGTACTTTCCTACACCCTTCATCATGTGCACCATTGTACACCAAAACGTCTTGTTGGTGTGACAGGATCACCCGGTGTGAGACCCGTGGGGCCCTCTATTGTTGCGTGTGTTGTATTTCTCTTGTGTGAGCCTTGACTGCATGCTCATTGTGTGTGCTGCCCTGTACATTGGTTGCAACCCTCGGAGTTGGGGGTGCAACCTGAGGAGTGCTGTATTTGGTCTTGGATGGCATGGCTGAACTTGCTTCGAAGTGTGTGACCGGGGACTCTGGAGGTACCACAAGTCATTGTGTACTAGACAGTGTGCCTCATTCCAGAGAGATATGGAAACCAAGTTCTGAGTGTGACCAGATAGTCGAGAGTGACTCAAGTCATTGTATGCTAGATGCTGTGCTCCCTAGAGTGGTGTGGGATTTACACCCTTTATGGGAGAGTCTGGGAGTGTCTGATACGCTTCAAGTAATGTAATCACGCACCAGACTGGTGCCTCTGTCGGAGGAGGTGCCATCTTGGGAATTGTCTGTGAATCAACTTATGGTCAAGGTGACCCAGATGAGTGGACCCCTGACGTTGTGCCTCCTTTTTGTGGGGGTACAACACTGCGAACATTTCACATGGGATAGTGACTATCTAGGGTCACTTGAGTCTCAGTACCCCAGACACTGCATCTCATGGTAAAGGAGGTGTGGGCCTAGTAACTTGTTGTGTGCAAACTGGAAGTGTTGAGGGCAACTCACATCAACAAGTCCAGACAGCACCTCTCCGTTCTGGACGTGCTGATATTGGTAACTATTTGATCAAATTTAACTGTCTGGCTGGGCTGGGTGCCTCAGTGTCTAACAGCAGCCCCAGTTACCCTCCACCTGTGTTTTGCAGACCTCTAAGTGAATCTCCTGTGGGGAGCCCAAATGTCTCCTCCTTAATTGCTTACCGGCTGTTGTCCTTCCTTCTCTCGACCTTGACCCAGAAACCCTGAGAATTGTGACATAGCCGCAAGAGGCCCAGTAACCAGGGAAAAGTTAATGCAATCTTTGGCTCATGGAGGGGGCATGAGAGCCAAAGATTGTAGGTGACTGAAGGGCAGTTTTGAACCTAGGGTGCTTGCAAACACAGTGGCATCCACTATCTAGATATCAGGACACTGCATTAGGGTGGCGAGAGCGAATGCATGCGAGTGAGTGTGTGCACATGCCGACTGATACTTGTGGCACTGCACTACAGTGCAGAGTGGATGAGCAGGAGTGAGTGCAGGTGAACATAAAGGCAGTACTGTGTTGCAGCTGATCATGTTTATCCTGTCAGGGAGTTCTTACAGTTGGAATTACATCTTACTAGTGCAGTTTTGGCTGCAGAGCTATGCAAAAGTGTTGTAAACCGTGTATGTACATTTTGCAGCTAACCTTGGGAACTAGGGTGCACCCTAAACTTATGTGTTACACTGATTGTGGGGAATTCTAGGGTGGGTCTTGTGCTGACCACATTTGGCACCTTATGTGAGAGTGGGGAGGGAAAGTACAGTTTTCCTCATGTGTACATACAGTAGTTAATTTTTAACACAGCTTCATATTGGGACTTCCATTGCTAATTAGGGCATAGGCTCATAGTTACATTATAATCATACTATATTGACAAATGTGTGTGTTGAATACAATCTTTTTATATGTACACTGTGTGTGAAGACTCCTTTCTGCCTTGCAGTGTGTTTGTGGAGGGGAAGTGCTGTGTCTTTGTTTTACACATTTCCTCTATGATAAGCCTGACTGCTCTGGACCAAGCTACCCAAGGGTGAGCACAGGTTATACAGTACGTGTAATCACCCACCCGTGATGGGAGTGGTGGCTTTTGCCTGGCTGGGGGCCTGCTTTAGCCAACCAGAATGTGCTTCATCCACCAAGTAATGCTTTGAGAAAACACTTTTTTCAACTTACATTTTTGTAAAAAGAGATGACACTCCAGTTTTGAACAATGTTATAATTTTTAAAACATATAACATTGTAGTGTAAATCTTCACACATGTATGTGTAGTAAATGTGAGAGGAATCCCGGGGTAGTGGAAAAATTGGGAGTATCTACTACTAAATGGGAGGGGTTTAGGGATATTTAAGTAGGCTTTCAGGAGTGACATGCTAATAGAACATACATTGTCAGATACTGTTCAGCGCCCACAAGACAAGCAGTGGCTACTGGGTCTCAACCGTAGAGACTTGCGTTGTTTAACTCAGATGTCACAGGGTCTGTCCTACAATGGCTCTGCAAAACTGGACTAAGTACAACCCCTTCAGAACTTAACTCTCACTGATAGCACTTTCATGAAGAAATACTTTAATCAACACTAGAACTAAATACTACACACACACTATAGGAAAGATTGAATTTTGTCTGCTATTGTTGGCTGCACTTATACTTGCTATCTTTCTCTGGTTTCCTCATTTCTGGTCTAGGGATTTCTGCTAAATCTTTTTCTGGGCTATGGTCACCTGCACTGTGGTTAGCAAGGTTGCTGCTCACAGACAGCATTCATGCTAATCGGAGCAGTGGTCTTTGCAGACATGGGGTCACCCTTTCAATCAGTCACAGGTGTTCAGTGTTTAGGGTGGCCCCACCTATGCCAGTATTGATGTGCCAATCACAGGTGATCTTCAAGGGCAGCAAGACCACTCACAGGCCCACTTCTCTCAAGATGGCAGTCAAGGACATTTGTGTTTTGGCCCAGTGTTGTAGTTCTACCACACTTTTCTTCTTGTCACAGAATTGCAGGTTAAACCACAATATTTTTTCTAATCACAGTGGAGCAGGTCAAGCCGCTACTACTTCCTGGTCACAGAAGCACAGGTCAACCCATGTCCTTCATGGTTCTAGCTTCAGCTTAGAACTGTGAGCAGAGACTCTGACACCCAACAATACCGGGGGTACTGAAATTGCTTTCCTCTATCCACCTGCTCTGACACCTGGCTCCATCTGGACAGACAGTCCCCTTGCAGTGTTGGCAAGGTCCTTCCTTTTCTCAGCAGGCAGACTGGATTCTGGGCACTTCAGGTCAGCTGAACAACTCGTTCCAGCAAGGGTTAGGCTCAGAGATGTCTCTTCTCTTCTGGAAAGTTGGCTGACAGGGTATTATCAACTCTGGTTGCACATCAGTCCTCTGAGTACTCTACTCTGCACTGCACTCCCTTACTTGGTCAAAGCAGCGAGGAAATGTGCATCCATTCTGCCCACCTTCAGAACTGGTTTAGGGTGGTTCCCTTTTCAAGTGACCTAAAGAGAAGTAAGCTTTCTGTATCTGACCGTCTTCAGCCACTCTGAAGACTGATCAAGAGAAAGGCAAAAGCTGGCTTTACCCAAGGGCCCCTTTCACCTTGAAAAGCAGAAAAAGCTGCTCCGCTCTTCACCAACATCATCTACCAAGTGGGAGTGATACAGGAAGAGTAATCAGCAGCCCTTCTCAGCAAAAGACCTAATTGAATTTCTAAAGGAGGTTTTTCTCATTTCTACCCACCTGTAGATTCAGAATATTATTAATACACTTCCTGTAGGTGACATTGGATAAGGAAGCTTTTACTCCTGTCATCCATTCTGGGTCTGGGGACCAAACGTTCTAATTAGCTGCTGCAAAAGAACGTTTTCAGTTGCATCTGGTATTATAGGAAGTGGGGCCTATGTCCTTTACAAAAATTAAGAAAAAACAAAGGGAGCAGTGATAACTTTTCCTGACTGACTGGCTCATGTGGAGAGGGACTAAAGGGACCACTAAATATATTAACATATTAACTTTTAAAAAAACTTCAAAAAGTATTTTTTGCCATGGACTTTGCAAAGCCTGGTCCTGGCTTTTCATACTTCAACCATCTACTCATGAAAGGTAATCATAACCTAAATAGTCTTATTTCAATCACTGCCCATTGTTAGAAGAGAAGATTACAGTTTCAAAAATGTTTCCATTCAACAAACTACATATGTTTTTGCAACACAAAAGCTATCTTAGGTTGTCTTTAACAAATCTACATTTGAATTAATTAAGGGCCCCTGGCAGCTTGAACAGGGGAGCTGCAAGTCTCCCCTCCCCATATGTATAGGTTTCAGCCAGAGGGTGGGTTCCCTGGGGCCATTGGAAGCTTGCTGAGGGGGCCACGCAGCCCTATAAATTATAAACCAAGGGGTTGGCTCTTTGGGCATAAATGCGACCCAGGTCAGGGTATCCCTACCCTGCCCCCATATATATTTTTTTTTTTACAACTTCAGGACAGGGGACTAAGTCCTGTAACAGCTTCTAGCAACATTTTTCTCATGTTGCTGGCAGTCAGTAAGAGCTAGATGGCCGAAGGGAAATAAAGCTTCCTAGGCCAATCAGAATGCTATATCTTTAAACTGACACTCCAGGAAGAGTCTCTCAAAACTCCTGTGAGTGCTTTGCCAAAATATACAATAATATTTTACCCTTAATTTCTCAAAAATTATTGATGAGATTTACACCAAATCACAACAAGCTTAATCTGTGGACCAAGATCTAGCTTCTTGCCGAATTTGGTGTAATTCTGTTTAGCAGTTTTTGCTGTAGTCCGTCTTTGAAAAGTCTATGGAAAATGCATGGAAATTTTGGATTTGAGAACCCCTTTTTTTGTTGGCCCTCACTTGACAGATCACCCTGAAACTTTCCAGGAAAGAGCTGAGGTGGATGAACTTTGTTTTTGAAAGGTTTTGTAAAGATTTATAAAACAGGGCCAAAGTTATTAGCAAACCAAAAAATACATTTTCTATGAAAAAGCAGACTTAACTATAATTACCCAGTGGTGATCACCACTAGGTAATGTGTGTGTGTGTGGTGAGTTTTGTGTGTGTATATATATATATATATATATATATATATGTATATATATATATATATATATATATGTAGATATATATATATATATATATATATACACATATAGACCTGTTGTGAGTTCAGGACAACTCTATTTGGTACAAATTTAACGGCCTATCCAGCCGTGAAGGCAGCACCATTGCATAAAGGAACAGTTCTATGTGTGACTTTAAGGATGATCACTTTCAGAGCAGCAGGTTGGAACATTGGCAGCAAAAACGATTTTCTTACTTTGAATTTGCCCAGTGGGGTAATGAACTATGTTTTATTATTTTGTTTGGCTTCAGCAACCCACTTGGGATATCATTTTAAAATGTGCAGGACTACCCTTACCAGGATGCACTTTGCAACTCACTTGAGGTCCACTGGGACAGAACTGGTATCTAACTGAATGATCAGGTGCCTGCAATTAAATCTGCTGAGCAGCCAGGCAGTTGACCTTTGAAAAAGGAAAGAAATGTTTGTTCTCTGCTGATGAAGGGATGAACCTAGAAACACGTGTTCAGAGATGCTTCTTGAAAATATAAGGCCTGAAATAATGAAAATGCCAAAGAATTCTCTGTAAATTGCTGACTTTGCTACATTCCATAATGACCTGTTGTGAGTGCACTTTCGTTCAGGACAACTCTTTTTGGTAAATACATACATATATATATATATATATATATATATATATATATATATATATATATATATATAGAGAGAGAGAGAGAGAGAGAGATACACACACATACATTTATGCAAAAAAGAAGCAGAGAACTCTGGGTAGATCCCAAGTTTCGATAGAGAGCAGCTCCTGTACAGAGCACCTTATAACACCATCAACACTTTGAATCTGCTCACTTCAAATGTCTGTTTTTTCTAGCAACATTTTTTAGAACAGGATAAGCACAGTGCCATCCATGCTCACCTGGAAAGGAACAAAGTCCCTCATTACAACATTGGTGGTATATATCGCCTACCGCCGCAGCGACGGCTGCCAGAAAGATGGTGGAATTCCGGCTGCGGCCATGGTGGCAGATGGTCGTAAGGTGGTAAGGTGGCGCTGCTGCCAGCAGCGCCACACCAGTAGACCGTTGCAGAAGGTATCATGACACATGATGCGGCCTGGCGGTGTTTTCCTGGAGGATACTATTGCTGGCAGCAGCACCCAGTCCCGTCTCCTGCCGGAGGACCCCCTGACATCAGGTAAGTTGTGTGCTCCGGCAGGGGAGGGGGTGGTGGTGTTGTGTTTGGGGGGGATGTGGGGGTTGTGGGGGGGGGTGTCTGTCTGTGTGTGCATGTGTGTATGCGGGTGTGAGATGCGTGTTGTCAGTTTGTACGTGTAAGGATGTTTTGCATGCATGTATTTTGTGTTGTGTGCATGCGTGTGTGCATGTATGTATGTCTGTGTGTGTGGATGTGTGTGTGAATGGGTGTATGCATGCATGTATGAATGTGGGTATGAGTGTGTATATGCGTGTGTTAGATGGAGCGTGAAGGTGCGTGTATGTTGTGGGGAGGGTCTAGAGTGGGAGGGCAGGTGGGGGGACACCATAGGAGGGCGAGGGGAGCAGGGAAGACGACTATCTGTGACAGGGAAGGAATTTCCTGTCACTGGTAGTGCCTACTGCCATGGTTTTCGTAGAGGTAAGGAAGCCACGAAAACCATGGAGGTAGGCGGGGTCATAATCCCGCAGGCGGGCTAGTGACGGCCGGCTGGCTTGAGACTGCAGTGGCATGGTGGACGGTGTGGTATATTGGCGGTTTTGCTTGAACCAAACCTCCAATGTCATAATATGGAGAAACATACCGCCAGCCTGTTGGCAGTACTTTTCTCCATTTTACCGCCGTCCGCCAGGGTTGTAATGAGGGCCAAAGTCTTTTCCATTTCTACAGCAAAGTCTTTAAGCATATGATTAGCAGAGTGCCATCCTCACCCAGCTGCAAAATGACAAAACAATCTTACAACTCCAGACACAGTATTACAGCATTGGATTGGTAAAGTACCATCCAAGCCAACCTGAAATGAGTAAAAGCAAGACAAGCCAACCCCTATCACCAGCCAAACGCTATAACCACCCAACCCCGTACTCCGAAGAGCCTTTGGCTGACTGCAGTGGGGGTTGGCTACTGCGGCCAACACTCCTAACCACTTAAAAGGTCCTATAGGAATTAAAAAGGAAATGCACATTTTTTGACCCACCCTCTTTCTCGGCCCCCCACTTAACAGATCACCCTGCTCAACAAGAATCAGCGGGCCACATTTTGTTGACAACTTTGTGAAGATTTGTCAAACTGTGCCGAAGATATAGCAAGTAAAAAAAAATTATATGGAAACATGGTCCTAACTGTAGGAAGTTGGCTCTGTATTTACTATTTCAAAGTAAGAAATAGTGTGCACAGAGTCCAAGGGTTCCCCTTAGAGGTAAGATAGTGGCACAATTAGATCATTCTAATGCTCTATTTTGTGGTAGTGTGGTCGAGCAGTAGGCTTATCAGAGGGTAGTGTTAAGCATTTGTTGTAAAAACACAGGCAATAAATGAGGAACACACACTCAAAGACTTACTCCACGCCATTAGATTTTTATATTGAAAAATATATTTTCTTAGTTTATTTTAAGAACCACAGGTTCAAGATTTACATTAAACACTTTAAATGTAAGGTACTTCACTTAGATACTTTAGGAACTTTGAATAAAAATAATATCATATATAGTCTTTGTAAAAATGGCAATAAGCTATTTTTTAAGTGGCCACTGTGCAAAAATCAACAGTTCCTGGGGGAGGTAAGTAAAAGTTAGATTAGGAGGTAAGTAAATCACTTACAAGTCTCAGTTCTGGGGCATAGGCGGCCCACCGTTGGGGGTTCAAGGCAACTCCAAAGTTACCACACCAGCAGCTCAGAGCCGGTCAGGTGCAGAGGTCAAAGAGGTGCCCAAAACACATAGGCGCCTATGAGGAAAAGGGGTGCTCCGGTTCCAGTCTGCCAGCAGGTAAGTACCTGCGTCCTCGGGGAGCAGACCAGGGGGGTTTCGGGTTTCAGGTAGAAAAAAATGGAGGGACCTGGGGGTCACCCTTACGGTGCAGGCAGGCACAGGGGGGGCTTCTCGGGACAGCCACCACCTGGGCTATGCAGAGGATCGCTTGGGGGTCACTCCTACGCAGAGGTTCAGTTCCTTCAGGTCCTGGGGGCTGCGGGTGCAGTGCTGGTTCCATGTGTTGGATCCCTTGTGACAGGCAGTCGCGGTCAGGGGGAGCCTCTGGATTCTCTCTGCAGGAGTCGCTGTGAGGGTCCAGGGGGGTCGTCTCTGGCTACTCACGGGCTCGCAGTCACCGGGGAGTCCTCCCTGTGGGGTTGGTTTTCTGCAGCTCGAGCCGGGGGCGTCGGGTGCAGAGTGTAGAGTCTCATGCTTCCGGCGGGAAACGTGAAGTCTTTGGAAGTTGCTTCTTTGTTGCAAATAAGTTGCTGGTTTTGAGCAGGGCTGCTTCTCACAGGAGTTTCTTGGTCCTTTAGTCCAGGGCAGTCCTCTGAGGCTTCAGAGGTCGCCGGTCCCTGTCGGATGCGTCGCTGGTTGCAGGTTTTTTAAGTTGAAGACAGGCTGGTAGGGCTGGGGCCAAGGCAGTTGTTGTTGTCCGTCTTCTCTGCAAGCTTGTAGATCAGCAGTCCTTCTTGTTTCTTCAGGTTGCAAGAATCTGATTTCCTGGGTTCTGGGGTGCCCCTAAATACTAGATTTAGGGGTGTGTTTAAGTCTGGGAGGGCAGTTGTCAATGGCTACTGTCCTGGAGGGTGGCTACACCCTCTTTGTGCCTCCTCCCTGTGGGGAGGGGGGCACATCCCTAATCCTATTGGGGGAATCCTCCAAAACTAAGATGGAGGATTTCTAAAGGCAGGGGTCGCCTCAGCTCAGGACACCTTAGGGCTGTCCTGACTGGTGGGTGACTCCTCCTTGTTTTTCTCATTATCTTCCCTGGACTTGCCGCCAAAAGTGGGGGCTATGTCCGGGGGCGGGCATCTCCACTAGCTGGAGTGCCCTGGGGCATTGTAACACGAAGCCTGAGCCTTTGAGGCTCACTGCTAGGTGTTACAGTTCCTGCAGGGGGAGGTGTTAAGCACCTCCACCCAGTGCAGGCTTTGTTTCTGTCCTCAGAGAGCACAAAAGCTCTCACTCCAGGAGGGCAAAAACCCGTCTCAGTGGCAGGCTGGCACTGACCAGTCAGTCCTGCACTGAAGGATTGGGTAAATTACAGGGGGCATCTCTAAGATACCCTTCTGTGTGCATTTTTTTAATAAATCCAACACTGTTATCAGTGTGGGTTTATTGTTCTGAGACGTTTGATACCAAACTTCCCAGTACTCAGTGTAGCCATTATGGAGCTGTGGAGTTTGTTTTTGACAAACTCCCAGACCATATACTTAATATGGCCACACTGTATTTACAATGCTTAAGAATGGACTTAGGCACTGTAGAGGCATATTGCTCATGCAGCTATGCCCTCACCTGTGGTATAGTGCACCCTGCCTTTGGGCTGTGAGCCTGCTAGAGGGGTGACTTACCTATGCCACAGGCAGTATTTTGTGTGCATGGCACCCTGAGGGGGATGCCATGTCGACTTTGCCTTTTTCTCCACACCAACACACGCAATCTGCACTGGCAGTGTGCCTGTGTTAGGTGAGGGGTCCCTAAGGGTGACACAACACATGCTGCAGCCCTTAGAGACCTTCCCTGGTCACAGGGCCCTTGGTACCACTGGTACCTTTTACAAGGGACTTATCTGTGTGCCAGGGGTGTGCCAATTGTGGAAACAATGGTACATTTTAAGTGAAAGAACACTGGTGCTGGGGCCTGGTTAGCAGGGTCCCAGCACACTTCTCAGTCAAGTCAGAATCAGCATCAGGCAAAAAGTGGGGGGTAACTGCAACAGGGAGCCATTTTTCTACACTAACTATAACTACCTAGTGGTGACTGCCACTATGCCACTCAAAAGACATATACTGCAAACACTTTATATAAGAAACCAGCAGGACCTTTGATCCTGACAAGGTTTTTAATTGTCGTAGTTTGGCACTTCACAGATTTTACTTCTGGCACTGTTGTTAACTACATATGCTTAAAATGTATAACTATTGGTGAAGCCCGAATTACATAAAACATATATAGAGAGTCTAGTTGTCAGTAGGTAAATCAGTATAAAAGTCCTGCCACTGGCCATCCTTTATTTCTGATGAACCCGGTGGAGTTTGTAGAGTAACGGTGCCACAACCCACAAGGGGATACAGAATTAGAAGTGTCCCAGGCTTAGCTTGTTTTTTGCTCAAGATTCTGCAAAGCTTTGGGACATGCCAGAGCCAGGCATCTGCCTTGAACCAGACTTGAGCCTTCATAGGCTGTCTGACCTTTACTGGAGGCACTCAGTCATTGGTATTCTAGTCATTACCATTGTTGAAGGAAGGGAGGGGCACTGTGATCAACTTGAGGATTCACTTCTCAAGAGTCATAATCCCTCGCCGCGCTCAGAAATTGGTAATAAATATGGTTAGACGAAATATTCCGGTCCCCCATTGGAACTTGAAGAAATTTGGCCATTCCACAGAGTTCTAGTTAAATTCTGCCAATCGCCCAGCAGCACAATTTTTCTCCTGTGAGGATCTAGAATATGCGAGCTGGCAGGATTTGGCATCTCCTAGTGAATTCTTCTAATGCAGGAAGTTGAGGCATTCACAATCAGTTGTGGTCAGAGTGATGCCATTTGAATAGATTTGCTGCTATTCAAGTAGGCTTTGTACTTGAGTAGCAGCAAAATCAACTAGGATGGGTTCACCCTCTTGTGCGACGGATGGTGCTGTTCATGCTGATCTTTATCTCTGCTCATGCTACAGGCGCTAAATTGCAGTGTGAGCTGCATATTTTCCACATATTGGCAGAATTTTGCGGAATCTCACTGAGTTTTTCTGTAACTTTGTGTAACTCCGCAGAGTGAAACTCCACAAGTTATGCCCACCCCATTAATAAGTAGCATTTTGTACTGTGTGCATCTGCATATATATTAGGTGCTCTAAAAAAGATTTCTAAATGTTACATACGCATCTGGAGTTCATGTCCACCATTTTCTTTGTAGTTCTATAATCTTTCAGGACTACACACTTAACCAGAATATGGCCCTCATTATGACCCTGGCAGTCCATGGACAACATTCACCTCCATAGACACGTATACATACCCATAGACATCACATATGCACGCATACAGCCTCTTTACCCCACCCTCTTTCTTTAACTACATACACACACCTGCACGCACTTACACACCCTCTTACCCCTTACACATTCACCCATGCACACACCCCCACCCCCGGTCCACATGCATACACACACGCATCACCATGGCCACATTTACACACAGGCACACACACACCCACAGACATTCCGCTCCCTCCCCCCCATTCATGACACACATACAGACACTCACACATTCACAACCCCTACCCCCCGATCCCCCTCGCCTTGTGGACAGCACTTACCTCATCTGACAAGGTGCTCCTCCGTTAGGGGACGGGACCTGTGCTCCCACCGCCGGCATCACCACGCCACCAGAAGACCGCCATACAGAATTACTGATTGTAATTCTGTGGACGGTCTTTTTCCACATATTTACTATTTTGCCACTTTTGCTGCACAATCTATCATCTGTTGCATAATTATGGATTCTAAAAACAAAATATGTTTCTAGTTCAAAGGGATCAAAGTTACTTAAAAACTTGTTGTGCACTGGAAGTCACTTTGCAAAAGTTGACTTGTCACCTATAAGCTCCTTATTGCTGTGTTTGTGTGTTAAACTTGTACTAATAAGGTAAAACATCTGCCTACCTAGTGTTAATAAGTGCAAAAATTACAAAATAATGAAGTAATTCTATCCAAAATATGTCATAGTACACAAATTAATTTGCCCGCTTTCAACATAAACCTGACACATAATTGAATCTTCCACTGTCCCATAATTCCAGTGGTCTATGTAGGGGCATATTGACGGTGACAGTTAAGCAGTGCAGCATATCTTGTCACCTTGCTGTGCTGCACTGTATGATAGTGAAAGGGCAGGAATGTACCGTATTTCAAAGAATAAGGCACATTCCCTCCATTTTCCCTGCACTGCCGCCATTTATGCTGTCTAGCACCAACACAGGTACCCTTACACCATGGTGCAAGGGTGCCTGCATTGCATGCAGGATTTTGTTGTGCAGGAAGGAGCACCTTTCTGCACTAAAACATTGCTGATAGGTGTTTTCCCCTTTGCAGCACACACAGAGAGAGGTAAAAACGAGGAGCGATAAAGATATTCTTCCTCGTTATGTGCCATCTGGGGAGGCATAGGTTTTTGACACATTCCCAGGTCTACTACTTCTGGTAGATCAGGAAATGCATCAAATCTGAGGCTGTTGCTTGTGAACACCCAGATAACACCTATAGAGTCACCTCCCTAGTGCGAGTAATGCAATGCAGCGCTTTGCGCTGTGTTGAATTTCTCAAGATTCATGAAGCCACTCAGGCCGTGCAAGGCGGCCTTACGTGACTTAATAAATCTCAATTAAGTTTTGTGTCATGCATGTTCCACATTGCGTGGTGCAAACGTGATGCAAACCAGGTCATAAATATGGCCAGCAGTGTGACCGCAGGGGGTGGGTAGAGCATGGATATATTGGTGGTGGTGCTCACCAAACACTATTTACCTAAGCATGTGTTTTCTGTGCCCGGTGATGATGTTTCAGTAGTTGGAGGAATGAAGAACAAGCCCTGCCCCCTCAGCACAGAGTGAGATGTCAGCTCCACTGAGCTGGATTCCATCTGAAAAGACAAGAGCACGTCCAACATCCCTCTGGCTTGCGAGCAATGCCGTCTGCAGAGACCTGTGTTGCACGCTGCTCTCTGCCAGCAGGGCCAGCATGTTAGTGAGTTTCAGCACCCATGCCTTCTGGATTCTCTGAACAATGAGTCAGCAGAAACCGTGGAAATGAAAATGAGTTACTTCAGTGGCAGTGACAGAGGACACCGTCACCAAAGAGGAGAGTTAAAGACTATGCATTGTGGTTTATTTGTCTTCTTTTTTTTCAAACTGAAGCCTAAACAGAGTATGCATTATCACAAAGGATGCATTTTAAGGCAGTTTAGAGAATTAAGGAACTTGCTGCACAGGTCTGTAATGAGGGTTTAATGGCAAAATTGCCTGACAGATGTGTAGAACTCATAAGTTTCACTTAATAGTAAGGTAATGTCAAGTTCACAAACAATTCGTTTTTTTATGTTTGTGTGTGTTATACAAAAGGCTTTCAGTGCTATCACATGGGCACACACACACACACATGTATTATTTGTACAAAACACTACTATCGTCCCAAGGCATACATGTTTTAATTAAAATGTCATTTTTAGGGTCAAGCCTGTGAGGGCATGCGCTAGTGCATACATCTTGCTTGTAAGACTCTTGTGTACAGTAAAGGGCTTGGAGCCTGCCTGTTACTCACCATTTGTTGGTTTGCAAGGCACTCTTCTTTACAGCTTTGTAATTTGTGAAGGCAAGACTGGCATCCATTCTGTTCCTCTGTGTGGAGTAGGGACCAAGCACTGATTGATTCAACTTAATTGGTGCGCATTCCATGCTCCTGGCGTGATTGAGGTACTATCGTTTTTTTTTTACTTTTTTATTTCTAGTGCCCAGCAAACAGAAGGCTTGCGACTGGTAAAAACGTCCAGCAGGACAAACAAAATTGCTGAGTTTTTTAAAGCCAACTTTCTTTTTCGTAAAGCTAACTTTTTTTACGCTAACTTTCTTTTATTTTGCCAAGTCATCTTTCCTCACTTTCCACTCATGTTTTTTTGTGTTTTCTTGTGGGTGCTTTTCTCAAAAGAAGAGGATCAACTTGTTTGAAATATTGCAAAGCAACATAGTTTCTTTATTATGAGTACTTTCTGAAATGATGCTTTAACATATAATCGTGCAGTACACCCCAATCGACCTCACTCCAATCTGCCCCACTACAATCCACCCAAGTCTACCCCACTTTACCCCACACCAATCCACCCTACTGCAATCCAAACCACTCACCCCAATCAAATCCACTTCACTCCAACCCACACTGTCCCAATCCCCCCAACCTACCCCAATATAATACGCCCTACTCCAATTCACCCCACACTAATCAAAAGCAATCTGCACCACTCCAAACCAATCCTCCCTGCTCACGTCCAAACCAATATGCCCCACTCTAATCTAAACCAATCTGCCCCACTCCAATCCAAAACAATCTCCCCCTCCACTCTGCCCCAATTCAATCCAAACTGACCTGCCCCCATCAGTCAAAAACAATCTACCCACTGCAGTCCACCTTCTCTTTAATCTTCCTCACTTTGTTTTGGATAAAAGTGGGCAGATTAGAGTTCAGTGAAATGGAGTGGTGCATATTGTTTTGGATTAGTTTGCCCCACTCCAATTTTCCCCACTCCAATCTGCCCCTCTCAGTATGCCACACTCCAATCGAAACCATTCGGAACCACTGTAATCTGCCCCACCTCAATCCTAAACAATCCGCCCCTTTTAGTCTGCCCCACTCCAATCCAAAACAATCTGCCCCACTTCAATCCAAAAGAGCCTGACACACTCCAATCCATTTCAATCCACCCTTTCCAATCTGCTCCGCTTTAATCCAAAACATCCTGCTCCACCACAGTTCCAAACAACCCACTCCCTTCCAAAACAATCTGCAACACTCCAAGCAATTCACCTCACCTCACTCCAACCCAATCCGCCCCACTGTATCCCAATTCACCCCACTCCAATCTACCCCACTACAATTCATTCCACCCTACACCAATCCAGTCCACCCCACACCTGTCCACTCCACCCCAATCCACCCCAGTTCAATCTACCCTACTCTAATCCAATACACTTCACGCCAATCCAGTACACCCCACCCAATCCACTACTCTCTGATCTTGATCCACCCCACTCCCGTCTGATACACCCCACTCCAGTTTGTTCCACCCTACTCCAATCCAATCCACCCTATTCCAATCCAATCCACTCCACTCCACTCCACTCCAATCAAGTCCACTGTCACCCAATCCACCTCAATCCAATACAGTCTGCCCTACTCCAATACAATCCACTTTAATTCAACCTACTCCAGTGCAATTCAATCTACATTAATCCACCCTACTCCAGTCTAATCCATCCCACTCCAAACCACCCTAATCTAGCCCAATTCTATCCAGTACACCATTCTCCAATCCAATCCACACCACTCTAATCCAATCCACTTTACTCCAACCCATTCCACCACATACACTTCAGTGCAATCCAGCACATCCATTCCAGTCCAGTCCACCACAATCCACTCCATCCCACTTGAATCTAACTCACCCCACTCCAAATCCACCACACTCTCATCCACTCAGTCTACCCTACTCCAATTCACCCCACCCAAATCCAATCCACCATACTCCATCTAATCCATCCCACCCTAATCCACCCCACCAAATTCAATCCACCCCACTCAGTCGAATCCACCTCATTCAATCTGCTCCACTCCACCCCAGTCTGATATACCCCGTTCTAATACACCTCAATACGTCACACCCCACTCTGATATACCCCACTCTAGTCCAGTTCACCCCATGCCGATCCAGTCCACCTCAACTCAATACAGTCCACCCCAGTCTACCCTACCCCACTCCAATCCCATCCACCACAACCCAACCCACCCCAACCCACCCAATCCCATTTTAGTCCACCCCACTGTACCCCAATCCACTCTACCACACTCCTTCCAATCCATCCCACCCTAATCCACCCCACCAAATTCAATCCACCCCACTCAGTTGAATCCACCTTATTCAATCCACTCCACTCCACTGCAGTCTGATATACCTCATTCTGATACACCTCAATCCGTCACACCCCACTCTGATATACCCCACTCCAGTCCAGTTCACCCCATGCCAATCCAGACCACCTCAACTCAATACAGTCCACCCCAGTCTACCCTACCCCACTCCAATCCCATCCACCACAACTCAACCCACCCCAATCCACCCCACCCCATTTCAGTCCACCCCACTCTACCCCAATACACTCCACCCCATCCCAGTTCAGACCACCACAATCCAATCCATCCAGTCTATCCTACTCCAATTCAACCCAACTCTAATCCACCCCATTCCACTTCAGTCCACCCCACTTAAATTCATCCACCCGCAGCACTCAGATCCACCCCACCTCAATGCAATCCACCCCACTCCAATCCACCCTAATCCAATCCAACACACCCACCCCAATCCAATTCACAAAATTGTAGCCCACCACATCCGATCCAATCCATCCCACCATATTTCATTCCAATCCACCCCACTCACTCCAATTCACCACACTCACTCCAATCCACCACTCTCTACTCCAGTGCATTCACTCTATCCCAATCCAATCCACCCACCCCATCCCAGTTCAGTCCACCCCATTCCAATTCATCCAATCAACCCCACTCCAATTCTATCCACCCTAATCTGATCCATCCCACTCCAGCCCAATCTAATCAATCCCATTCCAAATCTATCCATCCCACCCCAGCCCTATCACTCCAATCCAAACCACCTAATCCCATCTAATCCACCCGATCAAATCCACTCCAATCACATCCTCCTCACCCCCATTTAATCCAATCACCGGCACACCAATCCACTCCATTCCACTCAATCCAACCTACGCTACTCCAATCTAATCCACCACACTATCTCAATACACTCCAATACACTCCACCATATTCCACCCCACTCCACGACACTCTCTGCCACTGACCTCAACTCCCCTTTACTCAACTCTGTGACATTCTACTCCTCCCACACCACTCTAAGAGATTCCAACAAATCCACTATACTCCCTTACCTCACTCTGACACTCAGTGCTGAGTTTGAGCCAGTGGTTTCTGGTACTCAACACTGGTACTTAATTGTCAACACCAGTGCTTTTGATAGTCTGCCCCCTGGTACCACTGTTTGTCTTATTTGGATGAAAGCACAACAGTTGTCTATTAATTCAAGAATCCTTAAAATGACTAATACCTGCCTCCCAAGTCATTCTTATGGATGTGGGGGCCTGGAATAGTCTGAAATGTCACACTTGTAGTAGTGTGATGTTTAATAGTTGTGCTGATTTTGTCATTGGCAGCGCTGGCATGGGCACTGTGTGGTGCAAGCTGCAGTTTCCTCCTGGCAAGGGCCTCGGCACCTATTTTTTCACAAATTAAGCACTGCTGACACTTTGCAACTCTAACTTTTAGCCATGCTGGACAGCAGCCACACTGGTGTACACCATTGCAAAACACGCTGAGAAAGCCAATCGCTCTTGTATAGGTGAGACCTATTGGCCTTGCCAATGCTTGTTTTCTCTTGGAAACTTGTGAAGTAACATGCAGTGTCTCTTTCGTTACTGAGTAAGACATCAAAGTGTGGGGCTGCCGCTGTGCTCGGTCTGACCTCCAACTACACCCAGAAAGGGCACCACTGTGCAAAAGGAATTGAGGACTGTTTAGTGAGGCATTTGCACCTGAGATGCGCCGTAGAATGCCGCTGTGTTTCGGTGCCAGCAGATTGCCCTAGGCCACAATCAGCGTGATTAGACAGGTCACGAGATACCCTGGTAAAAAGGCTACTGGAACAGAATCCGCCTGGTAGCACTTAGAAGCCACATAAAATCGTGCATGTAGCTTTCGACAGACGGTATTTCTGGACTTTACCTTGGCACAATTTGTACATCTGAAAAGTCAATTTACAGCTGCCCTATCCAGAGGTTTCATCCGGGGCAGCAGTGATGGAAGCTGCCTCAACCTCGGAGGTGGAGGGAGCGCGTACACAAATGGCTGATGAGTGCACAGAAGGCAAAAATTGCCAATTGCCATTGAAAAGTGGGCGAGTAGATCATCCCGGCTTCCAAATTAAACAGTGTGATCCTGGGCAAACAACTTTACCGCGCGTAGCTTATTCGCCTGATTTGCAGAACAGGATCTACAAAACCGGAAATGATAGCTATGTAGCTGCTAAACTACTCTTTTAAATACGTTGCACGTATGGTACTGTATACTAAACTTCGGTACATGAGTTTGCTTTGACACATCAGATGCAGATAGTACAGGTAAAATCATATTTCTGGAAATCAGCGCACAGGGCGGAGTTTAAAAGCTGCTGCACATTCTCCCCGCACCACTCACCTGTGAGAAGGTGCAGAGATCCGGCCGGAGGATCGGGTCACCGCAGCTCTACAGATCGCCAAGCCGGGCAGGGCGCCCTGACCACCGCCCGAGCCTGCTGTAGATCCGAGGTATACGAGCCCAATCCAGAGGTGCTTCAATCCGGTGATCTGCCGAGCCCTGGGCTGGCTGCTGGCTGCTTCCTGGAGCGAGGTCAGGTGCAGTGATAATATTTCCGTGTCTTGATCCGGTACATGGTTTTGTTAAGGTTTGAGATCTGGCGAAGTTACGAATCTCCTGGCCCTAGATCTCATGCCTTATTAACCTACTACTATCCTAGTTTGGTACTGTACTGGCCTGGTATCACCTGGATCCTGGCTATAGTGCTTCTGAGACTGTTCTGGATTTGGCGCTGTATTGACTTGTTGCAGCCCGGATCCTGGTTCAAGTGCTGTATGGATACGGTGGTGCCCTGTTCTGAATTTGGTGCGGTATTTGCTGGGTTCTAGTGCTGGTCGGGTGATGTCCTGGATTTGATGCTGTACTGGTTTGGATCTGGTGGTGTATTCGCCTGGCTCTGTTCTGGATCTCACATTTTATAGACCTGTTGCTATCTTGATTCTGAATTAGGTGCTGTGTCACACAGTGCTGTCTAGATCTTGGATGCTCTGCTGTATTTGTTTTATGGTGTCCTGACTCTGGTTCTAGTGTTAACCTGATGCTGTTTTGCATGTAGTTGTGCTCTAGGCCCTGTTGATGATTCCCCAAACTACTGCTTCCTTGAACTGGTTCCTTTCTAGTGCTGCAGCGATCGGCATCGCTGGTGCGTTGATGATGTGCTATATGAATCTAGTGCTGTTGTGATCGTGTAGTTTCTTTAACCTGAGTGAAGTGCTGCAGGGATTCTATGCTACATTGGCGCTGTAGGTGTCTGGTAGTGTAAGTATCTGGTGCTGTATGAATCTGGTGCGATAAAGATCCAGCGCTGTATGAATCAGATGCTACCGGGATCTATCTCTTCATTCTGGATCCCAGTCCTGGTTTTCTATATATTTCACTATCGATCTCTAGGTATAGGAATGAAGTGCTGATTTGACCTGCCACCGTTCGTATTCGGTGCTGTATGGATCTGTGCTGCATGGATCCGGTGATCTATTTATTTGGTACTAAACCCAATACGGTGTCAGTCTGGTTTTCATCTGTCGTTATGTACACTCGGTGCTGTATGGTTCTGTGCTGCATGGCTTCAGAGATCTGGACCTATGTGGATCCAGTCTTCAGCTGATCTAGTGCTGCAAGCATTTGGAACTGAGCGGATCTGGTGCTCCACGAATCTAGTGCTGCAAGGATTTGGCACTGTGGGGATCTGGTGCCCCAGGGATCTAGCGCTGCACGGACTTGGCGCTGTGCGACTCTGGCGCTGGAGCTGCGCTGGTGGGGGATGCCGCGCGTGTGACTCCTGGACGTGCTGTTGCCGCGGCTCTGGTGCAGTCCA
Organism: Pleurodeles waltl; assembly: GCF_031143425.1. NCBI lineage: Eukaryota > Metazoa > Chordata > Amphibia > Caudata > Salamandridae > Pleurodeles > Pleurodeles waltl. Next base: position 76,025,231 of record NC_090438.1, read on the forward strand.
TACCTGGGTACCAACTCTATCCCATGTCGCCTCGCTCTGGTCCTTCTATTCTGAACATCGTACTATGAAGGCTCCTTCCGACGAACCTCCTGCAGGAAGAACCCAGTGACGTCATCCGTCGAATCACCGTCTTCCCGGGGCGCTGACAGACTCAGCCCATTCACAAAAATCCATCCCAATCCGAGGAGCCATCCGCGTACAAGGTGACAGGACGGCCGGTGTGTGTTTGCAGCAGCAACGAGACCCTGGGAGGAGTTCTGGACATGCCACACGCATAGAATAGAACACTCAACGTCCGCTTCAGGCACCTTTATATTGGGAATTATCAATACTTGTTATTTATAGTGCCTAGAAAGGGCATACGTGCAGTTGAGAAGCTCTAATAACAAGTTGTTAAATGATGTAACATACAATGAACATCAACGTAATACTAAGATTTTACTATGGTTGATTTTTACATAATTATACTTGACACAACATGTATCTGGTGCACTGGTTTCGTCATACTCAAGGATGGTTTTGTTCTCTACATCTTGTTAATAAGAAATGACCCCATTAAAGATAACAGTAAAACAATGGGCTGCTTTGTGCAAATGCAGTCAAAAAAGTGAGGAACATCTGAAGGAAAATGCCTCTTCTTCAAAGATCATTCCTATATTGAATTTTAACAGTACGGAGTTGTCGTATTCATTAATTGAAGACTGGATCATATGTACGCATGCTATATCTAAATAATTCCTCTAGGAGCATTTTTAAGTGAGACTTTGTAAATATAGCATGTGGAAAAGCCCACCTTAGTGTGCCTTAGCGTAAATAAATTACGCTAAGGCAGAGCTAAAGTGGCGCAAGAGGGCTCCTAAATCTGCCCCAAAGTTGATTTCTAAGTTAACGAACCTAAAATACAGGCACCTCAAGGCCAGACATCTCTTCTTGGACTACACAAATATAATACACTATAGCAGGTCAAAGCATATCCACTTTTATTCATATGCCCCAAAATGCTGGCACATTGTACAGCCTTAGCGTACTACCTCTAGTTACCCAATTAAATAACTGGAGGCCTGAAATAAGGAAAGAAAGTACCCACTCAAGATACCATGCCCTTGACTGCACAGGCCAGGGTCTAGACGCAATGCACACAACACAAAACAAACACACACATACTTCCGAACAGATGAGGCAAGAGGTGGGGAGGCATCAATCCGATGAGCAGCCGGAGACCTCAGTGGCCAGCAGTGGTGTGGTCCTTGCTCTCATCCTTAGGGGTGCTGCTGTCCGAGTCCTGAGAGCTGTTGCGAGCACCCCTGTTGCTGATGTGGGGATGTTGAAGGAAGACTGGGCACATTAGCCTGGTGAGGTCCCACCTGACCCCCTTTGCCCACCACCATGGTGCTTTGTCGTTTGAGGGCATGCTGGGAGATGGCGAATGCCTTCGCGAAAGGGGTCACCCAGGTGCCCTCCTGCAGGGGTGCACCTGTTGCATACACCAGCTGGCCTGATGCTGAGTAAGGCCCTGCATTAGCTGGTGCTCATGTGATTCCAGCAGGACGGTGGGTCCCATTGCTGCTGAAGGGATTATCAGAGCCTGAGTATACACTGTTGCTGCCATCTGAGGTGGGCACACTCTCTGTTTACAGCCCATGTCCCTGCGCCTCACTTTCTAATTTCACACTGCAACCCTGCAGGGCCCTGTGTGCACAGTCCATGCACTCTCTCTCCTCCAAGTCAAGGCTCCCATCGGATCAAGTGCCGCTTTGTTGGAGAAAACATTAGTTCCAGGGTGCATTCCCAATATTCCACATTCCTACAAAGGCACTTACCAAGGATCGCCTACAGGCCACGCAATGAGCCAGTAGTCCTGTTTCCTAAAAGGTATGCTGTCCTCTTGTCTGGCCCCCATGGCTGGTCACCTGCCATCCTTTGGACAGCATGGCCAGCTGCCACACCGTTCAGGCAATCCTCCAAAATGTGATGAATACATTCCTGTGACATGACCCACCCAGGGGACCGCACTCTTTTTAAAAAAATGTTTTTGCCACAGTGGATGCCCTGTGAATTTGCAGCAACATTTAAAAAAAAAAACATTTTTGTGCCCCCGGTTTGGTCCCTGTGGGACCCCGCCTCTAGGCCTAGGGGGTCATGGCATTCCTACCCTCTCCTCTCTGTTATTTCTCACTTTTTTCTTGGGACTCTGCTGAGTCTGTGTCCCAAGATGGCTGACAATACTTTCTGGTTGAAGTATTGGCAGCCAATCAGATCTCACCATGAGATCTGTGCAGAGGTGCCACCCAAAGATCCATTTTTATTTTTTATTTAATAACTCCATGTTGGAGGCGGCACATTCTGGTTGGCTGTGGCAAGGGTCCAGCCAGGCAGAATCTCGCCACTCTCATCAGTGATATAACATGCGCTCACCCTTGGGTAGCTTGGCACAGAGCAGTCAGACTTATCACAGAGGCAGAGGCAACGTGTAAAGCAAAGGCACAGCATGTTGCCATCACAGCCATGCTGAGCTGCACAAATGAGACTTCACACACCGTGTAGGCATATAAAAAATGTATTCATAATCCACATTGTCAACACATGTAGATCTGGGCATAAAACATGTTTAGCAATAGAGTTCACAATATTCTGGCCAATTGTGCGTAACACCAATGACAGTATGTGCAAGTGAGGAAACAAAACATTCCCTCCCTGCACCCTCATACGATGCCAAACGATGTCAGCACAAGACCCACCCTTGAGTTTACCAACTTTGATGTAACACTTACATTCAGGATTCACCCCAGTTCCCAACGCTAGCAGCAATGAGTACATACAAAGGTTGTAACACTCCACATAGCTTCACTGCCACACTGGTAAATCATAACGACCACCTTAGGAATTCCCTGGCAGAAGAACGTGACCAGAAACACCACGGTGCTGCCCTCACATTCACCCGCACTCAGTCCCATGCATTAACTCTGCACCATCAGGTGGGGCCACGGGTATCAGTCGGCTCATGTGCACACACACACTCATATGCACAGGCTCCCAGCCCCCTAATGCAGTGCCCTGATCTCCAGCTAGTGGATGCCACTGTGTTTGCAGGTACCCTGGGTCCCAAACCACCCTCCACTCACCACCCAACTTTGGCTATCCCGTCCCACCACAAACCATAGATTGAGTCAACCTTGCCCCTGGATACTAGGCCTCTCGCGGCCCTAGTCACACTATGCAGGATCCAAGGGAGAAGATCGGAGGGTGGAAGGAAAGACAACAGCCGATCTGGCAACAATTAGCAAGGAGAAGGTTGGGCTCCCAGTAGGAGGTTCACTCAGAGGTCTGTAACTTCACTGGGGCCGCCCGTTAGCCACTGTGGCACTCAGCCCTGCCAGACAGTCAGCGTTACAATATAGTTACCAATTTTGGCACCCACGGAACGCAGGTGCACCGTCAGGGTGTGTTGACTTGAGTTGCCCTTGACAATTTTTGTTGCACACGACAAGGCACTAGGTCCGCACCCCTTTACAAGGAGTTGCTGCATCTGCTGCACGGTGACTTGAGTTGTACCTGACGTTTATGCTCCTACATGAAAAGTGCTCAGTGCTATACCTCCACAAAAATGAGGCACATCATCAGGGCCCGATGACCTGAACCCCCCCAACCATACGATCACTCCAAAGGCAATTCCCAATGTACTACCTTCTCAGGAGGAGCACTAGTCTGGTGCATGATGACTTGAACCTCACCAGACAATGCCAGATGCTCCCACAAAGAACGTTAATCCTGCACCTTTCTGGAATGAGGCACAACGTTTAGCACTCGATGACTTGAGTCAGTCTAGATTATCCAGCCACACAAGGAACTTCGTTTCTGTACTTCCCTGGAATGAGGCAAAACATATGGTGCACGATGACTTTAGCCACACCAGATTGCCCAATCACACTCTTCGACGAAAGTCCAGTCGTACCATACAAGGCAGTGTATAGCATGGCTTTGATTGCACCCCCACCTCTGAGTGTCACAACCTATGAATGGGGCACAGCATGCAATACGCATGCCACCGAGGGTCACACAAGAGAAATGCAAACAGCATGCTATGTGGGGTCCCACAACGAGTGATCCCACTCACACTACAAGACGTCTCTGCATGCAGTGTCCCCACAATGAAGGGCCACTCACCTGAAGTGTGGGCAGTACTTGGAGGCCCTGCACCAGGTAATTCTGGTCCCCAGACACAATACTTAATCCACGCTCATGCTGCTGCTGCCCGGTGGAGTTCAGCATACGATGTATGCGCAGAAAAGGGCACCGCTCTCCAGATGTTACTGGCAGACAATGTAAATCCCTCGCATGAGATCTTGGTGTCCCTGAGACCTTCCCAGAGAACAGGGGGCAGCCAACCTGCCCTTGGAGAGCAGACCTAGGGTTACGACACAGAAACAGCCAGTTGGCTCAGGACAGCCACAATACAGGAAGTGTGCATGGGTCCCGTCCTCACACAGATTCCTCTGGCATTGTGCACCACACCATCCCGGAGCACCCGTCCTGCGTCACCGTAGATGCAACTCAGCCTTGCTGAAGGATAGTTCCCCTAGTTATACTAAAGTGCACCTTTGAAGTTAGGGGTGGTTCAAAGGGTTCTCCTTGGAACCACAGATGTCTCCCCTAAATTTGCTCCCCATCCACCCGAGGACATGGAATGTAGATCTTCATCTTTAGTGGAGCCATGCTCTGGCTCTGAGAGGCTAAGTGTCAGAAATCTCTCCCTCTAATAAATCTACCCCGGCCTTGAATGACAGGGGTCAGTCATTCTAGATGCCCACATTTTATAGCTGTTTCTTGGGTAATGCACTCAGCGGAATGAAGCTGAATTTACGGGACACAAAAATCATTTTAGAATTTAGAAATGTCCAGTTCCTAGAAGTGGCATTTCTAGGTCATTAATAATAAAACCACCTTTACCATTAGAGGGGGTTTGTCACTCTGAATCCAATGATACCAAACATCGTGAGGCTGCTCCTCTGCAATCCACTATTGCAGCCAGACTTTTTTCTCCCATTTTACCTTATAGGCAGAGCAGCTCTCATGGACAGTGCGAATATGCATGAGTGTTCCGCACTCCCTGGGCACATGTGCCCTGGTGCACACTCAAGAATGGAGAATTAGGTTACATCCACTACAAGGGGCAAGTGCGCCTATACTGGCCTGTGCTGTCAGACTCAGTCCCTAAGTTAGAAAACCCTCATGCAAGTGTGCACATTTTGACATGTGATGCCAGAAACAATATCTATAAAGAAAACCACCCGTGTGCCAGTATGTGTACACGGGTTAGTGCCCAACTTACTATAGGTGTGACACCCCTGTGCAAGTTGGCACCTAAAGGCCAGCTACGCCAGCCTCAATACATATATAAACCCACATCACACAGGTGGGCACACCCTGGCCTATCAGGCCTGGCTCCGACCTCAAAAGGTCCTCTGGCACAAGTGCACACCCCAGGACCTGCCATGGTTGGTCCTGCCCATGTCGGTCATGCCACCTCTTACCCACTAGAGGACATGCACACGCACCTCCTCCACCTACAGAGGACAGTGCCCAGGGCCCCCAGGCCACTTCTATGGGACCGGCCCATCCCATGGGCATGGCAAACCTCCCTAGGCAGGGGACACTCACATGGAGATCTTCCCTACCATAGCTTAGTACTCTTCTTATACATGCCCTGACATAGTTCTACCACCTGACCTGTATTTGAGGAACCCCAAGAGAGGTGTAATGGTGGCTTAGGGTTGGGCCCCACATAGAGACTGCCACCCTGAGTGCAGGTGCACTAGCACCCCCGCCGGCCCATCCAATCGGACCTAAGACATGGTTGACAGGGTCTTTTAGATGGTGCCACGCACAGTGCGACGTCCCCCTAGTAGCCAGGGCCGTACCTGTCCCAGGTATGTGGGGTACCTTTATTATAAGGTCCTTCTGGGTACAGCACCTCAACCATGCCCATATCCGCCCCTCCCCAGCATAGGTAGGAAGGGCATGTGCACTTTCCCACTGCCGTACAGTGAAGAAGTGCTCAGAGTCCGAAGGTAAATCACACGGGAAGCCAGCAAAGACTGGAAGAAAGAAAGCTAAATATTTTAGGAAAATTCCCCAAGAAGTGTCATGTCTAACACTCCAAAACTACTGAATGGAATTACACCAAATTACAGAAAGGGCTCTTTCTGGACAAAGAGCTAGCTTTCTACCAAATATGGGGTAATTCTGTCCAGCAGTTCGGGCTTTAGTCGTGTCTAAACGTCCCACGGGAACTTGTAGGGGGAAAATGCATTTTGGCATCCCCCTTTTTCTCGGATACCTCTTGACGAATCAACCCAAAACTTTCAAGACAGTGGCCTAAGTGATTGGCGTACTACTTATGAAAATTTTGTGAAGATTTGTTAAACAAATCAAATCAAATCATTAACATTTATAAAGCACGCTACTCACCCGTGCGGGTCTCAAGGCGCTAGGGGAAAGGGGGGGGGGTTACTGCTGCTCGAAAAGCCAGGTTTTTAGGAGTCTCCGGAATGCGGAGTGGTCCTGGGTGGTCCTGAGGCTGGTGGGGATGGAGTTCCAGGTCTCGGCTGCCACGAAGGAGAAAGACCTCCCACCCGCCGTGGAGTGGCGGATGCGAGGGACGGCAGCGAGTGCGAGGCCAGAGGAACGGAGGAGGCGGGTGGGGACGTAGAAGCTGAGGCGTCGGTTGAGGTATTCCGGTCCCTTGTTGTGGAGGGCTTTGTGTGCGTGGGTGAGAAGTCGAAAGGTGATCCTTTTGCTGACTGGGAGCCAATGCAGGTGTCTCAGGTGTGTGGAGATGTGGCTGTTGCGGGGTACGTCGAGGATGAGGCGGGCCGAGGCATTTTGAATGTGTTGCAGGCGATTTTGGAGTTTGGCGGTGGTCTCAGCGTAGAGGGTGTTGCCGTAGTCCAGGCGGCTCGTGACGAGGGCGTGGGTCACGGTTTTTCTAGTGTCGGCGGGGATCCAGCGGAAGATCTTGTGGAGCATGCGGAGGGTGAGGAAGCAGGCGGAGGACACGGCGTTGACTTGCTTGGTCATGGTGAGAAGGGGGTCCAAGATGAAGCCGAGGTTGCGGGCGTGGTCTGTGGGGGTCGGTGCGGTGCCGAGGGCCGTGGGCCACCAGGAGTCGTCCCAGGCGGACGGGGTGTTGCCGAGGATGAGGACTTCCGTTTTGTCAGAGTTCAGCTTTAGGCGGCTGAGCCTCATCCAATCTGCGACGTCCTTCATACCCTCTTGTAGGTTGGTCTTGGCACTGGCGGGGTCCTTGGTGAGGGAGAGTATAAGTTGGGTGTCGTCGGCGTAGGAGGTGATGATGATGTCGTGCTTGCGTACGATGTTGGCGAGGGGGCTCATGCAGACATTGAAGAGTGTTGGGCTGAGTGATGAGCCTTGAGGTACTCCGCAGTGCCAAACAGTGCCAAATGCTTTGACTATGGAAACTAGGTCCTAACTATAACCAACTACTGGCAACTGTAAGTACATTTTATACATATATCTGTATGTGTGTGTGTGTGTAGTGAATCCTTGTTTGTTTTAATGGGATAACAGGAGTTAGCTTAGCCTCTGGCTTGCAGACTCGTGCCCCCGTCACCAATGACTTTTAACCTACTTAGCTTGCTCTGTCTTAGCCCATTTAACTATTTAATTCTTCTAAGATCGCTGAATTGTTTATAGTTAGGCCACTTGTTAAGAGTTACATTATCAGTGTCACCGCACTAAGGCGTCAAGATCAAGCAACAAAGACAAACAAACAGTAGGTGTTCACACTTAAGAATTTTCCCTCGCTATACTTTTGAGGGATTGCTTATATTAATTGCCGTCCCAAGCATGTCTGTTATCTATTGTTTGGGAACACACCTACGTCAGGGGTCCTTGTAGATCTGTATAAATACTTTGCACTTTAGACAGATAATCAGAGAGATTCCGACCAGAGGGCATCGCCACCTTCGCTGATATCGATGCTGCACTCCGTCTTGACGCTGACCCAGTCTTCGTGTCCCTGCGGAGTCTGAGATAGAGACCTCATTCCAAGGTAATGAGGGTTGGGGGCTCCTCTCAAGGACATGGCATTGGCAGACTAAGTTTAGCAAACCCAGCTCTCCTTTAGGTAGGAGGTTAGGCCTTTCACATTAGGGTATTAGGACATATTACATCTCGTATGTCTTTTCTATGCATTGCAAGATGGTGGGGGTCTTCGTAATAATGACTCTCGTCTTCACAATACTGTTTCTTGCATTATTCATTATCCTAATCATTGCAGCCCATGCAACTTATTGCAAATTTCAGTTATGTTGAATAAAAACTATTGAAACTTTACTGCATCTTTGTCATTGCCTGTGTTTGTATGAGACATGATATATCTGTGAGAAAGGGGTAATCTCCATTTAACCACAACACTCCCTGAGATGCCTTATTCTCGAGTCCATGCGTAAAGGCTGCCACAAATCCCCTTTTACTATTGTGTTTCTGGTGAGGTGCTGCTAGTGAGCCGGTAAGATTGGGACAACAGTTGCGACTTGTTGTGGGAAAGGCGTAGTCGATTACAAGCAAAAGTACTGTCATCCTTTAACCAGCAGTCTTGCCCAGAGCAAGAGTCCAAACTACGAAATGGCGCCACCAACGATGGTGTTTAGGCACTAATTTACGGATACCCCGACTATCACTGTCTCACAGACAACAGGTACCCTAAGTACAATTGTACGGAGACGTCCGTGGTATTTTGGGATATTCCTCCTCAGATGAAAAGGTAACACCTGATTAAGCTGTAGGTTGTTCGAGCTCGAACTCATAAAAGGACTTTATTCCCCATTTTGGTGTTCCGTTTTTCTAAGCAAATACGGCTAACGCCATTGACATTCCTGAAAATGCTAGACAAGCACTAACACATCATTTATTAATGCATGGCCTTACAGATGAGGGTGGGATGTTGCTCTTATAATAGAAGCTAAAGAACCATACCAAACAGAAATATTTTACTGTTGGGTCACCTTTCCTGAAGTCGACCAAAGAACACATACGTTCCACACATATGAAATTGCGAACGTACCTCATTGGTACCGAGCATGCCAGTATCATGAAATATCGCTCACATACCAAGAGCATCAGAACTAGTTCGAAGGCGCCCTACCACATGTACTACAAAGAGTGAGGTTAGGTCCATTGAGTAATGACGGACCAACATGCCCTATGTTTGGCACCTACTCGCCTCACCCAGGCATACAGAATATGCAAATAGCAGATCTGCGAGATTTATATAATGAATTAGTGACATTATATAGAAGATTAGTTCAGTTCATAATGCAAACATTGAACACAACACCAGCACGTCCAGCACCCCCAGCACCTGGTGGTTATCAATTGGCTACTAGGATTAATCCACAAACAGTGCATACTATTAGGGGTAAAGTGCCTGTGGAACGGGAAAAAATACCATTGTGGATTGCCCAGAAAACAAATCAGCTGGAAGCTGTGTTTCCCCATACAGGGACCACAGGAAAAACATAGACTGATCACTATGTGCTTGCCTTTTGGGATGGTTCCCTCGGTGGATGACTGTGCCACATGGGGTACAGTCTTCGCTGCCATATACACTACCACACATGATACCCCGACAATTGCCAATTTACCGGAAGTGTTAAAACAAATACAAAATGTGCATGGGGCTGCACCAGCCCTGGATTTGGGGATGAAATTAATGCGTAACTTTGATGCTGTATCCTTAATAATACTCAGTAACATTAAAGGGGAAGCTGTAGTACTGGCAATTCGCCAGCATCTCCGGGAAACTCCACACCAGGAACAAGAGAGACAGGTACCGAAAATAATTTCCGACACCTATACTAGTATAGGCCGGGATAGTTTGGGAGCCAAACCAAAGAAATTGGAGCTACCCCAATAGGGTTTATGATTTAAAAATTCAGATAGAGGGAGACGTGGAGCGCACTATTAGTGTGATATTTTGGGATGAACTTACTAGTGATATCCTATTAGCCGAAAGAGACTGGCCACCTGAATACGTCCGAAAGCTCCCACATGGGGAAGATGTCATTTTGCCTTCTTTCTCCGATCAGGCACCTGCGTTATATCGCAATCATGTAGGTTGGGACAAGGAGTTTCCTTGTCATGTAATTCCCGTTAGGTCTACACCCCAACCGTAGCCACAATATCCTGTTAAACATGAAGCAAAAGCTCTGGTGAGGGAGATCCTCGCCCAACTTGATTACCAGGGAGTGATGGAGCCCTGTACATCTGCAATGAATAATCCGTTATTTCCCGTTGCAAAGCCAGACCATTCATACAGAATAGTCATTGATTATAGACATTTAAATAGTCATACGCGCACATATGCTATACAAAATTCACGCAGCGCGGCACTAATAAACAATATAGTGCGTAAAAAATATAAAACAACATTAGACATTCCTAATGGATTCTTCTGCCAGAATTTAGCACATGAAAGTCGGGACCTGAGTGCATTCTCATTTGGCTCTCAGAAACGCTTTTGTCATTTACCTCAAGGCTATAACAATAGCCCAGGGCTATTTTCAGCCTGTGTAACATCAATATTACATGATATTGATTCTGAGGCGTTATCCTACGTGGATGACATATATCTCACAGACGACGTCCTTGACATTCATCTTACAAGGGTCGATCGAATCATTCTGAGGTTTGCAGACTTGGGTTACAAATTAAATTTTAAGAAAAGCCAAATAGCCTTTCTCAGTGTAATATTCCTGGGATATGAGCTATCAAACGAGGGAAAGAGCCTGGCCCTGCTTTTTCTAGAAAAAAGTACTAAACTGCACCCTCCTAACACACTTAAGAAAGTTCATTCATCACTAGGTTTCTTTAGCTTTGGCAGAACATACATTCCGGATTATGCACAACGGATCAAGCCACTTTATGACTTGGTTCAGCCCAATTTTTCTAGCAGACACTGGACAATTGAACACACACGCATCCTTAGGGAAATGCAACAGGACATGCTAGTAGCTAAACACTTCCACACACGTGACAATAAAACAAATTTGGTCATCAGAATAATTACTGGTGCCATTGGATTTACTTATGTCACCTTCAATAAGGGTGACACGGTACCAATAGCGTATAAATCACATTTATACTCCAATGCTGAATAGCGTTTTGCACCTACAGAAAAGATTCTGACGGCAGTTCAGATGGCCGTCATAGAAGAGAGGTCACTTACCCAGGAGAAACGTATTATTGTTGTCTCCCCAGTGCTGGCCTTAGAGGCTGTCACCAAAGCAAGCATTCCTAACGCTAAAGCATTACATCCACGTTGGATTCAATGGGCAACGTCTCTGACCGCCACTGATGTCGATTACATATTTGATCCAAAACTTCAGACACAAGAGTTTCTCTAGTACAAACAAGAGTACCCCGCTCCTCTAAATATCTTGCCACTAGACAACAAGCATACTGTCATATACACTGCTGGTTCAGCACAACCGGCTGTAGGTACTAAACATCAATACTCTGTAGCTTGCGCAGCCGTGAACAGAGTGATGGAAGATGGAGTTTTCCCCCCTCACAATACCTACATGCAGCCCTTAGGGGACTGCACAGCCCAGTTGGCTGAGCTTAAAGCTCTTATTCTAGCGCTCGAAAATACTGAGCCAGGATGGCAGACTTTAATAGTCTGTGACTCTTATTACTGCGTCCAGTCATACAATGACTATCTCAATCATTGGAAACTGAACAGGTTTAGAGATTCTAAAAGGAACACCATTAAACACAAACTACTGTGGGGGAGGGTGGCTGATCTTATGGATAAGCTGCCGTGTGTCCATGTGGTACATACATTGGGTCACCAACTTGTCGGAGTACACGTTACTGGTAATACATTGGCCGGTGAAGCGGCCAGAGCAGCAGTAGCTAAGGCTTCTGTAGCTGCAGTGACTCGTTCTCAGACGAGATTGGATAATGAAATGTTGACTGGTGTTAAAGCTTTGGCTGCAGGCAAGTCCCTTCGAAAAGGATACCCTACAAACTACACTTACGAAATCAGTGCTCAGAATGTTGCTTACACAACAATTCCTGGGGTTGGAGATCGAGTGATCCCCAATGAAGACCAGAGATTAGACCTAATTAAAGCAGTGCAGGAGGGTGTCGCTTCTGCACATGCTGGTATTTCGGCCACGATAACAGCCCTACAGAAACGCTTCTGGTGGCCTGGACTATGCAGACGAACAAAACAGTATGTCCTTTCCTGTGACATTTGCCAGCAGATCAAGGGCTCTAATATCAAACGCCCACTGCAGACATCCCTCTTAGTGTCCAACAGGCCACTACAGTGTGTGTACCTGGACCATTGTGGTCCCTTACAGCCTGATTGTGCATACAAATACATTTTAGTCACTGTAGATTCTTGTACTAGATTCCTGTGGGTATGGCCACAGCGGTCGGCTGACGCCCGGTCTGTTATAAAAGACTTGCTGATCTTTATCAGTACATGTGCGGTTGCAGCATTCCATTCGGACCAGGGCCCTGCATTTGCCTCTAAGGCATTCAGGGACACCATGGGGACGATGGGTGTTGAACTCCATTACTCCTCACCATACCATCCCAAGGGAAATTCGGTCGTGGAGAGGCGGAATCGTGATCTAAAGCAGTCCTTAACAGCTTGAGTATTAGGTTCAGGTCTCAGTTGGTTACATCACCTCTATGGGGTCCAGAAAGCACTGAATAATCTGCCAAGACGGTCCTTGGGGGGACACACTCCATATGAGGTTCTCTTTGGGATACCTGTGTATGTCCCCGATCTTGATGCCCCTGGGATGGTGGCAGCAGAAACACCATTTGACATAAATGAACGTCTCACTGTTTTACAGGAGCTTCAGCAATTTCGTGATGATAAATCATCTGCAAGTGCTGCCACCTTAGGAATAAGGGATTTAGCGAGAACTTCGACTGGCTGGATTCCTAAAGTTGGGGATCTGGTTCGTGAGAAGATCGCAGTAAAGAAGGAGTTTGGTCCATCATACAGAGCACCTGTACCGGTCTTGGGAATTCAAGGCACCAGGACCGTCATCTTACCACCATTGTCTGGTTCTAAAATGAACAGATTCATCTCCATTGATGACATCAAACTACACCATGTGGCTGATCCTTCACAGTAGACCAAGAGGTCCCTTGGGTGGTTCCCGATCCCCTCTCACTACCCAACAGGACATACATCTACATAGTAGGATGAACATCACCACTAAAGATTATGCAACAATGTCGAATGCTGTTTTGGAGTGTAGCTTTTATAATAAAAAATTAACATGAACTGCTTGCAAAATAATGCGTAATGAAGCTGCATAGAAAATGCATTAATATATTTCTAATGTACGTGTTTGAAATGTGCCCACGGGGTGTGGCCATCAATGTATACGATGATTAATGAAATTGACTAATAATGATTTATTAATGTACTAATGTATGATTTTGTTTTAGCATAAAGAGTATATGTTAAAGTTTTGTTGAATAAATCATTAGGCCTTAGTTAGCAAGGGCCTAGCTGCCTGGTCTCATAGTAAGTGTGTTTTTCTAACGTGCGATGTGCTGTCTTCCTAAGGACGAGTAGCTGTACTTTTCCAGAAGCTGGATATGTGTGTGTAACCGTAGTAAATTCTTTCTCATGGGACCCGACTTGCTCAAGGAGACATTCTTGTTGAATGCAACAGTGTAATTCGCAACAGGTACAAGGTCGCCTGAACTGCTAAAGACAATGGAGCTACTGACTGAAGCTGTGCGTGTAACTTTTCTTACCTGCCATCTCACCCGATGAAGACGTAAGTCACAGGAGCCAATGAACTGTATGTGAACTGTCTTAGGTGAAAATTCTAGCAAAGTGACCACTCAACCATTGGACAAGAGATAGTGGTGCACCAAATACTGACCAATGGGAAATTAGAGACTTGTCTGGCGAATTCAATTTAACGTCGTGTCACAAGGAGACATCAGCCATTAGAGGGACACCCCTGCTGTTACTCTGGCATTCCGTCTTCACCTTTGCTGCTTTGATTCTTCAAAACCCATCCTCACCTTGTCTTGCCCGATATCTATTTCTTCTCCTCCTTAAGAGGGAAGAACTTTCTGCCCCGTTAGCTGAGACTTTGCTGTTCTATCCTGGCTGATGGCGGATCGACTACTGTCCTGAGGACGAAGACTGATTCTGTATGCTGACCCATTATGGAGGGTAACTATATGATAATGAAATTGTAATTGTCTGTTTGCCTTTCCTTTCTAGGTACCAACTGCTTTTGACAGAGACCATAGTTAGATGTTTTACAAATTTGTGTTACCAAATTGTTTTGCATGAAGCCCAACATGCTGATGCTAATTCGAGGTTAGTTAAGGAGTTCACTAATATTGGGTGCAGATAGACAAAATTACTGAATCTTTGCTGTGTTGAATAGATGCGCAAAGGATACTCTGCTAAATAGATCCATGTTGACGCTGTGTTTTGTTCTAATGTTTATCATCTTTGCTTTGCTTAAATCTTACTCATGTTGCTATATCTTGACATTGATGTGTTTCCTGGTGTTGAGACTAATAAACTTGCTAGTAAATTGTAATCAATAGGGAATAAATCTCATAAACCTTACTAAAGTTTTGTGTGGTTATTCGTGGCTGAAAGGTCATTGGTGAGTTTGGATCCTTATTAATGTCATTAATTAATTTGATTAATTTGCCATTGTGAATAGTGATGAGGTTATTGATCTATCGATGGTTATGCTGATTAGTTATCTCATCTTAAGGTGCCTCCAATCAGGGTCAAAAGATTAATTGGCCTTAAATGAGCCCCAGAGTAAGTAAATTACCTAGGGCGGGACACGTTATCAGTTCTGGTAGCATAGGACGGTTTAGGCCCTTTGGGCCCTAGGACGCGGGACCATTGTTTTAGGATTGTTTTTGAGACAATGCAAATTGGAGAGATGATGTTCCCCTAAGCCCCAAATGACTTTCCCAGGACCCCAGAGCTTGCTGAAGTCAGTTGTGTATGTTTTCAGCGTTCTTGTGATGGTATGAGTGAAGTAGAATTTGCGCTTGCACAGCTTATGCATATCGCAGGTGAATTGTGAAGTCCGTGAGAGTTTTAGGCCAGGTGATGTTTTAGTAGGAGTGGGCGTACTCCGCAGTATGAGAGTAGGGAAGTCGGCGAACTTCATGTGAGTGTGGCGCTTTGTGCTAAAAAATTGTCCACGTGGTTGTTGATGATGTACGGACCCTGCGTGGTCTAAGACTCTGAAGTATATTGATAAGTGTATGAGACACTTGGGTTTATGTTGTAATTTGCGCAGTTTAATAGGTCAATCGGGCGTGATTGACGAGTCGAGTTCAAGTCAAAGTGAGTGAATGAAAACCTTCGATGAAGATTTGGTAAGTTCTAAAGTGCACTAGGACGAGCCATTGACAAGTCGAGAGTAGAATTTGCGGGTCTAATTCTGCTTGCGAGTGCGGGAGCTGAGAAGGAGAGAGTAGCAACCGAGGCTTCAATTGAAATCTCTGTAAAGTTCTGAAGTGATTGTGTTAACCTTCCTGTAGTAAACCGGCAAATTTGAGTTTGTTGTTAAAGTGCTCGCAATATATTGCATTAGTTTTGCGTGAATAGAGAGTGAGGAAGACAAGCCGTAGGACTTTGTCAGCCGCAGTGAGTGTGAGTGTGACGTCATTGGAGCCGCGCTGGGATAGGTCAGTTAGTGAGAAGGGTCGCACACGGATTGGCAGCCGTCCGTGAGAGACAATTGGTTAAGGAGGTAGGTAAAAGGGTGTTCTGGGAATTAACGTCACTTCCTGATTCAGTTATAAACGAAATAAGAGACACAAAAATGAAGTTCTTCAAGGCTCTAAAGAGCACTTTGAGGGGAGATGTGTACATTACCGCGAGTGTGGGGGAGCCTACGCCGCCAGAGGATACTCCGGCTTATGCAGTAATGGAGGAGATGGGAGTCGCGCCATGTCTTCGGCTAAAGCAATGGTGCAAATTAACAGAGAAAGATGGGTGTTTGGCGTTTCCAGAGAATGGGACGTTCAACATAGGTGTTCTAGAGAATTTGCGGAAGGCGTTAAATGAGCAGAAGCCGCCTCCAAGGCCAGCACAGTTTGAGGCATTAGCAATTTGGGAATTAATGGCCATACGACAAAGGCAGCGAAAGTTTGAGAGGAGAATGAGAAAAGCAGAAAAGACGCTAGCGGAGGCTAGGTGGGATAGCGAGACCAGGATGTGGAGAATAGAAATAATAGATGGAGTCAGGATGTTTCCCGCAATAATTCAAGAAACCGACACACAAGGAAGAAAGGCCACTTGTAAAACAGACAAGGGTTCGAGTAGAGGGAAAAAGAATAACAGGTCTTGGGCAGACGCAGATGACTCCGATGATGACGAGTTCCTTAATCAGTTGTTACAGGATCGTCCACTGCCATATGTCATGAATGACAACAGACCAAGTACTAGTGCAGGTCTTGTGAATTCCATACAGAATCAGGGAACAGCGCATACAGCTCAGGTAAATGCAGTTGCGACAACAGCTCCAGTGCAGAATAGTGTCAGTGTATCCACTGCGCCAGAGATGCAGACACAGTGGCAGCCACCACCGGTTCGGAGGCTCTACCCTGATGTTCCAGTATTAAAGACCACTACGAATTTGACGGTGCCTCCTGATCAAGCATATATAAGATCAAAATTGGTACAAATGGAGCCAACTCCACTTCTGCTGCCCCAGCCGCAGCAACAGATGGTTCCGAATTACACTTCGGTCACAGGACCGCAGTCAGTCACAGCACCCATAATGAATCAGACTATGGGAGCTAATGCTCCCCAGGGTCTGGGAGACAGGCAGACGCCAGCTGCTATATCTTTGCCGATTACAGTCGGTCCAACCGTACCTTTGTATGCACAGGAAAAGCCTAGTGTATGTGACCAAGGGGTAATGACTCAAGAGGTGCTAAGAGGAGGTGTTTGCAGGAAGTTCCCAAGGGATGACATCAGGAGAACAGATAGCAGAGAGATATAGGTCCTTGTTGGATTTCAGTCCAATTGGGGTTCCTCTAGAAACAATGAGACAGTCTGGGTTGGGACGATTAACTCCACAGATACCCAGTACGAACATAATGCAACCACCAATGATGCAGGCTGGAAATATCTTGTTGCAAGGTCTGACTGCACAACAACTGAATGAATGGCTAGACAAGCTGAATTCACCACAGACTACTCCTGCGACAGCAGAGTGGTCGGAGAGAGAGGAATACCTGAATTTTGTGAGGTTGGGCGTGGTAGAAGCTGAATTAGTTGAAGGGAGCATGGGAGTGAATAGGCCAGAGTCATACACTGAAGTAGAATTGAGGTATCTGTGTCCAAAAATAACCAAAGAAGTAAGCAAGGTGCACCAAAGTTTGGCGAATCTAGCAGACAAATATGGCATAGACTTAGACAATACTAAGCATCTAAAGAGGAGTTACAGATTGGACTTCGAACCCAAAGATTTTGATCACATGAGGTCTACTGGGATGAAAGCACACCTTAAAGAAATTTTACAGAGCGCGCAGGTTTGGGGGGCCTTAGAGAAGTGGGAAGGTAGATGGGCGAAGAAGAGAGACAAAAGGAAAAGTGATTGCTTGGAGCAGCAGCAGCAGGCAAAACCAGTGCCAGATACCAGTACCAAAAAGATGCTACCCATGAGAGAAACAGCTGGAGGGGTTCTTGTCCACGTACCGTGGTCCTGAGGTGACATTCTGTCCTTCACGAATGACTTCCCCAGGCTGAGAGAAAAGCCGATAGAGTGGTATCAGCAGACAGACAGATTTGTGAAGCTCGTGAAGTGTCTTTGGGAAGACTTGAATACATTGTTTGAGATCATTGTTCCTACTGATTTGTGGCTCGAGTGCAAGAGAAGTGTCGACTGGCCGACTGCAGAACCGGCAAGGGATAGGGCTACCGGAGCACCCTCTCCGGAGGTAATGAAGTATTACTATAAGGTAATTGAGTTCTTAAAGCAGAAAGTGTTGCAGAAGAATATTGATTGGCAAAAGATTAAACGAATGGCACAAGAGGGCAAAGAGTCGATACATGCTTACTATGAGAGTTTGTTAAAAGCATTCAAGCATTACAGTGGCACGGAAGTCATAGAGCCGAAAGATATGAATCACCTTGTGTTCAGGTTCGTTGAAGGGCTGAGAGCAGAAATTAGCCAGATGATTAAGAATCATTTTATCTGTTGGCAAGCGAAGCCCATTGATGAGGTACTGCAGTATGCAAAATACTGTAGTGATGAAATTGAATTAAAGCAGAGAAAGTTAAAGGAGAAAGTGATGGTGATGCAAATTAAGGCAGCGCAAGCAGGGATGCAGGGAAACGGAGCACAACAGATGGTGCAACAGCCGCAGGGAAATTGAATGTTTCAACCGCAAACGAGAGGCAGAGGTCGATGAGGTTTTGTCCACCGTGGTCCAGATTTGAATACCGTTGTGGTACAAAATGACGTGCAAGGGATGAAGAAGGTGTTACCATGCCATGCGTGCGGGGGCGTGGGACATTGGAAGCGGGAGTGCCCAATGATGGTGCAGGAGGGTGTTGTTCAACAAAGCAATGATGTCAGTGCCTTTCAAAATGTTAAAGGACCAAGAATGAGGGGTCCTAATCCCAATTTTCAGAATCACATGGTTCAAATGCAGGGTCTTCAACCCATGCAACATGTGCAGATGCCACGTATGCAACCAGTGCAGATGCAGCAAGTGCAACAGCAGATTCCAGTGGTACTTAGACAGCAAATGCAGTTGCCCTTAGCGCCAATGGGACAGCAACAGGTGATGCTTCCTTAACAGGTCACAAGTCAAGGAGTGGGTCAAAATAACACAGTACAACAGTTCCCATTGTGTGGTGAGAATGGAATAAACGATGAATGGTCAGATGATAGTTCAGATAGTGAGGAGTGCAGGCTTGCAGCGTCCCTAGAAGTAGATTAGAGGGGACCCTATGTGCAAGGGAAGGTGATGGGTCACAAGGTCTCATTTTTGGTTGACACAGGAGCTACACGCTCTACAGTCAGGAGTGCAGAGGTTCCGAAATTGCCCCTTTCAGGACGCACAATAAAAGTTGTGGGGGTGGCAAACCAGCTCCTAACCAACCCGATCACAGATCCTGTTCATGTCGAAATTGGTACCTTTCAGGGATTGCACAGGTTTGTAGTCTGTGATTCAAGACCTGTGTCCCTACTGGGAAGAGACTTACTGTGTAAGACGAGGTGTTCTATCACTTTTTCAAATGAGGGAATAGAGGTGCAGACAAACAGTGATGACGAGGGAGATGATGGTCAGATTTCAGAGCCAGAAACAGAGACAACAGATGAAGAGTACCCCTTGATAAGCTTCTTCCCGATGTTCACAATGATTGAATTGCCCGCAGACCTGCAGGGGACAGTAACAGAGAAGGTGTGGGACTTGACAGGAAAGGAAGTAGGACTGATAAAAGGAGTAGAACCAGTCAAAGTCGATGTGAAGCCAAATGCTGTGTTTCCCCAGGTACTGCAGTACCACATGGCACAAGATGTTCTCATACAGGTGAAGCAGATAATTGCAGACTTTGTGAAGCAGGGAGTTCTGAAGGAAGTGATGAGCAGCCCATGTAACTCACCTATAATGGGTCTGAGAAAGCCCTGTGGGAAAGTCCAAATTGTTCAAGACTTACGAAAGATTAATGACATAGTGGTGAAGTGTTGCCCAATAGTGCCAAATCCAGCTGTGATCATGTTTCAAGTTCCATGCTACCCAGAATGGTTCTCAGTCGTTGACTTGTCCCAAGCGTTCTTTTCTGTGCCTCTTCATGTGGACAGCCAATTTCTCTTCAGTTTCAAATTCCTGGACAAGGTTTACAGTTGGTGTTGAATCCCTCAGGGGCTTTCGGAGTCACCATCTATCTTCAACCAAATACCGAAGAAAGATTTCGAGTCATTGGAACTGCCTTTCCAATCGACTCTAGTACAGTACATTGATGATTTATTGATTGCCTCCAAAACAAGAGATGATTGCAAGTACGATACCATTGCCTTAATGAATCACTTGGGAAAGAATGGACACAAGGTGTCCCCAAAGAAGCTGCAATACTGTCAGAAAGAGGTGAAATATTTAGGTCATTTGATTGAGAAAGGGTCGAGGAAGATATCTAAGGAAAGAGTGACTGCAATATTACAGATAAACCCCGACATCCTGGAAAGATGTCAGGATGTTTCTGGGAATGGTCGCTACTGTCGTCAGTGGATCCCGAATTTCTCCATTATCTCTAAGCCCTTGGTGAGACTGACAGCTAAGGAGGTTAAGGATGGCCCAGATACCCTAACTATGTCCGAGAAAGATATGAGGGCATTAATTTTGTTGAGGGAGTGTATGTGCAGGGCTCCAGCTTTAGGTATGCCTCATTACACAAAGCCTTTTGTCCTGTTTTGTCATGAACGTGATGCTTGTTCTTTGTCTGTCCTGACCCAGGTCCATGGAGGTGGAAACCGACCAGTAGCATATTTTTCAGCTACTTTGGACCCAGTCGCAGCAGCCTTACCGGGTTGTCTGCGTGCAGTTGCAGCAGTTGGTCAAAGCCTCACTCAGTGTGAAGGCATAGTGATGGGACATCCCTTAACAGTAATGGTCCCACATTCAGTTGAAATGCTATTGCCCCGAACTAAGACCCAGCACATGACAAATGCTAGATTGACCAAGTACGAGACAATTATATTGGGGTCACCAAATGTGTCATTAAAACGTTGTACTGTATTAAACCCAGCAACTCTGCTTCCCTTTGAAAATACAGATGATGCTGAAGAGGTAGAACATGACTGTCTTGAGGTAACTGAACTGTGCACCAAACCGAGTCCTGACATTAAGGATACCCAATTGGAAGAAAATGACTACATTATCTTTGTTGATGGCTCATGTCTGAGAGACTCAGTAGGAGTACTGAGAGGTGGATATGCTGTATGTAGAATCACTGGTATTCTAGAAGCATCTTGGCTTGAAAGAGTATACTCTGCTCAGGTGGCTGAATTGATTTCTCTTACTAGGGCATGCCATGCCGCTGACAAATTGAAAGTGACTATCTATACTGATAGCAGATACGGATTTGGAATTGTCCATGATTTTGGCCAGCTATGGTCCCAGATGGGTTTCATGAGCTCCTCCTGTTCTCCAGTGAAAAATGGTGAAAGAATTAAGGAATTGTTGCACGCGATTCAGTTACCTCTTGAAATTGCCCTGGTGAAATGCAATGCTCATGTGAAATCACAAGATTTTGTGTCAATGGGAAATGGATATGCAGGTCAAGTCGCAATGTTTTGCGCATTGAATTGTATATTGTTCAAGGATCAGTGGGAATTGTTACCTGAAACAGAAAACGAGACTTGCACAGGTTACGCAATGAGGGTGGTTGACACAATGGAAGAATTAAAATTACTACAGGGTCATGCCAGCAGGGAGGAGAAACGCTCTTGGCTCAAAAAGCAGTGTGTACAAAGACCAGATGATTTGTGGGTTTCAGATTAGGGGAAAATGGTTTTCCCAAACAGTCTTTTGTCTCAGTTTGCAAGGTTTTACCATGGGCAAGCACATATTGGGAGAGACACCATGATCAGATTGTTCAAAATTGATTGGTTCAATCCAAAATTCTGACAAGCCGCAGAAGTGATCTGTCACCTGTGCATCATCTGTCAGCAGATGAATGCGGAGAAAGTGACAGTGGTGAATTTGAGCCACAGTGGGAGAGCTGGAGGTCCATTTAGCAGGATGCAATTGGATTTTATCGAGATGCCTGTGTGTGGAGGTCTGAGATACGGGTTGTTGATTGTGTGCATTTTTAGTCACTGGATTGAAGCTTACCCTACACGTAGGAATGACAGTCTCACAGTAGCGAAGTTGCTGCTTAGGGAATTGATACCACGTTTCAGGTTTCTGATCTATTTAGAATCAGATAGAGGAAGTCACTTCAACAATGAGGTGGTTAAGCTCTTGTGCTGCGTTGAACATTGAACAGAAGTTGCATTGCAGTTACCGCCCTGAAGCATCAGGACTAGTGGAACAAGTGAATGGTACTCTGAAGATCAGGATGGCAACAATGTGTGCAGCTACAAATTTGAAATGGCCGAAGGCATTGCCCTTAGTGTTGATGTCAATGAGAAACACACCCAACAAGAAAACAGGACTGTCTCCTCATGAAATTCTCATGGGCCGAGCTATGCGATTGCCCGCAGTACCTGCAAATGCTCTTGTGAATATCACAGATGATATGGTGTTGGACTACTGCAAGGGTCTGGCTGACGTTGTCCGCTCTGTCTCTCACCAGGTGGAAGCAACCACACTGCCACCGATAAATGATCCAGGTCACAGTCTGAAAGCTGGTGACTGGGTTGTTGTCAAGAAACATGTAAGGAAGTCGTGTTTGGAGCCACATTGGAAGGGGCCGTACCAAGTTATATTAACAACTACCACTGCTGTGAAATGTGTGGGAATTCCTAACTGGCTCCATGCCAGTCACACAAAGAAGGTGAAGTGTACAACTGATGAGGAAATTGAATTATCGAAAATAACAGCTACAGAAAAGGAAGTCTCAGGGCCGGAGAGTAATCAAAGGGGAACTGAGACTGGAGGAGAGCCTGTTGAGGATGGCCTGGTCACTCAAACAGTAAACGAGATCCAGAGGGGTGACGGTGGGCCTATCTCAACTGAGGCACCAGGAGAACCGACCCAAAGAGAGGTTCTCCCAGAAGCAGGCGGATACAGGTTTGAAGTTGAACCATTGACAGATCCAGAAGGCGAAGGAGTTCAGATAGAAGGAGGTCCGTGTATCCAGACTCCTCCTGAGCCACTTGCAGGTCCAGCAAGAGAAAACACCATAGCATAAGAGGAGGGCATTGAACAGTAACCAGAAAGGGCGAACGATAAAGGGACACTTAAAGGAGATAAGTGGCCAGAGTCGCGAGTAGCAAAAGGAAAAGTGGTCATTGATGAAACAATTGAGGAGGAGATAGATACAACAAGAAAGGAGGACCTGAGCGAAGGAGAATTGCACGGTGACCGCAAATTGAAAAGAAAGAGAGTAGCAAACAGAAGATACGCAGGTCCTGAATGGGCATATGCAACTTCAACAGAGTGGCAACAAGAGTTCTTGGCATTTTTTTTTGATCGAGAAGTTCCAGGTCAGTACTATAGTACCTGAGTTCAGCCACGAGATAAAGAGACTGTGTTAGGCTGAAATTGAATTAAAGAAACTTGAAAACAGAGACTGATAAATTACCGGATGTGTCGCTATTAACCTGAAGTGACTTTTGAAAACTGATTGTGATAAGCTGCTAACTGGATTCACAAAGGACCCTGGGAGCGAATGAAGAAGCTGTAAATACTTGCTAAAGAGAGACTTTGCTTAGCCTTGCCTTAAAAGAAAAGAAAAAAAAAGCTGTAAAAGAAAAGAAAAAAAAGCTAAAAAAGCTTTAGCCATCCTCTGTTGATTGTCGTTTACATTTGTAGTACTTCACTTCTGATTCTTTACAGATCATGCCTAGTATGGGAGATGATAGTTAGGGGAGTAGGCGTTGTAAATATTTGGGTGTTGCTTTGGGTGTTGTGTGCGTGATATTCATTATAGCTTTGTTTGTGGAGATGCGATTGGTGGATGAGAATGAAGCTAACAATGCTACAGTTTCTGAGACTGCTACATTAACACCTTGGGAGAAGTTTGAGCAAGATACAAAGTATCTGCATGACAACACTAATGCCAAAGGGGAACTGTCTACTAACGTTTTCTATTGCTTGCTGAGTGAGTATGTTGACACTATGGATGCTATGGATGCAAAGGCTTGTTATGCGTGTACACAAATTCCTCTTTCAGTTCAAGAGGGAGCTACATATCACGGCTTGCCACTAACCTATGGGATTAATTGTAGTCTGCTACTAACGCGTTTCTATAACCAAGAGGAAGTGCAATATTTTTACTCTAACTATGACCTCGTATTCTCTAATGTGCCTATCATAGAAGATCTGAATAGTGTAGCTAAATACTATGCCATAAAATCGATTAAAGGGTTCTTTGAACCTAGAGTAGCGATCAGTACATCATATGCACACAGCAATAATTTGACATGCTTGCTTACACCCGTAGAGAAAAGCTTTCTAGATCACACTGAAGATAGAAGGAGGGTTTTAAAAGGGAAATTAGAAAGGGCTTGCAGCAACGATCATTTCTTAATAATGGTAATTACAATGGGATTAGGGAACAAAGGAAGCTAGCTTTAGATGCGAAAATGTAGGTAGGCTTTGTATAACACAGCTGAAGTCATATTATGACAATGTGTTTGTGGGAAGGAGTGAGTGTAAGTATGTGTTTTTGTTTCAAATTAAATGGACCTTTATGCTAAATGGAATGGATAAAGCGATCCCAGGGGTTTACTATATTTGTGGACTTGATGCTTATTACCGCCTTCCAAAGGGATGGTATGGGACATGTTACTTGGGAATAGTTTTCCCAAAGATTTACCAGCTAGAGGACTTAAAGAAATTTCCGAAAGTGACAGTATTACTTTGTGCTAGACAAAAGAGAGAAACTGCTGCTGATGTAGTAGGAGACATATTTGGAGCAATAATTCCTTCAGTAGGGGTTGTCTTAAACTCCGTAAAGATTCAAAAGTTGTCTACTATTGTGGATAACATGTTGACAAACTTCACAGGCTATACTCCTGATGGATACTGAACTGGCTGCGGAGAGGGCTATGACTCTTCAGAACAGGCTTGCTTTAGACATTCTTTTAGCGAAAAGTGGCGGGGTCTGTAAGATGCTTAATGAGCGTCACTGCTGTGCCTACATACCTGACAATAGTAATGAGATTAGAAGTATGCTTACTAACCTAACAAGAGATAGTGCAGATTTGAAGGAACTGAAGGAACCCGGAGATTGGGAAAAGGTTGGAAAAGGACTTGCTAATGTGGGAAGTTGTTTTAGTAGTATTTGGCATGGGATAATGGGAAAATTAATACAGGGAATAGTGATTATTCTGGCTTGTTTATTTGGACTATGGTTATCATGCAAAATTAGCAAAAGGATTAAAGCAAAATTGGCAAAACATAAAGCAAGGAGGGAAGAAAAGAAAAGGGAGAAAATGTTCAGAGCACAATATGAAAAGGCAAAACAAAAGGAAGAAATTGAGATGAAGGAGATCAAGAAATGAAAAGATTGTTAAAGGAAGGAATTGTGTGATGACAAGAGTCATCAGAGGAGGGATTGTTGGAGTGTAGCTTTTATAATAAAAAATTAACATGAACTGCTTGCAAAATAATATATAATGAAGCTGCATAGAAAACGCATTAATATATTTCTAATGTACGCGTTTGAATAGTGCCCACGGGGTGTGGCCACCAATGTATACGATGATTAATGAAATTGACTAATAATGAATTATTAATGTACTAATGTATGATTTTGTTTTAGCATTAAGAGTATATGTTAAAGTTTTGTTGAATAAATCATTAGGCCTTAGTTAGCAAGAGTCTAGGCCTAGCTGCCTGGTCTCATATTAAGTGTGTTTTTCTAACGTGCGATGTGCTGTCTTCCTAAGGACGAGTAGCTGTACTTTTCCAGAAGCTGGATATGTGTGTGTAACCGTAGTAAATTCTTTCTCATTGGACCCAACTTGCTCAAGGAGACATTCTTGTTGAATGCAACAGTGTAATTCGCAACAGGTACAAGGTCGCCTGAACTGGTAAAGACAATGGAGCTACTGACTGAAGCCGTGCATGTAACATTTCTTACCTGCCATCTCACCTGATGAAGATGTAAGTCACAGGAGCCAATGAACTGTATGAGAACTGTCTTAGGTGAAAATTCTAGTAAGGTGACCACTCAACCATTGGACAAGAGATAGTGGTGCACCAAATACTGACCAATGGGAAATTAGAGACTTATCTGGCGAATTCAATTTAACGTCGTGTCACAAGGAGACATCAGCCATTAGAGGGACACCCCTGCTGTTACTCTGGCATTCCGTCTTCACCTTTGCTGCTTTGATTCTTCAAAACCCATCCTCACCTTGTCTTGCCCAATATCTATTTCTTCTCCTCCTTAAGAGGGAAGAACTTTCTGCCCTGTTAGCTGAGACTTTGCTGTTCTATCCTGGCTGATGGCGGATCGACTACTGTCCTGAGGACGAAGACTGACTCTGTATGCTGACCCATTACGGAGGGTAACTATATGATAATGAAATTGTAATTGTCTGTTTGCCTTTCCTTTCTAGGTACCAACTGCTTTTGACAGAGACCATAGTTAGATGTTTTCCAAATTTGTGTTACCAAATTGTTTTGCATGAAGCCCAACATGCTGATGCTAATTCGAGGTTAGTTAAGGAGTTCACTAATATTGGGTGCAAATAGACAAAATGACTGAATCTTTGCTGTGTTGAATAGATGCACAAAGGATACTCTGCTAAATAGATCCATGTTGACGCTGTGTTTTGTTCTAATGTTTATCATCTTTGCTTTGCTTAAATCTTACTCAAGTTGCCATATCATGACATTATTGATGTGTTTGCTGGTGTTGAGACTAATAAACTTGCTAGCAGATTGTAATCAATAGGAAATAAATCTCAGAAACCTTACTAAAGTTTTGTGTGGTTATTCGTGGCTGAAAGGTCACTGGTGAGTTTGGATCCTTATTAATGTCATTAATTAATTTGATTAATTTGCTGTTGTGAATATTGATGAGGTTATTGATCTATCAATGGTTATGCTGATTAGTTATCTCGTCTTAAGGTGCCTCCACTCAGGGTCAAAATGTTCATTGGCCTTAAACGAGTCCCAGAGTAAGTAAATTACCTAGGGCGGGACGCGTTATCAGCTGTTACAGACACAAATGAACTCTTGCTAGTTCCTGTCAATTCTTCAGTGACCACCCCGGTTCGAGATCTAGCTTTTTTTTACACAAACACATCACAGACTAATGACACTATCTACCAAGAGCCCCCACGTGAAGTGGACCAAAGTACAGATGGGGCACCGGCTCCTGTGTTTGCAGAGACTGCCTCTGGCTATTTCATTGACAATGATGATTTTTCTTCAGATTCATCCACTACTGTGATTGACAATGTTTAAAAAAGAAGTAAGTTGTATCAATGGCTTAAAAAGAACTATTTGAAATACCCATGGAACTATTTATGGTTCTGTTTGACATTTTTTGCATTATTTTTATGGATTGGGTTTGTGACTGTTTTCTTTTTGCTTATAAACGGTCACTATATTCTTGATTGCTCCCCTGTGTAGCCTGTTGATAAGGTTTTAACTCCATATCATTCTTCACATAAGGTCCGAAGAGACTTGTCCCCTGTAAATGTTACAGCTATACCGATTTCTGATGGGATTGTGTGGGACAAAATTCCATTTGGTATATACGGGCCTACAGAAATTATTCAAATACCATACGTGTTCAAAATTTCAATGACTGATGTAATTACACCTGATGTTGTCTCTGATGATTGGGATGTCCAAACAGTTGATTCCATGCTAACTGAAATGAAGGACTATTCCGCTTTTGAAAGTGATGATGTATATGAAAATACAATGAATTATGGGGAAATGTTCTGCTATAACAATTGGGGACATGCCTACCTACACCATGCCACTAGATATAGGCCAGTATTAAACTACACACAGTGGGAACACTGTTCTACACCACCACTGGGGAGCCCAAAGTACTACAGTGATAAATGTACATACTTTTCTGGCATGACACAAAAAGAGCACAGTCGTATTATTTTAAAATACCTCCGGCACAAATTAGGAAGATTTTGCTAACTGATACAAAAATGATTTATTCATATCCCTTTGTTTCCCGGCTCGCAGTTGAAGGTTACGAATTCTGGAAGAGCACTATTGATTTGAAAAGTGTATGGGGAACACAAGATTGGCAGATACAGGGTAGGGAGGCTTTATTTCGAGCATGCCTGATTCCTGTGCAAATGATTTTCTTAAATAACACTATTCAGCAGACATCCTATCTAGGGTTAGCAAAAATTAAAGACTTGAACACGCCCAGTATCCCCACTCCGGCAAGGTTTAAAGATTGGCAATACTTCCTTAATATCACCGAGGACAGGCTAGATGCAATGGTCCAGGCTGGTACCTATGATTCTTCACTTTCCAGTCCTGGTGGGTGGTTAATATGGCCCACTGACACTAATGAGTGTCAAGCGCGTTTTTTTAACTCTTCAGGGTTTTTTTCAATTAACAAGCCAGACCCTCGCTTTGTATCAGGTCAACATACAGGTATAGTTACAACATACAGTGTGGGTAAGCTGTGTCAGCAATGGGTACAGACCAACACGTTAGCCGCAGTTAAGCAACACCTGAACACCCTTTCCAAAGATATAGACTTGCAGGATTTTCTGCTGGGTCCTAGAAAAAAACGCTTGAGAAGGTTTTTAGATGCTATGTACAATGAAATTTGAAAACTTTCCCAGATTGAGGCTGCTGCGCATTTAAGGCAATTGGATAAAGAAAATTTAAAAAAAGGCATTAGCTGTTGTTGACAACGGCATGAATATACTGTCCAACAGGATTTATTCATTATCAAATATAGTGTTGTCTGCTATTGATATCACTCAGACAGATTTACATCATGGGCAAACACAGCAACGTTCCATCATGCAGCTGGGTTTGACTTTACAGACACTGAAAAATGGCCGCCTCCCATGGAAGTACAGTATATTAACAGGAGTAAATTCTTCACTGCTTTAAATTTTTCCAAGGAACAACAGACAATGGCTAAGAGGGAGGCTACTTTCACCATGCTTCACGTAGAAAAGTTAGATAAGTTGCCCTTCACAGTGGCAGAGAGTCCTTCAACTATCTGGCTCATACATGGCGTAATTAATTTACCCATTTCGACCTTTCGTTTCTCAAACTGCCTGAAACATCTTGCAGTAGGCAGGTACAAGCAGCTAGGAGATAGCTATATTAAGGAAGAGTGGGAGTTGCCCTTTGACTACAAATGTCTGAACGGCGAAACAGAGGTCTTTCTTAGCGGAAGCGAATGTGAGACTGCTGTTAGTCATTCCATGATATGTAAGCAGGTGTCCCTTCACGGTCTTTGCAATGTGGGGGTCGCGAATTTGGCCTGTTTGCTGAAGGGTACTCCCGTCCCTTTGATTCGCCTGGTATTTCATGTACTTTCCAATGGACGTTATGTGGTACTGAACGATCAAAGTTGTTGCGGCATGCGACCAGGAATTGCCTACGCAATCTCAGTCTCGAAGGTCGTTACGTGTTGTGGACATGTTTTGTTTCCCCCCACACGAGAGATAAAAGTATCTGACATGTGGCCCCACATAGATACTATTAATGTGAAGTATGACAAGCTGAGTAGGCTAAAGGCGATATTGTTTCAAAAACAGGTCGCCTTGACATCCGCAAAGGAGACGTATGCTCTCCTGATTGCGAGATCATCAGCCGAGAAACAATCCCTATTAAATACCAACTTCCCCAAGCACTTTGGAGAACTGGTATCCAGAATATTCAATGCTTCGAGCACCACTGGTATTGTTCATTTTTTTAAGGCTGTCGGGTCTGATTTTGTGTCCATCTTCCAGACTGTCTTTGGAGTCATCCCGTCAGCCATCCATTCGCTCTTTTCAAGTGTGTTTGGTTGCTTTCCAATTAATTTGGCTTTGATTGGCGGACTACTACTGCTATTTCTTCTGATTCGCAGTGGTTGTTTCTTTCCAGCTACGCAGAGCAATGGAGCCGCTCCCACCAACTTCACTGTGCCGTAAGCGCATGGTTCGGATCTTCGGTGCACCCTTGCTGGTGGAATTGGAGCATGACTGGTCGTTGTCATTTCGACCCCTTCTTTGGTGCGTACAACTAGTCTTCCGTTGCATATGGTGCCTCTTTGAACATCTGCCTATGGTCTGTCTTGCTGTTGCACCGACATCTCCTGTGGACCACGAACTGCTGATGTCCCCGATGAGGGTTCATACATGGTCATGCTCCTTGAGACTGTGGTTGCACCGCGAGGCCACCTATGAGCCTTCTGTTTTGAGATCTACTGTGGGTGAAGACACTGCAACGGATAATGTTACACCAGAAAGTACTGCTCACTACTGCTCTGTGGATCCGTTTGTCCGCCCAGCACTCGATTTAACATCAGATGATGTTGACTCATTTTTTAGGTCATTGGTTGGTGACTTCAATGACACTCTTCAAGATCATGCGTACAGCAAATAATTTGATGAATTGACTTGCCATTCTCAATTCAAAATTATGCATTTAAATTAACATTGCTTTGGCACGCTGTGGTTGTCATGGTTGACATTAACATCTCTGTATGTGTTTTAGCAGATTTGTTTTTAATATCTTTTTTAACACATTTTTTAAAGATTTTTTAGCTGATTTTATGCTTTTAGCTTTTTAGTTCAGAGCAATTTTAGCGTTTGGGTTCCTGTACCTTCGTCATACCTGTCACGGCAATGGGGAGGGTTTAGTGAATCCTAGTTTGTTTTAATGGGATAACAGGAGTTAGCTTAGCCTCTGGCTTGCAGACTCGTGCCCCCGTCACCTAGTGACTTTTAACCTACTTAGCTTGCTCTGTCTTATTTTATTCTTCTAAGATGGCTGCCTTGTTTATAGTTAGGCCACTTTTTATGAGTTACATTATCAGTGTCACCGTGCTAAGGCGTCAAGATCAAGCAACAAAGACAAACAGACAGTAGGTGTTCACACTTAGGGATTTTCCCTCTCTATACTTTCGAGGGATTGTTTATATTAATTGCCGTCCCAAGCATGTCTGTTATCTATTGTTTGGGAACACACCTACATCAGGGGTCCTTGTAGATCTGTATAAATACATCGCACTTTAGACAGATAATCAGAGGGATTCCGACCAGAGGGCATCGCCACCATCGATGATACCGATGCTGCAGGTCATCTTGACACTGACCTAGTCTTCGTGTCCCTGCGGAGTCTGAGATAGAGACCTCATTCCAAGGTAACAAGGGTTTTGGGGCTCCTCTCATGGACATGGCATTGGCAGATTAGGTTTAGCAAACCCAGCTCTCCTTTAGGTAGGAGGTTAGGCCTTTCACATTAGGGTATTAGGACATATTACATCTCGTATGTCTATTCTATGCATTGCAAGATGGTGGGGGTCTTCGTAATAATGACTCTCGTCTTCACAATTCTGTTTCTTGCATTATTCATTATCCTAATCATTATAGCCCGTGCAACTTATCGCAAATTGCAGTTATGTTGAATAAAAACTATTGAAACTTTACTGCATCTTTGTCATTGCCTGTGTTTGTATGAGACATGATATATCTGTGAGCAAGGGGAAATCTCCGTTTAACCATGACACTCCCTGAGATGTCTTATTCTCGAGTCCATGCGTAAAGGCTGCCACAAATCACCTTTTACTATTGTGTTTCTGGTGAGGTGCTGCTAGTGAGCCGGTAAGGTTGGGACAACAGTTGCGACTTGTTGTAGGAAAGGCGTAGTCGCCTACAAACAAAAGTACTGTCATCCTTTAAGCAGAGCAAGAGTCCAAACTATGTGTGTGTGTTTATATATATATATATATATATATATATATATATATATATATATATATATATTCCACACTCTCTTCCCAAAATCCAGACGTATGGCACTCCACGAGCATTGAGTATGATGGTTTATTTACACACAGTGTTTCGGCGTCAATGCATTCTCAACCTTTTGGTCGCCATCTTGGCTGACCTTATATATCATGTGATCACGTAAAAAATCACTAAGTACAATTTTGACAGACTCTTTTCAAATAAACACCAAAAAATTATATCATAAATCTTAATATTTCCTGCTGAATGTAATACATATATATCCACCCAACCTATAATCCTTCTACACAAGACTTTTCTTTAAAGGGTCTGAGTCAAAACATAACCATGGTTATAGACATAAAATAAAATAAAAATTGCCAGCAACTGCAATAAGTTGAAATACATAATCATTTCATGCGGGAATACTTATCTCATCAATCATGTTTGTCCATAAATAATACATGTAGAATCCATATTTTTTTCTTAACTTGTCAGATATTACAACACGAAACATCTTACCATTATTTACATATATAGTACACATTAATGTACCATGTTATATATCAAAATATATTCTTGGGAGCTCAAAGGGATCATTAGTCCATAATTAATTAGAACTCAAGGACATGAATCACTAGTGTTAAATTCTCATCTGCTTTTTGTACAGCTTAATGAAGATGAATGTATAATTCTTCACTGCTATTCAACCCATTCAGTTCCTTCATGTTCAATGTATCTTGACTCCAACTTACACAGTTTCTTTTCTCTATCACCCCCTCTGATATCTTTGGCTATCCCACCTATCACACTGTAACTCTGTTCTTCCACTTTGCCTCCATGAATATCACGCATATGCCGGCAACTGGATAGGTGTCATCTTTGTTTTGAATAGCCCTCAGATGCTGAAGAATCTGTTTATGAACCTGTAGTTTAGTGCTGCCTACATAGATTTCCAGACAACTACATCTTTGGATATATATCACAAAGTTTCCTATGCAATTTAGATTTTGCAGACTGGATATCCATCATCGTTGGGATGGAGTAACCCATTCACTGAGCTTCAAATAAGACCCATAATTATATATTGTGGTGGAAAAATAAGTTTTGGGACCCCCCCTTTGATATTTTCTCCCCATTAACCAATAACTGTGGACCTTTCTAACCTTTGCCAATGTAGAACAAGATATAAGTCTGGAACGTTTTGTGGAAATTGGTCAAATGGGGCAAAGTTATTAATGCAGGAAAAATCTGAGGTATTCCTATACGTGGGAATCCTCACTACAGCTACTGAGTGGCTCTCATTACTTTGTGTCACTAGTCTCCACTAGGGAGTTATAGCTTGGATCACGTTTCTTTACTAAAAGCATTTTTTTACTTGCCTATATCTTTGGCACAGCTTGACGAATTTTCACGAAACTTTCCAAAGAAAATTGCCAGTTCCGTCAGCTGCTGCCTGGAAAGTTTTGGGTTGATCCTTGCAGGGAGACCAAGAAGAAAGGGGGTCCCAAAACACGTTTTCCCGATTAAGTTTTTCATAGAGATCTTGAACAGTGATAGCGTAAAAACTACTAGACGGAATTACACCAAATTTGGCAAGAAGGTAGGTCCTAGTCCAGAAAGAGTGCTTTTTTTTTTTGTTTTGGTGTAACTCCATTCAATATTTTTTTTTAAATTAAGGGGAAAACAAATGTGTGTATCTAGGGACGCGAAGGATTCACGACTCCGAACGATCTCATCCTGAGATGTGATTGGCTGATAACAGCAGAAACTGTTGACGTTTTGTTGGCATCCTAGGACTCGGCTTCAGCTGAGACCCAAAGTAAAAGTAAAAAACAAAACAAAAGAGGCCAGAGTATGATTTTACGAGCGAAGATGTAGTGAATCTGCAAATACACTTGTAAAATCAAAAAACAAACAAACAAAGCACGGGCTCCTACGCTTCGTTAGTCTAATGCTCCCGGGTGGCTGAGGCCTCCTGGCCCCCTCCCATTGCCCTGGGGACCACCACCCCAGGGCGATCTTGTAACTAATGAGGGGGTGCCCTGTGCCCCCCCCCGCCCCGGGGACCACCACCTCCCGGGGCAAGACTACAGTTGGAGTGGGGGCTGCATGGCCCCCCTGCACCCTGGGGTCCACCACCCCCGGGGCAAATGTTTTAAAAAATAAAGGGTGTCCGCTTCAGACCCCACACCACAGGGACCACCACCCCCTTGGGCTATTCCTGTTGGAGGGGGCATTATGGCCCCCTAGAGGAGCCTCTGATGGCCCTGGGAACCACCACCCTTCAATGCCGGCTCCTGCTATCAGTCACAGCTAGCGACAACCAGAAGGTGTGAGGCAGCATTCGGAGAGGGGGGTGGGGTTAAATAAAAATGTAATTAAAAAATAATAAAAACAAAAACACTTACCTCCTCCGCTGTGCCGCACCTCTGTCCCTCATAGCTCCAGGCTGCAGGCACAGGCTCCCAGCCTGCCCTGTGGCCAATCCTGATGCTGCTCAAAGGGTACCTCCAGACAGACTGGGAGCCTGTACAGACTCTTTCCAGCCTGGCAACTGTGTGGGCTGGAGAAAGCCTACTGAGCATGTGTTTGGCCAGCCCAGGACGGCCAGCCAAACACACATGCACTCTGAGGGGAGTGCTCTGTGCACTCCCCTCAAGGGATCGTCACCCCCAATGCCCCACCCCTTTTCAAGAAAAAGATAATAAACCCAGTTTATTATCGTTTTCTTAAAAAGGGTTTTCAGCTGCCGCTGCTGGTGGGGCTGCAGCACTCCTCTGCCTTAATGGAGACATAGCCTCTGACTGCTATGTGGGACATATCTGTGTGCTGTGGCTTGGCTGCAGTGCTGCAGGTCCTGCTGTCAGAACTAAAAGTTTAATCTCTGTCCTCTACACATGTGCAGGGGACAGAGATGAAATGCTTCTGCAAGCAGGGAGCTGCTGTCAAAGAAGCACCCTGCTTGCTGAAGCATTGGCACTGCAAGAGAAGCCCTAAGGCTTCCCCTGCAGTGCCAGATAGCCCGTAAGGGCAATGTTTTAAAAATAAAAAAAGTAAAGTAAAGCCCTTGAAGGCTTCCTCGTGATCCCCCATAGCACGAAAAGGAATTTATCATATAAAGTATTTTTTTTTATTAAATAAAAATAAAACACTGAGGACCGCATGAGGGTCCGTGAGGGCTCCCCACATTGTCCCTATTTTTGCTATTTATTTTGTTTTCACACAAAGCCCAGAAAGGGCTAAAAAAAAAAAAAAAAAAGAAAAGCCTCATAACTCATTGTGAAGAACTTCACACTGAGCTATGGGGGATTCGAGTCGAGCTTAACATGTTTATATATATATATTTTTTTTTTTTTTACTTTTTTCAATATATTAAATACATGAAATCTAACAAAAATATCTCATTCTAAGTATATGAGATATTAAAGCCTGAGAAAACTCTCTTTCTCTCTCACTTTCTTTCTCTCTTACTGTCTCTCTTTCAATCAATTTCTCCCACTCACACACATTATGGGAGCACCAGTTATAGTTAGCTGAGGTAGCTACAACTGCTGAATTTCTATGGATTTGTACGAGTAAATTCAGAACTTAACTATAACGTCCATGATAATTATATATATATATATATATATATATATATATATATATATATATATATATATACATATATATATATTATCCCCTTGGTTGGGTCAGGTCCTGGGGCATTTAATATTTTAATGTGGGGGCTATTCTGCACCCTCACAGCCCCGGGGACCCCAGCCCCGAGGACCCCCACCTCCCCGGGGCTCTAATTACATTAAATACAGGGGCACCAAGCCTCCCCGTCACAGTCCTAGAGGCCGCCACCTCCCAAAGCCATTTTTGTTATTATGAGTGGGGGCATGTGCTCCCCCCCAGCCCCTCCCCAAAAGGAATAATAAATAATTAGTCCACTCCCTGGCGGTTGGGGTCCCTGAGGCTGAGATCGCCCTTGGGAGGAGGGACCACGTGGCCCCCCCCACCTAAAACAATATTTAGGCTGCACCCTGGGGTGTGGGGTCCCAGGGCCAAGATTGGCGTGGGCTTGGGGGCAAAGCTGCCCCACCTCTCCCCAAAAAGTTAATTAAATGTTTAGGCCAAGGCCCAGGGGAGGGAATCCCCTGGGCCGAGACCAACCTTTAGAGGGGGCCATGTGGCCCTCTTCCCCCAAAATAAAATTAATATTTAGGCTGGGCTCTGGGAATAGGGTGCCCCCAGGCCGAGAGTCGCCTGGGGAGGGGGTGCATGCAGGGTTGTGTTGTTATATGGGTTGGCCGCAGGGACTGGCCTCATGCCAGGCCCTGCGGCCAACCCCACTGCACACGGCTGAAGGCCGTGCGCAGTGCGGGGTTGGGTTGTTATAGGGATTGATTGCAGGGGTTGGCCACAGGCCCTTCGGCCAAACGCCACTGCGCATGGCCAAACCATGAAAATTCACTGAGAAAACCAAAGGTTACTGGGACATTATATTTAGGAAATAGAATTTAAAAAAACTTAGAAATTCACTGAAATAACAAAGGTTACAGGGACATTATAGTAAGGCTCTGAATTTACTTGAATGAAACCATAGAAATTCATCAATTACAGTTAGAGTTCTTTCAAGTAACTATAACTCACGCCCGAAGGTAACTATAACTCGCACCCTCCACATGCACTACTAATTACCCAGATATTACAGCTGTCATGACAACTTCTATAATGTCCTTAAAACTGTAAATGAAACATGAGCAGTGACATTTTTGAAGAAAAAGCTGTGCATGGCGAGGGCGCGAGTTATTGTTACCTTAGGGTGTGAGTTATAGTTATTTAAAAGAACTCTAAGTATAACTGCTGAATTTCTATGGTTTCGCACAAGTAAATTCAGAACCTAACTATAACGTCCCGGTAACCTTTGTTTTATTCAGTGAATATATACCTTCCTACCCCTATACACTAGCCATCCTTGAACCCTAAAAACTTCAAACTATCTCTGAAACATCCCATCACTGAACCTTAAAATTCCCTTATCACGCTTAAAACCTAAACTTTAAATTTTAATTTTCAACAATGAACAGCATATACCTATAGTTTTAAATAAATACTGAAAACATAACATTAATCTATAGCTATTAATAACATTTCCTCATCATTATGTATCTGTAAATTTGTATGTGTATACAATCATATATATATATATATATATATATATATACAGACATATTACATATACATATATGTATATATATAGATATAGTCGAAAACATATATAAGCATGTACACACATCTAATATCAATAAATATGCAAATATAGTGACTTTAACTATTAAAAAATATACTTGTCAGTAGAGGGAAGTAATGAAAAATCTACCTGCTTTGTAAAGACCCCTTTGCCCTTACCTGCAGTGTAAAGTCCCACAAAGTGCAAACTGTGATATAGTGGTGACATAGCGTCAGAGCGTAACTTTCATTGGCCTCCCTCAAGTCGCAGCCAAAACACTACTGAAGAAATTAAACTGAGTATTGTCTGTGAAGTGAAGCATTTGCGCCTGGGGTGCAGCAGAATGGTGAGGCGCACACTGAGTGTGTGATTGGTGTCAGAACACTACACTGGCACACAGTTGGCATGATTAGATATTGAATCAGAGGGAAACTTACTCTTAAGCAAGGTGTGGAACCAGAATCTGCCGGGTACCCACCAAATTCCAGCACTGGTTATCGGTGGAATCAGACAGGCAAGGGAGGAGAGGCAATCTAACTTCTAGATTAAGGTTCCCACACAAGACCAAACTGTGATTTAGGACAAACTGCTATATCTACTCGTAACTGAAACCTAACATCCTCGACGTACCCCGCAACAGCCACATCTCCGCACACCTGAGACACCTGCATTGGCTCCCAGTCAGCAAAAGGATCACCTTCCGTCTTCTCACCCACGCACACAAAGCCCTCCACAACAAGGGACTGGAATACCTCAACAGACGCCTCAGCTTCTACGTCCCCACCCGCCCCCTCCGCTCCGCTGGCCTCGCACTTGCTGCCGTCCCTCGCACCCGCCGCTCCACGGCGGGTGGGAGATCTTTCTCCTTCCTGGCGGCCAAGACCTGGAACTCCCTCCCCACCAGCCTCAGGACCACCCAGGACCACTCCGCTTTCCGGAGACTCCTAAAGACTTGGCTGTTCGAGCAGCGATAACCCCCCCTTTCCCCCCTAGCGCCTTGAGACCCGCACGGGTGAGTAGCGCGCTTTATAAATGTTAATGATTTGATTTGATTTGAATATCTGTTATTAATTGGGACTTCTTAGAAACATCTTTAATATATGAATCACTAACTTTAGTACATATTATAATTGGTCTTTTGTGTGGCACAATTTGCACATGCAGAAGAGTCTAAGGGCCAGATATGTCAAGAATCCATTTTGCGATTCTCTAACAGCGATTTTTAAGATTCTGACCCCATTCGCTCCCATATTTGCTATTTTTTTGCATTTCCCAAATTGTGAATTCCTAACTGGAATGCTGGTGCTGGGCGCCTAAGGCCCCCTCTGCTGCACCCAAAAAAATATTTTAGGACATTTAAGGTGCACACATGCCAAAGGGACATGTGTGCGTTACAAGTCAATTTTAACAATGCATTTTTAATGCATTTTTAATATTTGCACATGGTTACCACCAAGTTGTATTTGGTGGTAATTGCGATTCCTCAATGCCCAATTCGCATTAAGGAAAAGCTTGATACATGTGCTTAAGAAATCGCAAATAAGTATTCCTTATTTGCGATTTCTTATTCTCTAAACAGGGTCGCAATTTTAAGGAATCGTTATTTTAGCGATTCCTTCAAATTGCATAGCGAATGCCTTTCATACATACTGAAAGGCATTTTTGCATTTGCAAACGACCATTCGCACCGTTTGCGAATGCAAAAACGCTTGATACATCTGGTCCTAAGTGCGAGTGCCCCATCTGGAGGTTTTACCCTGGCGAGCAGCCATGGAAGCCTCACCCTCGGAGATAAGAAATGACTGAGGGTCCTCGTTAAGGGTGCCCTTTTAACTCCAATGGATCTGATAACGGGAGTTAATTCTGGCTTCCAGGCTAAAACCAAAGGTGTGATCCTGGACAAATCACTATTTCTGGAGATCAAATAACATAGCGGATTTTAAAAGCTGCTGCACATTCTCGCCGCGCCTCTCACCTGTGAGGGGCAGAGATCCGGCCGGAGGGTCGGGTCACCGCTGCTCTGCAGAATGCCAGGGCGGTCAGGGCACCCCGGGCACCGGCGGAGCCCGCTGCAGATCCGAGGTATGCGCACCCTCGCCTCGCTAGCTGCGGAGCGAGGTCCGGTGCGGTGATGATATTGTAAGGTCGTGACGCGGCACGGAGTTATGTTATGGTCAGAGATCTGGCGAGGTCAGTGGCTCACAAACAAGGATTTCCTTCTCTGAACTCGGTTGTTTTATTAACCTTGCTGTTTTTCTCGGAGCTGTATTGAGCCGGTGCAGCGCGGATCCTGGCTGTAGCGCTGTGTGGATCTGATGCTGTCCTGTCCTGGATTTGGTGCTGTATTGACCTGGTGCAGCGCGGATCCTGGCTGTAGCGCTGTGTGGATCTGATGCTGTCCTCGATTTGGTGCTGTAATTTACTTGGTTCTAGTGGTATGCTGGTCTTGTGCCGTCCTTGACTACATGTTGTATTTGTTTGGAGTACTGGCCGGGTGCTGTCCTGGATTGGGTGCTGTATTGGTCTGTTCCTGGTAGTGTGTTTGTTTGGGGCTGTTCTGTGTTTCACACTTTATAGACCTGTTGCTATCTTGAGTCTGAATTGGGTGCTGTATTGCACTAGTGCTGTCTAGATTCTGGATGTTGTGCTGTATTTTGTGGTTTTCTGATCCAGGGTCTAGTTTGTGCATTGATCTGGTGCTGTTGTTGATTCAGTGCTGTAGTGATCCCGTTCCCTCTACTTAATCCCGAATCTACTGCTCTGTAGATGTGGTGCTTTATAGGTCTAGTGCTGCATAAATCGGCATCGATGGCGGATTAATGCTGCGATATTTGAACCCAGTGCTGTTTTGAACTGGCAATTTGTGTTTCCTTCGAGTAGTGCTGCAATGTTTCTATGCTATATTAATCTGGTGCTGTAGTGTTGCTGCACGGGTCAGGCGTTCTATAGATCTAGTGCAGTACGGATCCAGTGCGCTATGGATCTGTGTTTTTTTAGTGAGCTGCTCTTATTTATATCTGTTCTGGTGCTGCAGGGATCATCATCTGGCACTGTGTGGATCTGATGTCCCAGGGATCTAGCGCTGCAAGCATTTGGCGCTGTCTTCTGGCGCTGTTAGAAGTCCTGGCACTGGAGCTGCACTAGTGGGGAGATGATGCCACGTGCTGTTGCCGCGGCTCTGGTGCAGTCTAGACTGAGGCACCGACTCTCTCCCCGCTCCTCTCTTTCTGGTCCTTCTGCTCTGAACATCGGACGCCGCAGGGCTTAGTCCGCGCGAATCTCCTGCAGGTAGAACCCCGGTGACGTCATCCGACGAATCACAGACTCCCCGGGCTCTGACAGACTCAGCCCATTCACAAAAATCCATCCCAATCCGAGGAGCCATCCACATGCAAGCTGCCAGGGCGTCCGATGTGTGTCTGCAGCAGCAGCAGAGACCCTGGGAGGAGTTCTGGACATGCCACACACAGTTTGTATGTATTAGCAACAATTGTTATTTACAGTGCTCAGAAAGGGCAGAAGTGCATTAGAAACAATGCATAAAACACGTTGTTATATGATTTAAACCGTAGCAAAAAAAAACTGAAGGATATGGTACTAAGAATTTCCCACAGAATATTAGTTAAATAATTGCACTAATAATGATACTGGCCGAATTAAACTAAATATCTGATTTTTGTCACAGCATGCTTCTGTTTTACATCCTGCGCTGTTTCTTAGTACTGCGTGCTAGATAGGGTGACCACCTGTCATTGAGGCAAATTCTGGACAGGACTGTAAAAAATTCAGGACAAAGGGTCAAAATTCAGGAAAAAAAATCAGGACAAAGGGTCAAAATTCAGGACAAAAATTCAAGAACGAACGTCAGTTTTACAGACACATGCAAGAGAGGCCATGCCTCACTACATAGCACTATTTATTCACTGTGGTCTTTTTGTGATTGCCTCCTGGTATGCTAAATTCAGGTGTCACATTACCTTCTTGTTCAGTAGTAAATTAATGCCCTTCAGTACTGTGGCAAGGCCATCACCCCTATCCAAATCTACCCAATCTTTCTTGAAGAGAAAGTAACAGCAACATTTTGATTATGTTTCTGAACATTTTTAAACCCCTGGCAAACAGTTTGGGAAACATTAAGGTAATTAACCTTATGCTAGTTTAAGAAAATTGAACAAAAACACCTGGCTTACCCCAACCACCCATAGACTTTCACCCTAAAACAAAAATTAAAGAGGCAGGGCAGATGGTGTGGGCGACAGTCTCACACCTAATGTCAGGATGTGAGGTACCCACAATTTGTCTGTAGTCTCAAAGCACTCAAGTGTGTGTCTGGGACTCTACATTTATCTAAAAAATGGAAGCCTGGACTACCAATCAAAGATCATAAAAGATAATGAATTTCCACACATCATCATCTGTGCACAGTATAGTTTGATTTGAAAAACTGTATATCTGTGCAAATGTAATGGTCATTTCAATCAAAAATGTGTTGTCTATATTGGCAGTGTGTTACCACACCATGCATACTCCACTCCACTTTGCTCTGCACCACTCCACACCACTGCACCCTACTATGTATCACTCCACTTTACGCCACTCCATGCAACTGCACTGCACTCTTCTCCATTCTGAACCACTCCACATTATTCCTCTGCACTCTATGCTACTTCTCCCTATGCCTCTCTGTAGGAGGCTGGCCTGGCTTATAGTGGGTACCTGATGGTACTTACTCCTTGTGCCAGGTCCAGTTATCCCTTATTAGTAGATTAGTAGTGTTCTAGCAGCTTAGGCTGATCGAGGTAGCTAAAGCAGAGCAGCTTAGGCTGAACTAGGAGACATGCTAAGCTCCTACTATACCACTTATGTCATATAGCACTATATCATGAGATACACAATACTCAGAGTTACTAAAAATAAGGTACTTTATTTTAGTGACAGTTTGCCAAAAATATCTCAGAGGATATACTCCCTTAGGAGGTAAGTAAAATACACAAAAAAGATACACACAAACCAAAATCAGGTAAGTAAAACAGTTAAAACAGTTAGAAAATAGTGCAAACACTGTAGAACACAATAGGATGCAACAGGCCTAAGGGCAACACAAACCATATACTAAGAAAGTGGAATGCGAACCACGACTGGACCCCTAGGCTAGTGTAGTATGTAGAGAGTTGCTGAGAGTGTAAGAAAACACTAAGGGTGTCCAAGATACCCCACCCCAAGACCTTGAAAAGTAGGAGTACAGTGCTACCACTTCCCCAGAAACACACTACACTCGTGATAGAGGATTCTGCAAAGACCACAGCAGACTGCAAAGCATTGAAGACGGATTCCTGGACCTGTGGACCTCAAAAGGAAGGGGACCAAGTCCAAGAGTCGTGAAAGTGTCCAGGGGGGGCAGGAGCCCACTAAACCCCGGATGAAGGTACAAAATGGCCGCCTCTGGATGGAAGAAGCTGACGATTCTGCAACAACAAAAGGTGCTAGGAACTCCTTTGTGCAGAAGATGTCCCACGGAGTGCTGGAGGATGCAGAGCTGTTTCTTTGGAGAAAGACCGCAAACAAGCCTTGCTAGCTGCAAAGGTTGCAGTTGAAGAAAAAGGGTGCTGCCCGGGCCCAGGAAGGACCACAATGTCGCCACTTGGGAGAGGAAACAGGGGGGGGGGGCTCAGCAACACAGAGAGCCCACGCACAAGAAGGCAGCACCTGCAGAAGTCCTTGAACATGGGTTCAAGAAGACTGAGCACAGCAGCCATCTCAACACTAGAAAAGAGAGTCCCACGAAGCCGAAAGTCAACTTAGCGAGTTGAGCAATGCAGGACTGTATGCCACTGCCCTTTACTTTGCACCACTGTCCTCTATGCCACTGTTTTCTGTAACACTCTACACCACTGCACTGACACTCTACTCTGCAACACTGCATGCTACACCACCCTACTCTGTACTACTGCATTCTATGCCACTGCACTTTATGCCACTGCACTGTGCATCACTGCACTCTCCACCACTGCACTCTAGGCACTATATTCTACTCTGCACTGCACCACTCTACAATACTCCACTCTACGCCACTGCAGTCCATGCCATATGAGTCTACTCTGCACTCTGACACTGCACCACTCTGCATTACTGAACTCTCTGCCACTCTATTGTATGCAACTCTACTCCACTCCACTCTATTGTATGCAACTCTACTCCACTGCTACTCTATTCCATGCCACTCTATGCCACTGCACTCTGCGCCAATGGACTTTAAACAACTGCACTGTATGCCACTGCCCTCTACTCTGCACCACTGTACTCTATGCCACTGCTCTGTGCCACTCTACTCTACTCCGCTCTACATCACTGCACTGATGCTCTACTCTGCAACATTGCACTCTCCGCCACTGTACTGTACACCAATCTACTCTGTACTTCTGTATTGTACGCCACTGCATTCTATGCCACTCTACTCTGTATCACTCCACGCGACTGCACTCTACAGCACTATATTATACTCTGCACTGCACCATTCTACACTATGCCACTGCACACTCTGCCACTAGAGTCTACTCTGTCACTGCACCACTCTACACTACTGCACTCTCTGCC
Source organism: Pleurodeles waltl (assembly GCF_031143425.1). Classification (NCBI taxonomy): domain Eukaryota; kingdom Metazoa; phylum Chordata; class Amphibia; order Caudata; family Salamandridae; genus Pleurodeles; species Pleurodeles waltl. The sequence goes on from NC_090438.1 coordinate 76,068,680, forward strand.
ACTCTATTGTATGCCGCTCTACTCCACTGCACTCTATGCCACGCTACTCTGCCCCATGCCACTGCACTCTAAACCACTGCACTCAATCCCAATGCACTCTAAACAACTGCACTGTACCCCACTGCACTGTACTCTGCACCACTGGGCTCTACGCCACTGCTCCTAGGCCACTCTTCTCCACCTCACACCACTGTGCCACTAACTTTTAGCCATGCTGAACAGCAGCCACTCTGGTGTATAACATGGCTAAAACACATTGGCAAAGCCAATAACTCTTGCGTAGATGAGACCTATTGGCTTTGCCAATGTTTGGTAGTACTATGAGGTACCGAGGTCCCTGAAAGAATTGTGAATGTGTAAGTCTTATTTTAAACATGCATCTGACGCCTCATCAGGGGTAGTAAGCGCTATATAAATACAATTACATCATGATATAGGCTGCTACAAAATGCGCCAATACATTTCAGTTAAATAAAAAAAGTGCTTCTCAAACACAGATTTGAATAATATACAGTTTATACCTAGTACTAAAAACTTTTCTAACAGTCCATTAAAACCTCACACTTCACAGCTCACCTTGGAACACCATTACAGTACCTCTCTAAAAGAAAATATCTTTGCCATCAGAAAGGTCAAGTGACTTCTTTAGTTAAGGTCAATGCAGGTTTTCAAGCTCCTTTGTATTTGCAGATGTACCAGTTGGGCACATTTGCATTTCTTTAGGGAAGGAGACACCCTGGCAAGAAGGCCTTTTCTTATCTGTCTGCCCCTCCTTCCCTCTCACTCCCAGCACAGGAGACTCCTTGCCCTTCTATCCAGTTTGGGAAACAGATCTGCCCGTAATTTCGCCCTATCATCCGTTGTCCTTTTGGGGAAAGGCTAAAATTACGGACAAATGCCGTCCATTAAGCCTTTCATCACGGACAACGGACGGAAGGGCGAAATTACGGGCAGTCCGTGAAATTTACGGACAGGTGGTCACCCTAGTGCTAGAGAGCTTGCCTCCCTATATCTTGCTATTTAAAAATACAGATAGCCCTTCTCACCACATGCATTTCTAAGAACTTCTAATTGACTCCATGAAATTGAAACAATATGCTTTGGAATTTGTGGGGAACCTATTGAAAGATCATAGCTTCCGGCCATCTAGCAGGGTCACCCCTCACCAGCCACAAGTACGTGGGCAGGTGGGGCGTCTAGGAGGACTGCAGGCCCCAGGATGAGTCAGCGAAATGAGTAGCCAGCCAGTCTGGGAGGCTACAAGGGACTTGCCCAGCCACATGTTGGCACAATGGGCATAACCATAGCAAGCAGGCAAGCCAGGATTGTCCGACAGGTGAAATAAATCACGGACCACAGATGCAGGCACGGAAACTGCTTCAGGCATACCAATGGCTGAGGCAGGTTAGAAGCCAGCGAAAGCATAAAAACTGAAAACGGCTCGTCACGTAGGACCCAGGCAAGGCGGCAAGCAAACTGCCCTTCTCATCAGCACCAGGAACCTTCCCAGGTGGGGTGCGTGCCTTACAACTACACATGGCATGACATGTATATGTAGAATGTATGAGGATTTTGACCAACTGTTAGAAATGGGGTTTTTGGTTGGCACTCAGGTTGCCCTCTGTCCAAGCAAGAACCCTCACTCTAGTCAGGGTAAGTCACACACAATCCAAAATCAGCCTGTGCCCACCCTCTGGTAGCTTGGCACGAGCAGTCAGACTTAACTTAGAAGGCAATGTGAAAAGCATTTGTGCAATAAATCATACAATACCATAGTATAACACCACAAAAATACACCACACAGTGTTTAGAAAAATATATAATATTTATCTGGGTATTTGCAGGTCAAAACGATCAAAGATGCAATATGAATTTGTAAAGATATCACTGAAAAGTGATATAAAGTGTCTTAAGTCTTTAAAAAAACAAACAAAGTCTCTTTCAAGCACAAAGTACCTGGTTTGGAGTGGAAAATCTCTGCAAAGGGCCGCAGAAGAAGAGATACGTGGAAAAATAGTGTGTGCGTCGATTTCTCCCCAGAACACACAGACTTGCGTCATTATTTTTCATGCGGGGAAGTCGTGCGTCGTTTTCTGGCGTGCGGACAGTCTCTTTCTATGGGTCGCGGGGATTACCAGATGTCCCGGGTCTGTGCGTGGATTCTCCTGCTTGTTTTACGGCTGCGAGTCGTTCCGCGGGGCTGTGTGCCGAAGTTTCGATCTCACGGCAGGCGTCGCGCCGATTTCTCCTCTGGAAGTCAGGCGGCGTTGTCCTTGCGAGGCCGTGCGTCGAAGTTCCGGTTGTCCCGAAGGCGTCGCGTCGATCAGTGTCGGTGTGCGGCGTTTTTCTCGCCGCGGAACAAGCTGTGCGTCGAAAATTTCGGCGCACAAAGCGTCCAAGTGAAAAAGAGAAGTCTTTTTGGTCCTGAGACTTCAGGGAACAGGAGGCAAGCTCTATCCAAGCCCTTGGAGAGCACTTTTACAGCTAGACAAGATTTCAGCAAGGCAGCAGGCCAACATCAAGGCAGCATTCCTTTGTAGAAAAGCAGACAAGTGAGTCCTTTGAGCAGCCAGGCAGTTCTTCTTGGCAGGATGTAGTTTCTGGTTCAGGTTTCTTCTCCAGCAAGTGTCTGATGAAGTAGGGCAGAGGCCCTGTTTTATACTAAGTTGTGCCTTTGAAGTGGGGGTGACTTCAAAGAGTGTCTAAGAAATGCACCAAGCCCTCTTTCAGTTCAACCCTGTCTGCCAGAGTCCCAGTAGGGGGTGTGGCAGTCCTTTGTGTGAGGGCAGGCCCTCCACCCTCCCAGCCCAGGAAGACCCATTCAAAATGCAGATGTATGCAAGTGAGGCTGAGTACCCTGTGTTTGGGGTGTGTCTGAGTGAATGCACAAGGAGCTGTCAACTAAACCTAGCCAGATGTGGATTGAAGGGCACAGAAATATTTAATTGCAAATAAATGCTCACTTTCTAAAAGTGGCATTTCTAGAATAGTAATATTAAATCCAACTTCACCAGTCAGCAGAATTTTATATTACCATTCTGGCCATACTAAATATGACCTTCCTGTTCCTTTCAGATCAGCAGCTGCTACTTCAACAGTGTATGAGGGCAGCCCCAATGTTAGCCTATGAAGGGAGCAGGCCTCACAGTAGTGTAAAAACGAATTTAGGAGTTTTACACTACCAGAACATATAACTACACAGGTACATGTCCTGCCTTTTACCCACACAGCACCCTGCTCTAGGGGTTACCTAGGGCACACATTAGGGGTGACTTATATGTAGAAAAAGGGGAGTTCTAGGCTTGACAAGTACTTTTAAATGCCAAGTCGAAGTGGCAGTGAAACTGCACACACAGGCCTTGCAATGGCAGGCCTGAGACAAGGTTAAGGGGCTACTGAAGTGGGTGGCACAACCAGTGCTGCAGGCCCACTAGTAGCATTTAATCTACAGGCCCTAGGCACATATAGCGCACTCTACTAGGGACTTATATGTAAATTAAATAGCCAATCATGGAAAAACCAATCAATAGTACAATTTACACAGAGAGCATATGCACTTTAGCAGTGGTAAAGTGCCCAGAGGTCAAAAGCCAACAACAACAGGTCAGAAAAAATAGGAGGAAGGAGGCAAAAAGTTTGGGGATGACCCTGTCAAAAAGACAGGTCCAACACCAACAGACACAACTTCCACCTAACTTACGACTAGTCCCCTGTACTATGGACACACTCTGAAGGCTGCCATGAATCGGTCGCTCTTGTCACGACTACAGGTGCTTGGCGACAGAGCAGCAGGCTTGGTCTGCCATCTTCCATCAGGTCTCGTGCTGGAGTCATTGTGTTTCCTTCCGGTCAGAAAACGCGGTATTTTTAAGCTTCTTTGCCTGATGCGTACAGCCCTGTATGGAGGAGGCCCACTTTATCATTGTCCATCATTAATTGTTACTATCCTGCTAGGATTCTTAGATCAACTGACACACTTGCTACTCCTCCCGCATTAGGACAACTTCAAACAAAGGTCATTTCTCTAATGATCTTGCCCCACTCTATTAGAACAAGCTGCACTTTCAGATTCGTACATAAAATAAATAGATAAGCTCAGGACATGCTGACTAATCTCAGGGCACAATAGTAGTCTTGTTGTGGGTTCACAATAGTAGCTAGGGGGGCTCCCTTATTTTAGCTGTAGGCTGCAGTTGGTGCCTTTTCACATGCGTACACGTTTTTATACATTTTATTAGTTTGATTATGTTTTAGCGCAGCTTGCATTTTAGCTTCTTGCTTTCATATTTTAATCTGTAGCATTTCTGAGAATGCATATTTGTTCGAATTACATATTTTATTAGCCCTATGTGCACATTTCACTCTGTGCTCTGCTCGAGACTGTCATGTTTTCATGCACAATTGTTTCCTCGGTATTGTCACTCCAAGAGTGACTGAGTCAACCCTCAGCAATAGACACATCATCACATCAGGCCTGTTCTCAGAACACAACATCATTTATTTTATAAACGTCAGATAGGCCAAAGGGGGCCAGAGGACATACCAGCTCTGGCCATTAGGCGACGTACATCATTCCATTGGCAGCTATGCTGATCTTGGTCCTGAATCTTCAGCCACCAGGGAGGATTGCCAGAATACAACAGGTAGACCCTTGTCCGTTTTCAGGTATAGGGTCGTGGGTCTTCCCATAGACCGGGACAAACAGAGAGGCGAAAACTGCTATGCTTTCAGGATTAGACATTAGGGTGTAGGTAGAAATCTTTATAATCATACTAGAATGGTGGGATTGTTCTATTCTTTACCCGGCTGGTAACTATAATCACTGTATTATGCTTTATCTGCCTAATTATCACAGCACCAGCTCTATATACTCAAATGCAATTATTTCAACAAATATAATGAAACCTATCTGGCCTTTCTTTGTTTGCCTTAGCATGCATGAACCTTTGTACAACTGAGAGAAAAGCTATGATCTGCCCACCAAGACTTCCCTCGGGAATCAGAGTCACATTTCTAGGCTGCCACAAATCACCTTCACTTTCTAGGTTTAGGTGAGGTGCTGCGAGCTAGCCGACAAAGTCAGGCCGACAGCTTCCAGATAGCCTGGGACCGACTCAGTCACTCACACTTAGTAGTGCCCCCGCCCTAAACTACACAGTTTTACCCCCAAGGTAAGAGTTCTACGACAGTCTCTAATTTGGATCATTTAAAGCTAAGCTGAGAGTAGGTCTCTGAGGCCATGCTGAAAGTGTCTATGGTCACCCCAAAAGTCTCCTAGGGAACAGCAATGCAGTGTATAAGGGACAGGCTAATAGCCTGCTGTGTGTCTCTGAGGGTCAGTCAGAAGCAAATTAAAATGGTCTGTGCACTAAAGTAGAGTGACAGTGACCACTTTCTGTCTGAAGGTCTCCGAATGCCTCATGGGATTATCTGAAGGCATGCTCAGGGTCCCTGATGGACATATAATTGGATCTATTAACTAGCTGCTTCCTAAAGCTGGGACAAGGGCTTGCCAAGGTATTAAATGACCTAGGCAGGGTCTTTGACAGATGACTGAGGCTTAAGATCTCTGGGTGATGTTGAGAAACAGGGCTTTGGTGTGTTAAAGCAGACATAACATTTTGATATCCTGGCTGATGGCCCCTGAAGGCTTACAGGTGGCATCTCAGTCCATATCACAGGTATCTGTGTCCCATCTGTGGGTGCTAAATTACCAGGTAAGGTTGTCTGATAGAAAGCTATAGGCCAAGAGGGTAACATAACACTCTTGGAATCTCTTTGCTTGTGGCCAGGAATAATACAGAGTTCTCTGAACCCTCCTTGAGGACATTGGAGTGTACCTATAGACCAGTTATGACTGCCAGAGAGCTAATGAAGGACAATAAAGGCTTGTTATTTGTGTCTGAATGTGAGTTAAGAATTTTCAATAGATAGCAAGTGGGGCATGTGTGCCAGATGAGTGTCTGCCTGAGGTGCCAACCAGGAAGCTACAAGCAACTGTTAGGGGAGAATAAGGACCAGCTGTGGGTAAATGATGGCAGGCTGATGGTCTCCAAGGGCATGCTGGTGGCCTCATTGGGGGAAGCAGGGTGAAGGATTCCACAGGAACACAAAGAGTCTTGAGGGCACGCCAGGGTTTTTAGTGACATTTGTGGTTAACTGAAGGTAAGGTGAAGGTCTCTGGTGATGTGTAGAGGGTCTGTGAGGGCCAATTGAGGGTGTCTAAAGGGAGGCCAGCAGTTACCAACTGTGTTTGAGGATCAGTCTGGGTTACTTTCAGATAGGCTGAGGGTTTCAGGTATAGTGTATGGACCATCTGGATTAGTTGAAAGTGGACATATGGTCAGCTGAGGGTATGTACTGATCAACTGTGTTAGCTGCCATTTGAGAGTCCCTGGGGTCTGCTAGCAGTGATTGAAGGTATCTTGGGAGTCTCTGAAGGATAGTTGACTATGTGGGACTGTTTTAATGAGGATTGAAGGCTGGCTGAGAAATGTAATGAACAAATGTCTTTTAAGTCTCTCAGGGCAGAAAGAGCATCTCTAAGAGCTGACCTAGAATGTGTAAGGGTGATCCACAGGTGTTCTGGGGCCTATAAAGGCAGATAAAGGGAGGTATATCACAAGAAGAGAGCACTGGAAGTTAATTTAGGACATGGCCTGTGGGCAGACAGGTGTCAATAGAGGGAGAAGTGAAGCAACATTATTTTATCTCCTTAGACAGTGGTAAATGATTGTCCCTAGGCTTAAAAGTAGAGTGATACGTATGGCTGAAAATAACAACAACATATAAATGTAGCAGGGCAACGTAACAAAACAGTCAAAACAGAAAGAAATACCACAAACACAGCACAATACAACATGAAGGAAAAATACAACATGTTGGAAAATAGGTTATTGGTAAGGGCAGGTAGGTACCTACACCTAGCAACAAGCCACTAACCTCCACTTAGGTCCAGTTAGGTCTCAGTAAATTAACCCCAGCTCAACCCTTGGTAGCTTGGCAACGAGCATCAAGGCTTAACTTAGGAGACAGTGTGTAAAGCATTCAAATATCATAAAACAGTAATTAAATAAAACACAGGAAACAGTTTAAAAATCCAAAACCGATTTATAAAAATAGTTTATATTTTTATCTTTAAAATGACACAAAAACGAATAAAATCGGATAAAGGGAACCGGAGATATGAATTTTTAAAGAATTATTATTTTTCTAGCGCTTAGAAACAAAAAGAGCCAATCGGGTCATCTGGTTGCACCTCGACTGGGGCAAAGTCAAAGTTTCAGGCCGACCGCGATGGAGCCCTGCTCGGCTACAGGTCGCGGGAGGCCTCGGTTAAAAGTTTACCTTCACACTTAGAGGGTCATTCTGACCCTGGCGGCCGGTGGCCGCCAGGGCCACCGACCACGGGAGCACCGCCGACAGGCTGGCGGTGCTCCAATGAGCATTCTGACCGCGGCGGTTCAGCCGCGGTCAGAAGCGGAAAGTCAGCGGTCTCCCGCTGACTTTCTGCTGCTCATTGGAATCCTCCATGGCTGCGGAGCGCGCTCCGCAGCCATGAGGATTCTGACCCCCCCTACCGCCATCCAGTTCATGGCGGGAAAGCCGCCATGAACAGGATGGCGGTAGGGGGGGTCGCGGGGCCCCTGGGGGCCCCTGCCATGCCCATGCCAATGGCATGGGCACGGCAGGGGCCCCCGTAAGAGGGCCCCAAAATGTATTTCACTGTCTGCCTTGCAGACAGTGAAATACGCGACGGGTGCAGTAGCACCCGTCGCACCTTCCCACTCCGCCGGCTCGATTACGAGCCGGCATCCTCGTGGGAAGGTCGTTTTCCCCTGGGCTGGCGGGCGGTTTAACTGGAACCGCCCGCCAGCCCAGGGGAAAACTCGTAATACCCGCCGCGGTCTTTTGACCGCGGCGCGGTAATTTGGAGGGCGGGATCCTGGCGGGCGGCCTCCGCCGCCCGCCAGGGTCATAATGAGGCCCTTAGTCTTTATTTTGAAGATTTTCTTCAGCGGGACGAACCTGCCAGTCCTATCCGACCTCCTGGAGCCCTTCTCCGGATACGCGATGCTGGAATCCTCTGTGGAGATTTTTACCTTCGGACTTAGTCGTTTTTTCGAGGTGAAAATCCTGTGACCGGGGTAAACCTGGATCTTGATCCGACGTCCATGGAGCCCTTCTCGGATACTATGGCTGGGAGGTCCCGGTCAACTTTTTACCTTCGGACTTAGGTGGTCATTACGACCCAGGCGGATTACTTCCGCCAGGGCAGCGGGACGCGGTGGCACCGCCGACAGGCCGGCGGTGCCCCGCGGGGCATTCTGACCGCGGCGGCTTAGCCGCGGTCAGAGAAGGGAAACCGGCGGTCTCCCGCCGGTTTCCCGCTGCCCCCAAGGAATCCTCCAAGCCGGCGCAGCTTGCTGCGCCGGCTTGGGGATTCCGACTCCCCCTCCCGCCATCCAGTTCCTGGCGGTTCTCCCGCCGGGAACCGGATGGCGGGAGGGGGAGTCGCGGGGCCCCTGGGGGCCCCTGCCGTGCACATGCCAACGGCATGGGCACGGCAGGGGCCCCCGTAAGAGGGCCCCAAAATGTATTTCACTGTCTTCCTTGCAGACAGTGAAATACGCGACGGGTGCAACAGCACCCGTCGCACCTTCCCACTCCGCCGGCTCTATTACGAGCCGGCATCCTCGTGGGAAGGGAGTTTTTCCCTGGGCTGGCGGGCGGTCTTTTGGAGACCGCCCGCCAGCCCAGGGAAAAACTCATAATACCCTCCGCGGTCTTCTGACCGCGGAGCGGTATTATGGAGGGCGGAATTCTGGCGGGCGGCCTCCGCCGCCCGTCGGAATCGTAATCAGGCCCTTAGTCTCTTTTTCGGAGATTTTTCTTTACTGGGACGAACCACCAAATCAGGCCGGGTCGCGGTTGAGGCAAGCCGGCTAGAGTTGCCGCGGCGGGTCGGTCCCTCTATGGAGCTTTTTTACACAAAATCTCCAAACTTCTCCAAACTTCTGGGGCTTCACCCAGATGTCCTTTTAAGGTTCTTTTGGGGTCCACAGCTCACCCCAAGGGTCCAGAAGTTCTGTGATGGTCCTTGGGGGGTGCAGACTACAACTCCCAGAATGCTCCTGGCGTAAACTCCTTTTTGGCCACTTGACAGTGGTCAGCTGGTCACTTTCTTCAGGAGTTGGTGCAGGGGAATCTGGTTAGCAATTTTTCACCTGTAGCAAACAGGGAGTCCCTCCTTGAACCAGTTGAAGCCAGGCAAAGTCCTTCTTGTGGTGAAGCCCAAGTGTGCAGCTGGTGCAGTCCTTCTGAGTGCAGGTTCCAGGTGCAGGCCAGGGGTCCAGCAGGGCAGTCCTTCTTCTCCTTTAGTTCTTCCTTGTTGGAATCTGATGGGGATCTGAGTCGTGGGTGCAGGTCTGCCAGTTTTATCCTTGCTCCTGGGTGAAAAGCAGGGGGGTCCTGGTTCTCCAATCAGGTACAGGGTCGTCCCCCTGTGATGACCACTTCCTGGGAAGTGTGGCAAAAATCCATCCCAGAAGGCAACATTCTCTAAAAATCCATCATGGCTGAATCTGATTTTTGGAGGTTACATCTGGCTGAGCCCACCCACTGGTGTGGCTAAAAATCATAAACACACCCCTCTCCTGCCCTCTCCTAATCTAATCAAGGGGGCACCTAGTTGTCTGGGGTTGCAGGATGTGGGGGTGTTGCTGGGTGCTCCAAATGTCCTTCTCTGCCTTTGAAGACCAGTTTGGCAGCCCTCCCCCTTCCTGCCTCACCATCTGCTGAGGGGAGATTCTCTCCCACAGGCACATTCCTTTGTGTGAAGTCAGGCCACTTCACACCTCATCAAGGCAGCTTGGCTAAGCTGCTGCAGGCTGGCCAATCAGAGCACAGCAGCAAAAACAATGCAGGGCTGAAATTGGCAACTTTTTAGGTAAAGTCTAAAACTCTTTACCTGAACAAGTTATATTAAATCCAACAACTGGAAGTTGTGGGATTTATTACAACAATTAATTTGATACCAAATTCTTGGTATGCAACATTTAAGGAGACTTTACAATTTAACCCCTTCGCTGCCAGGCCTTTTCCCCCTCCTGTGCCGAGCCTTTTTTTGGCTATTTGGAGCAGTTCGCGCTTAGGCCCTCATAACTTTTTGTTCACATAAGCTACCCATGCCAAATTTGCGTCCTTTTTTTCCAACATCCTAGGGATTCTAGAGGTACCCAGACTTTGTGGGTTCCCCAGAAGGAGGCCAAGAAATTAGCCAAAAAACAGTGAAAATTTCATTTTTTTAAAAAAATTTGGAAAAATGGGCTGCAGAAGAAGGCTTGTGGTTTTTTCCCTGAAAAGGGCATCAACAAAGGGTTTGCGGTGATAAAATCACCAGCTTCCCAGCTTTCAGGAACAGGCAGACTTGAATCAGAAAACCCAATTTTTCAACCCAATTTTGGCATTTTTACGGGGACATACCCCATTTTTACGATTTTTTGTGCTTTTAGCCTCCTTCCAGTCAGTGACAGAAATGGGCATAAAACCAACGCTGCAACATTTCTGAAAAGTAGACAAAATTCTGAATTCAGCAAGGGGTAATTTGTGTAGATCCTACAAGGGTTTCCTACAGAAAATAGCAACTGAAAAAGAAAAATATTGAAATTGAGGTGAAAAAAACATCAATTTTTCTCTAAGTTTTACTCTGTAACTTTTTCCTGCAATGTCAGATTTTCGAAAGCAATATACCGTTACGTCTGCTGGACTCTTCTGGTTGCGGGGATATATAGGGCTTGTAGGTTCATCAAGAACTCTAGGTACCCAGAGCCAATAAATGACCTGCACCCTGCAGTGGGTTTTCATTCTATGCCGGGTATACAGCAATTCATTTGCTGAAATATAAAGTAAAAAAAAAATAGCTATCAAGAAAACCTTTGTATTTCCAAAATGGGCACAAGATAAGGTGTTGAGAAGCAGTGGTTATTTGCACATCTCTGAATTCCGGGGTGCCCATACTAGCATGTGAATTACAGGGCATTTCTCAAATAGACGTCTTTTTTACACACTGTCTTACATTTGGAAGGGAAAAATGTAGAGAAAGACAAGGGGCAATAACACTTGTTTTGCTATTCTATGTTCCCCCAAGTCTCCCGATAAAAATGATACCTCACTTGTGTGGGTAGGCCTAGCGCCCGCGACAGGAAACGCACCAAAGCGCAACGTGGACACATCACAGAAAACAGACCTGTTTTTAGCAAAGTGCCTACCTGTAGATTGTGGCCTCTAGCTCAGCCGCCACCTAGGGAAACCTACCAAACCTGTGCATTTCTGAAAACTAGAGACCTAGGGGAATCCAAGATGGGGTGATTTGTGTGGCTCGGACCAGGTTCTGTTACCCAGAATCCTTTGCAAACCTCAAAATTTGGCTAAAAAAACACATGTTCCTCACATTTCTGTAGCAGAAAGTTCTGGAATCTGAGAGGAGCCACAAATTTCCTTCCACCCAGCGTTCCCCCACGTCTCCCGATAAAAATGATACCTCACTTGTGTGGGTAGGCCTAGCGCCCGCGACAGGAAACACCCCAAAGCGCAATGTGGACACATCACAGAAAACAGACCTGTTTTTAGCAAAGTGCCTACCTGTAGATTTTGGCCTCTAGCTCAGCCGCCACCTAGGGAAACCTACCAAACCTGTGCATTTCTGAAAACTAGAGACCTAGGGGAATCCAAGATGGGGTGATTTGTGTGGCTCGGACCAGGTTCTGTTACCCAGAATCCTTTGCAAAGCTCAAAAATTGGCTAAAAAAACACATGTTCCTCACATTTCTGTGGCAGAAAGTGCTGGAATCTGAGAGGAGCCACAAATGTCCTTCCACCCAGCGTTCCCCCATGTCTCCCGATAAAAATGATACCTCACTTGTGTGGGTAGGCCTAGCGCCCGCGACAGGAAACGCCCCAAAGCGCAACGTGGACACATCACAGAAAACAGACCTGTTTTTAGCAAAGTGCCTACCTGTAGATTTTGGCCTCTAGCTCAGCCGCCACCTAGGGAAACCTACCAAACCTGTGCATTTCTGAAAACTAGAGACCTAGGGGAATCCAAGATGGGGTGATTTGTGTGGCTCGGACCAGGTTCTGTTACCCAGAATCCTTTGCAAACCTCAAAATTTGGCTAAAAAAACACATGTTCCTCACATTTCTGTGGCAGAAAGTTCTGGAATCTGAGAGGACCCACAAATTTCCTTCCACCCAGCGTTCCCCCACGTCTCCCGATAAAAATGATACCTCACTTGTGTGGGTAGGCCTAGCGCCCGCGACAGGAAACACCCCAAAGCGCAATGTGGACACATCACAGAAAACAGACTTGTTTTTAGTAAAGTGCCTACCTGTAGATTTTGGCCTCTAGCTCAGCCGCCACCTAGGGAAACCTACCAAACCTGTGCATTTCTGAAAACTAGAGACCTAGGGGAATCCAAGATGGGGTGATTTGTGTGGCTCGGACCAGGTTCTGTTACCCAGAATCCTTTGCAAACCTCAAAATTTGGCTAAAAAAACACATGTTCCTCACATTTCTGTGGCAGAAAGTTCTGGAATCTGAGAGGAGCTACAAATTTCCTTCCACCCAGCGTTCCCCCACGTCTCCCGATAAAAATGATACCTCACTTGTGTGGGTAGGCCTAGCGCCCGCGACAGGAAACACCCCAAAGCGCAATGTGGACACATCACAGAAAACAGACCTGTTTTTAGCAAAGTGCCTACCTGTAGATTTTGGCCTCTAGCTCAGCCGCCACCTAGGGAAACCTACCAAACCTGTGCATTTCTGAAAACTAGAGACCTAGGGGAATCCAAGATGGGGTGATTTGTGTGGCTCGGACCAGGTTCTGTTACCCAGAATCCTTTGCAAAGCTCAAAAATTGGCTAAAAAAACACATGTTCGTCACATTTCTGTGGCAGAAAGTTCTGGAATCTGAGAGGAGCCACAAATTTCCTTCCACCCAGCGTTCCCCCACGTCTCCCGATAAAAATGATACCTCACTTGTGTGGGTAGGCCTAGCGCCCGCGACAGGAAACGCCCCAAAGCGCAACGTGGACACCACCAAAATTTTGGAAGAAAACAGAGGTGTTTTTTGCGAAGTGACTACCTGTAGATTTTGGCCTCTAGCTCAGCCGCCACCTAGGGAAACCTACCAAACCTGTACATTTCTGAAAACTAGAGACCTAGGGGAATCCAAGGAGGGGTGACTGGCGGGGCTCGGACCAGGTTCTGTTACCCAGAATCCTTTGCAAAGCTCAAAAATTGGCTAAAAAAACACATGTTCCTCACATTTCTGTGGCAGAAAGTTCTGGAATCTGGGAGGAGCCACAAATTTCCTTCCATCCAGCGTTCCCCCAAGTCTCTCGATAAAAATGATACCTCACTTGCGTGGGTAGGCCTAGCGCCCGCGACAGGAAACGCCCCAAAGCGCAACGTGGACACCACCAAAATTTTGGAAGAAAACAGAGGTGTTTTTTGCGAAGTGACTACCTGTAGATTTTGGCCTCTAGCTCAGCCGGCACCTAGGGAAACCTACCAAACCTGTACATTTCTGAAAACTAGAGACCTAGGGGAATCCAAGGAGGGGTGACTGGCGGGGCTCGGACCAGGTTCTGTTACCCAGAATCCTTTGCAAAGCTCAAAAATTGGCTAAAAAAACACATGTTCCTCACATTTCTGTGGCAGAAAGTTCTGGAATCCGAGAGGAGCCACAAATTTCCTTCCACCCAGCGTTCCCCCACGTCTCCCGATAAAAATGATACCTCACTTGTGTGGGTAGGCCTAGCGCCCGCGACAGGAAACGCCCCAAAGCGCAACGTGGACACATCACAGAAAACAGACCTGTTTTTAGCAAAGTGCCTACCTGTAGATTTTGGCCTCTAGCTCAGCCGCCACCTAGGGAAACCTACCAAACCTGTGCATTTCTGAAAACTAGAGACCTAGGGGAATCCAAGGAGGGGTGACTGGCGGGGCTCGGACCAGGTTCTGTTACCCAGAATCCTTTGCAAACCTCATATTTTGGCTAAAAAAACGCATTTTCCTCACATTTGAGTGACAGAAAGTTCTGGAATCTGAGAGGAGCCACAAATTTCCTTCCACCCAGCGTTCCCCCAAGTCTCCCGATAAAAATGATACCTCACTTGCGTGGGTAGGCCTAGCGCCCGCGACAGGAAACGCCCCAAAGCGCAACGTGGACACCACCAAAATTTTGGAAGAAAACAGAGGTGTTTTTTGCGAAGTGACTACCTGTAGATTTTGGCCTCTAGCTCAGCCGGCACCTATGGAAACCTACCAAACCTGTACATTTCTGAAAACTAGAGACCTAGGGGAATCCAAGGAGGGGTGACTGGCGGGGCTCGGACCAGGTTCTGTTACCCAGAATCCTTTGCAAAGCTCAAAAATTGGCTAAAAAAACACATGTTCCTCACATTTCTGTGGCAGAAAGTTCTGGAATCTGAGAGGAGCCACAAATTTCCTTTCACCCAGCGTTCCCCCACGTCTCCCGATAAAAATGATACCTCACTTGTGTGGGTAGGCCTAGCGCCCGCAACAGGAAACGCCCCAAAGCGCAACGTGGACACATCACAGAAAACAGACCTGTTTTTAGCAAAGTGCCTACCTGTAGATTTTGGCCTCTAGCTCAGCCGCCACCTAGGGAAACCTACCAAACCTGTGCATTTCTGAAAACTAGAGACCTAGGGGAATCCAAGGAGGGGTGACTGGCGGGGCTCGGACCAGGTTCTGTTACCCAGAATCCTTTGCAAAGCTCAAAAATTGGCTAAAAAAACACATGTTCCTCACATTTCTGTGGCAGAAAGTTCTGGAATCTGGGAGGAGCCACAAATTTCCTTCCACCCAGCGTTCCCCCAAGTCTCCCGATAAAAATGATACCTCACTTGCGTGGGTAGGCCTAGCGCCCGCGACAGGAAACGCCCCAAAGCGCAACGTGGACACCACCAAAATTTTGGAACAAAACAGACCTGTTTTTAGTGAAGTGCCTACCTGTAGATTTTGGCCTGTAGCTCAGCCGCCACCTAGGGAAACCTACCAAACCTGTGCATTTCTGAAAACTAGAGACCTAGGGGAATCCAAGGAGGGGTGACTGGCGGGGCTCGGACCAGGTTCTGTTACCCAGAATCCTTTGCAAAGCTCAAAAATTGGCTAAAAAAACACATGTTCCTCACATTTCTGTGGCAGAAAGTTCTGGAATCTGGGAGGAGCCACAAATTTCCTTCCACCCAGCGTTCCCCCAAGTCTCCCGATAAAAATGATACCTCACTTGCGTGGGTAGGCCTAGCGCCCGCGACAGGAAACGCCCCAAAGCGCAACGTGGACACCACCAAAATTTTGGAAGAAAACAGACCTGTTTTTAGCGAAGTGCCTACCTGTAGATTTTGGCCTGTAGCTCAGCCGCCACCTAGGGAAACCTACCAAACCTGTGCATTTCTGAAAACTAGAGACCTAGGGGAATCCAAGGAGGGGTGACTGGCGGGGCTCGGACCAGGTTCTGTTACCCAGAATCCTTTGCAAAGCTCAAAAATTGGCTAAAAAAACACATGTTCCTCACATTTCTGTGGCAGAAAGTTCTGGAATCTGGGAGGAGCCACAAATTTCCTTCCACCCAGCGTTCCCCCAAGTCTCCCGATAAGAATGATACCTCACTTGCGTGGGTAGGCCTAGCGCCCGCGACAGGAAACGCCCCAAAGCGCAACGTGGACACCACCAAAATTTTGGAAGAAAACAGACCTGTTTTTAGCGAAGTGCCTACCTGTAGATTTTGGCCTGTAGCTCAGCCGCCACCTAGGGAAACCTACCAAACCTGTGCATTTCTGAAAACTAGAGACCTAGGGGAATCCAAGGAGGGGTGACTGGCAGGGCTCGGACTAGGTTCTGTTACCCAGAATCCTTTGCAAAGCTCAAAAATTGGCTAAAAAAACACATGTTCCTCACATTTCTGTGGCAGAAAGTTCTGGAATCTGAGAGGAGCCACAAATTTCCTTCCACCCAGCGTTCCCCCACGTCTCCCGATAAAAATGATACCTCACTTGTGTGGGTAGGCCTAGCGCCCGCGACAGGAAACGCCCCAAAGCGCAACGTGGACACATCACAGAAAACAGACCTGTTTTTAGCAAAGTGCCTACCTGTAGATTTTGGCCTGTAGCTCAGCCGCCACCTAGGGAAACCTACCAAACCTGTGCATTTCTGAAAACTAGAGACCTAGGGGAATCCAAGGAGGGGTGACTGGCGGGGCTCGGACCAGGTTCTGTTACCCAGAATCCTTTGCAAATCTCAAAAATTGGCTAAAAAAACACATGTTCCTCACATTTCTGTGGCAGAAAGTTCTGGAATCTGGGAGGAGCCACAAATTTCCTTCCACCCAGCGTTCCCCCACGTCTCCCGATAAAAATGATACCTCACTTGTGTGGGTAGGCCTAGCGCCCGCGACAGGAAACGCCCCAAAGCGCAACGTGGACACATCACAGAAAACAGACCTGTTTTTAGCAAAGTGCCTACCTGTAGATTTGGGCCTGTAGCTCAGCCGCCACCTAGGGAAACCTACCAAACCTGTGCATTTCTGAAAACTAGAGACCTAGGGGAATCCAAGGAGGGGTGACTGGCGGGGCTCGGACCAGGTTCTGTTACCCAGAATCCTTTGCAAAGCTCAAAAATTGGCTAAAAAAACACATGTTCCTCACATTTCTGTGGCAGAAAGTTCTGGAATCTAGGAGGAGCCACAAATTTCCTTCCACCCAGCGTTCCCCCAAGTCTCCCGATAAAAATGATACCTCACTTGCGTGGGTAGGCCTAGCACCCGCGACAGGAAACGCCCCAAAGCGCAACGTGGACACCACCAAAATTTTGGAAGAAAACAGAGGTGTTTTTTGCGAAGTGACTACCTGTAGATTTTGGCCTCTAGCTCAGCCGGCACCTAGGGAAACCTACCAAACCTGTACATTTCTTAAAACTAGAGACCTAGGGGAATCCAAGGAGGGGTGACTGGCGGGGCTCGGACCAGGTTCTGTTACCCAGAATCCTTTGCAAAGCTCAAAAATTGGTTAAAAAAACACATGTTCCTCACATTTCTGTGGCAGAAAGTTCTGGAATCTGAGAGGAGCCACAAATTTCCTTCCACCCAGCGTTCCCCCACGTCTCCCGATAAAAATGATACCTCACTTGTGTGGGTAGGCCTAGCGCCCGCGACAGGAAACGCCCCAAAGCGCAACGTGGACACATCACAGAAAACAGACCTGTTTTTAGCAAAGTGCCTACCTGTAGATTTTGGCCTGTAGCTCAGCCGCCACCTAGGGAAACCTACCAAACCTGTGCATTTCTGAAAACTAGAGACCTAGGGGAATCCAAGATGGGGTGATTTGTGTGGCTCGGACCAGGTTCTGTTACCCAGAATCCTTTGCAAACCTCAAAATTTGGCTAAAAAAACACATGTTCCTCACATTTCTGTGGCAGAAAGTTCTGGAATCTGAGAGGGGCCACAAATTTCCTTCCACCCAGCGTTCCCCCACGTCTCCCGATAAAAATGATACCTCACTTGTGTGGGTAGGCCTAGCGCCCGCGACAGGAAACACCCCAAAGCGCAGCGTGGACACATCACATTTTTTCATTGAAAACAGTGCCTACCTGTAGTTTTTGGCCTGTAGCTCAGCCAGCACCTAGGGAAACCTACCAAACCTGTGCATTTCTGAAAACTAGAGACCTAGGGGAATCCAAGATGGGGTGACTTGAGGGGCTCTGACCAGGTTCTGTTACCCAGAATCCTTTCCAAACCTCAAATATTGGCTAAAAAAACGTATTTTTCACACATTTCGGTGACAGAAAGTTCTGGAATCTGAGTGGAGCCACAAATTTCCTTCCACCCAGCGTTCCCCCAAGTCTCCCGATAAAAATGATACCTCAGTTGTGTGGGTGGGCCAGGTGCCTCCAACAGAATAAGGCCCAAAACTTGTAGAGATACAGGGGATAGTACTGCGAGTTTATAAGGACATATTCTTTTATACATCTTTAGACTGACTCTGCTTTGGGGACCCACATACGTGAGGTGTCATTTTATTTGGGAGACTGAGGGGAACACTGGGGAGTAGGAATTTTGTGCTGGAGTGGTGATCGTACGAAGAAAAGTCAGGAAAATATGCTTTTTTTAAGCACATTTTGAGGTTTACAGAGGAGTCTGGGTAAGAAAATGTTGGGGGATCCACGCAAGCCACTCCTCCCTAGACTCCTTGGGGTGTCTAGTTTTAAAAAATGTCTGGGTTTGGTAGGTTTCCCTAGATGAAGGCCGCACACAGGACCAAAAACATAGGTGCCCTCTCCCCCCCCAAACACAGGTAGTTTTGTAATATATCGTTTTGATGTGCCCACATACGTCCGTGATGTGCCAAACACTAAAATTTTGAAAAGAAACACACTTAGGTTATGTGAAAAAGACCCCTCACCCACCAACCAAGTTGGTGGCATGCTTCATCATCGGGGTCCCACCTGAGGCACCTAGCGTGTCATAGGTGTGCTGCGACGCCTGATTACAGCGGAGCAGGTTTGGTCATTTTTACCACACATACTGGTTGGATTTGGCACGAGGGTGAGTGATGGTTCAGTGGATCAAATTTTACTAACAAGAGCTTTCACAAAAATGAAAAGCACTGTTAGTAACTGAAAGGCAAAAAACTGAACCAATGACTCACAGCTCGTGAGCTGTAAAGCCGCGACAAGGCACCAACCGTTTTACAGTCCATTCACACAACTTTCATACATGACACACACAAGGCCATTCACACCGCCAGCCACGGGCCCAGCACATTACAACACTCACATCGACAGACAGCGCCACTCAAGGGCCCATCACTTACATACGCCCACATGCCTGATACAACAATCACACCAGCTGATGGGAGTGTGTGGACTGGTGTTTGGCTTGCAGTGTGTTGCAGTAGCCAACATCAAGTCAATATGTACAGTCTCAGCCAAGCCCCACTCCACACACAATGGCATCATATTTTTTTTTTTTTTAACAGAGGAACCCCTAACTAAGTAGAAAGAATTACAAAACAACAAACACAAAAGCTCTAACTAACAACATGACAGAAATGCTAACCATGAAACTAAACACATGAAAATACAAAACAGACATGAGTTTACACTCATTGTTGTTCCCAGAAATTCTTCTGGGTGTGGTAATTCTTAAAACAAGCACCGACACACAGCCCAGGCTTTGAAGGACAATCTGGGCAGTACATTCGAGTCTCCCTCCGGATACCTCTTCGAAAACACACTCTACATTTCTTAGCTGGAAAGTCTTTTTTGGGTGTGGGAGGAATGTGCTCAGCAAAGTGGCGATCTTTCAATCTAGCCACATCCTCCACCACTGCTTCTCTAGGAACTCTGGCCTGTTCCACCACAATAAGGCTCTCTATCACTGACTCCTGAAATTTCACAAATGTCATCTTTGAGTCTGGAGACCTATCCCTAAACACAATAAAAGCATTGAAGGTTGCTAAGTGGAAGAGGTGAAGTGCTAACTTCTTATACCAAACATAAGACTTACGAATAGCAGTATAAGGTTCCAACCTCTGGTCAACTCTATCTACACCTCCCATGTGCTTATTATAATCTAAAATGCACACAGGTTTGCGCACTTCAGCAACCTGGCCCCAAACAGTCACAGGGGAAGTACTCTCATCATGGATGGTACTTAGCATGTAGACATCCCTCTTGTCTGAAAATTTCAAAGCTAGCAGCTCCTCGTTCCGCAAGGCACAGCACTGTCCCCTCTCAAGTTTTTTACAGACAAGCTCCCTTGGATAGCCTTTCCGGTTAGAACGGATTGTGCCACAAGCAACTGTGTCCACTCTAAACAATTCCTTGAACAACTGCACACCAGTGTAGAAGTTATCTACATACAAATGGTGACCTTTGTTGAACAGTCGTCTACCAAGATCCCACACTATTTTCTCAGTAACTCCAAAAGTGGGAGGACAACCAGGGGGGTCAATATTGGAATCCCTACCAGTGTACACACGGAAACTATACACATATCCTGTCCTACTTTCAGACAGCATATACAATTTAATTCCATATCGTGCCCTTTTGCTAGGAATGTACTGCCTAAAAACCAAACGACCCTTGAAGAGGACCAAAGACTCGTCCACACTTATCTCTTTGCCTGGAACATAGACCTCCGAAAACCGATCTACAAAATGATCAAGGACAGGCCTAATCTTAAAAAGACGGTCAGAATCTGGGTGATCTCGTGGCAAGGCTAATGCATTGTCAACAAAATGCAGCATCCTAAGAAGAAGCAAATACCGATTACGACTCATGGTAGCTGGAAATATAGCTGTTGCCATCAAGGGACTAGTAGACCAATAAGAAGCCAGTGACGGCTTCCTTATCAACCCCATCAAAAAAGTCAAACCCAAAAACTTTTTTAGCTCCTCCAAATTTGTGGGAATCCACTGGGCAGCTCTAGAGTGTGGCCTAAGTCTAGCAGCGTTGTCCCTCAAATGCTGCTCCGCATACAAATTAGTCTGCTCAACAATCTCTTCCAAAAACACATCATCCATGAATAACTCAAAGAAATTGATAGGCATAAAGTTCTCTGTATTGGCGTTACACCCCGGGAGACCAGTAAAGGCAGGCAACTCTGGCTGCTCCATGTTTGGGGCAACCCAGACATCAGGTCTTCTAACGGGAAACCTTTCAGCCCCAGGTTGCTGCACTATTGGCACATCAATGTCCTCCTCTAAAACAGAACCTTCATCTGCACTGAGTGTGGCTTCATCATCAGAAGATTCCCCTCCAACAGAAACATCACTGCCAGAATCTCTGACTTCCTCCTCTGCCTCAGATGCAGAGTCCGTCTCATAGTCATGATCAGACTGTGACTCAAAAAGCATACCAACCACCTGCTGAGCGGTCATCCTGCGGCTAGCCATGATCTCTCCTGCTAAAATTAACTGGACAAATTCACCACCAACAACCAGCACTGTGTAAGACAAGTAACAAAGTGTAGCTTTGTTAGTAAGAGTTACAAACTCAAAAACTATACCGCTCACTTGCCTGAAAAAGCTTGATTCACCAGCAACTACACAGCAATCACCAATGATATCCCACTAAAAAGAAAGAAAGAAAGGCAAATTAGAAATAAGACAAAACAAATATCATTGTGCACAAACCTAAGGACAATTTCACACACAATCCTGCATTTAGTACACCCCCTACAAACATGTCATTCATGCATGGCAACAATACTCCTTTGGAGTAAATTGTTTTTACTTACCTAAAACATGCAACTGTGCAAACTGCAGGTCAACCACCGCCAAAACCGCAAGGAGCCACAGCAAATAAAGCAAAAGCTTTGAACTAGAACAAAAAGGAGGAATTTTTTTTTTATCACAAATGCAAAGACTTCTTCAGTTGACAAACACCCCACCATCAAACATTTTAGAAATTGGTGCCTAAGTGGATTCTGTCATAGGGGCAGATGGGCCTACAAAAAAAATAGGCCTGTCTGCCCCAAGGAAGCCAGAAAATACCTTTAGTACTGTGTCCCCATGGAGAGCGACCCTTGCCAAAGGGGACAGCCCTCAAACAAAAAAAAACAAAAAAAACACACACAACACTATCCCTGGTGCCTAAGTGGCTTCTGCCCCCTTGGGGGCAGGTGGGCCTAAGAAAATAGGCCCATCTGCCCCCAGGGGGTGTAGAAATGGCCAACAGGTCAATGCCCCCCTTGGGGGGGCGCCCCGTGACCAAGGGGACGCCCCCCCACAAAAATAAACAAATAAAAAAAAATCCCTGGCGTTCTAGTGGTTTCTGCCCCCCTTGGGGGCAGATCAGCCTAAAAATAATAGGCTGATCTGTCTCCAAGGGGTGCAGAAATGGCCTGGGTACATGTGCCCCCAAAGTGGGGGGCGACCCTTGCCCAAGCCCCCCCCCATCCACTAACACACACACACACTATCCCTGGTGTCTACGTGGCTTCTGCCCCCCTTGGGGGCAGGTGGGTCTAGAAAAATAGGCCCATCTGCCCCCAGGGGGGGAAGAAATGGCCAACAGGTCAATGCCCCCCTTGAGGGGGGCACCCCGTGCCCAAGGGGACGCCCCCCCACAAAAATAAACACATAAAAAAAAATCCCTGGCGTTCTAGTGGTTTCTGCCCCCCTTGGGGGCAGATCAGCCTAAAAATAATAGGCTGATCTGTCTCCAAGGGGTGCAGAAATGGCCTGGGTACATGTGCCCCCAAAGTGGGGGGCGACCCTTGCCCAAGCCCCCCCCCATCCACTAACACACACACACACACACACACTATCCCTGGTGTCTACGTGGCTTCTGCCCCCCTTGGGGGCAGGTGGGTCTAGAAAAATAGGCCCATCTGCCCCCAGGGGGGGCAGAAATGGCCAACAAGTCAATGCCCCCCTTGGGGGGGCGCCCCGTGCCCAAGGGGACACCCCCCCACAAAAATAAACACATAAAAAAAAATCCCTGGCGTTCTAGTGGTTTCTGCCCCCCTTGGGGGCAGATCAGCCTAAAAATAATAGGCTGATCTGTCTCCAAGGGGTGCAGAAATGGCCTGGGTACATGTGCCCCCAAAGTGGGGGGCGACCCTTGCCCAAGCCCCCCCCCATCCACTAACACACACACACACACACACTATCCCTGGTGTCTACGTGGCTTCTGCCCCCCTTGGGGGCAGGTGGGTCTAGAAAAATAGGCCCATCTGCCCCCAGGGGGGGCAGAAATGGCCAACAGGTCAATGCCCCCCTTGGGGGGGCGCCCCGTGCCCGAGGGGACGCCCCCCCACAAAAATAAACACATAAAAAAAAATCCCTGGCGTTCTAGTGGTTTCTGCCCCCCTTGGGGGCAGATCAGCCTAAAAATAATAGGCTGATCTGTCTCCAAGGGGTGCAGAAATGGCCTGGGTACATGTGCCCCCAAAGTGGGGGGCGACCCTTGCCCAAGCCCCCCCCCATCCACTAACACACACACACACACACACTATCCCTGGTGTCTACGTGGCTTCTGCCCCCCTTGGGGGCAGGTGGGTCTAGAAAAATAGGCCCATCTGCCCCCAGGGGGGGCAGAAATGGCCAACAGGTCAATGCCCCCCTTGGGGGGGGCGCCCCGTGCCCAAGGGGACACCCCCCCACAAAAATAAACACATAAAAAAAAATCCCTGGCGTTCTAGTGGTTTCTGCCCCCCTTGGGGGCAGATCAGCCTAAAAATAATAGGCTGATCTGTCTCCAAGGGGTGCAGAAATGGCCTGGGTACATGTGCCCCCAAAGTGGGGGGCGACCCTTGCCCAAGCCCCCCCCCATCCACTAACACACACACACACACACACACTATCCCTGGTGTCTACGTGGCTTCTGCCCCCCTTGGGGGCAGGTGGGTCTAGAAAAATAGGCCCATCTGCCCCCAGGGGGGGCAGAAATGGCCAACAAGTCAATGTCCCCCTTGGGGGGGCGCCCCGTGCCCAAGGGGACACCCCCCCACAAAAATAAACACATAAAAAAAAATCCCTGGCGTTCTAGTGGTTTCTGCCCCCCTTGGGGGCAGATCAGCCTAAAAATAATAGGCTGATCTGTCTCCAAGGGGTGCAGAAATGGCCTGGGTACATGTGCCCCCAAAGTGGGGGGCGACCCTTGCCCAAGCCCCCCCCCATCCACTAACACACACACACACACACACTATCCCTGGTGTCTACGTGGCTTCTGCCCCCCTTGGGGGCAGGTGGGTCTAGAAAAATAGGCCCATCTGCCCCCAGGGGGGGCAGAAATGGCCAACAGGTCAATGCCCCCCTTGGGGGGGCGCCCCGTGCCCGAGGGGACGCCCCCCCACAAAAATAAACAGATAAAAAAAAATCCCTGGCGTTCTAGTGGTTTCTGCCCCCCTTGGGGGCAGATCAGCCTAAAAATAATAGGCTGATCTGTCTCCAAGGGGTGCAGAAATGGCCTGGGTACATGTGCCCCCAAAGTGGGGGGCGACCCTTGCCCAAGCCCCCCCCCATCCACTAACACACACACACACACACACACTATCCCTGGTGTCTACGTGGCTTCTGCCCCCCTTGGGGGCAGGTGGGTCTAGAAAAATAGGCCCATCTGCCCCCAGGGGGGGCAGAAATGGCCAACAGGTCAATGCCCCCCTTGGGGGGGCGCCCCGTGCCCGAGGGGACGCCCCCCCACAAAAATAAACACATAAAAAAAAATCCCTGGCGTTCTAGTGGTTTCTGCCCCCCTTGGGGGCAGATCAGCCTAAAAATAATAGGCTGATCTGTCTCCAAGGGGTGCAGAAATGGCCTGGGTACATGTGCCCCCAAAGTGGGGGGCGACCCTTGCCCAAGCCCCCCCCCATCCACTAACACACACACACACACACACTATCCCTGGTGTCTACGTGGCTTCTGCCCCCCTTGGGGGCAGGTGGGTCTAGAAAAATAGGCCCATCTGCCCCCAGGGGGGGCAGAAATGGCCAACAGGTCAATGCCCCCCTTGGGGGGGCGCCCCGTGCCCAAGGGGACACCCCCCCACAAAAATAAACACATAAAAAAAATCCCTGGCGTTCTAGTGGTTTCTGCCCCCCTTGGGGGCAGATCAGCCTAAAAATAATAGGCTGATCTGTCTCCAAGGGGTGCAGAAATGGCCTGGGTACATGTGCCCCCAAAGTGGGGGGCGACCCTTGCCCAAGCCCCCCCCCATCCACTAACACACACACACACACACACACTATCCCTGGTGTCTACGTGGCTTCTGCCCCCCTTGGGGGCAGGTGGGTGTAGAAAAATAGGCCCATCTGCCCCCAGGGGGGGCAGAAATGGCCAACAGGTCAATGCCCCCCTTGGGGGGGCGCCCCGTGCCCAAGGGGACGCCCCCCCACAAAAATAAACACATAAAAAAACATCCCTGGCGTTCTAGTGGTTTCTGCCCCCCTTGGGGCAGATCAACCTAAAAATAATAGGCTGATCTGCCCTCAAGGGGGGCAGAAATGGCCCTAAAAGACATGCCCCCCAAAGGGGAGCGACCCTTGCCCAAGGGGGCGCCCCCCCCATCCACTACACACACAATCCCTGGTGCCTAAGTGGCTTCTGCCCCCCTTGGGGGCAGATGGACCTAAAAAAAATAGGCCGATCTGCCCCCAAGGGGGGCAGAAATGGCCAGCAGTTCTCTGCCCCCTTGGGGGGGGCGCCCCTTGCCCAAGGGGGCACCCCCTCCCAACATACCTGCACAGAAAATATAAATCCCTGGTGATCCAGTGGTTTCTGCCCCCCTTGGGGGCAGATCCGCCTAAAAAGTAGGCCAATCTGCCCCCAAGGGGGGGCAGAAATGGCCGTAACTAATTGCCCCCACAAGGGGAGCGACCCTTGCCCAAGGGGCCGCTCCCCGCCAGCAAGAAACACGAGCAAACAACAAAAAAAAGAAATCCCTGGTGTCTAGTGGGCATTCCTGCTGCCCGATCGCAATGCGATCGGGCAGCAGGAATGCTCAAAGAGACACCGGGGGAAAGGAAAAGCCTTTCCTTTCCCCCGGTGCCTCTTTAGCCCAAACCCCCCACCCACCGGGAAGAGGAACTCACCTCTTTCCTCGTCGCCGCACAGGAAGCAAATGGCTTCCTGTGCGGCGAAATCCCCATAATGAAGTCAGCGCGCGATCGCGCGCTGACGTCATTATGGGGGGGTGGGGGGGTCGGGGGTGGAAGGGGAAGGGCTTCCCCTTCCATCCCTGACTTTGGGGGGGTGGGGGGAAGCACACAGAGGGAGCGAGAGCGCTCCCTCTGGGCTGTGTGCCGAGGACGTAGTGGTTACGTCCTCGGCACAGCAGCACTGTGCCGCGTGACGTAACCACTACGTCCGCGGCACAGAAGGGGTTAAAATAAAGTCTCCCCATTCTAGCCTATGAAGGCCATTTACTTCAATGAGGGAAAAACGAATTTGGCTGTTTTTACCTCACCAGGGTTTATAAATCTATTTTTATAAAGTCCCTGCTTATAGTTACATGGCACCCAGCCCTAGGGGCACATAGGGCACACCTTAGGGGTGACTTATATGTAAAAATTAGGTAGTTTAAGACTTTGGAACTACTTTTAATTCCAAAGTCGAATTTGCATATAACTTTAATTTAAAAGCAGCCAGCAAGGCAGGCCTGCCTTTAAAATGACACTGGGCACCTCAGCAGTGCACCTATGGGTGCACTACCTATGCTGTGGTCCCTAAACCTACATGCCCTACCATATACTAGGGACTTATAGGTAGGTTAACTTAGCCAATTATAATTAGCCTAATTTGCATATCCATTTTACACAGAGCACAGGCCCTGGGACTGGTTAGCAGTACCCAGGGCACCATCAGAGTCAGGAAAACACCAGCAAAAAGTGGAAAATGGGGGCAAAAAGTTAGGGGGCCTCTGCAATCAGCCCTGTTTTCTCACACAAGCCCCCCCCCAGCCCACACGCCCAGGAGACTCAGCCCAACCCTGGGAGAGTCTTCCTGGCTTGTTAGGCGAGGAAGACAGTGAAGAAAACTGGCTGTCCCTTTGCAGGGCCTACTCTGCCTTACATCCTCCTGTCATGGTCACTCCCTCTGGGTAGTGAAGCCATCCCAACAGTGAAAGGACCCATCTCAAACTGAAACTTCCCTCTAGGGGGTCTTCCTCCTCTCTCTCTGCCAACTTGGGTAGTGAGGTGCCCACCTCCCCTACTCCTAACTTTGCTAGGGCAACACCTAGCTTACCCAAAGAGGTCACCCAACACTTGAGCAACCCCACCATGACCAACAGGGTCAGGGGGCCTACCTTGCTATTGGCCCTGGGGTCTGCCTCCCAGGCCAAGTACAGTGCTGCCAGGAGGGCTAGCACCCAGCAGAGGCTACTGACAGCTGTCAGTACCCAGAACCACACCCTAAGCTCTCCACTGACAGGTGGCTGAGCTGCTTTAGGGGCAACTTTGGGGTCCTGGCACCCCTCTTGCTGTCTAGAGTGGGGGGCTACCACCTCCTGTGGCAGACACCCTCCTTCCACTCTCCCTTCTGTCAGTGCAGGGGCAACACCTTGCATCTGGACAGCTGCCTGACTACTCAGGACTTCCTTGGGGTCAGGGGAGGCCTCACCAGTGCCAACTCTGGGCTCCCCCCCTACTGGGGCAGAAGGCCTTTG
Source organism: Pleurodeles waltl (assembly GCF_031143425.1). Classification (NCBI taxonomy): domain Eukaryota; kingdom Metazoa; phylum Chordata; class Amphibia; order Caudata; family Salamandridae; genus Pleurodeles; species Pleurodeles waltl. The sequence continues at coordinate 76,095,876 of NC_090438.1, forward strand.
GCTCCCTGGAACTCTCTTTAAGAGTGGCCTACCCTTCCTTTTCTTCTTTCCTTTTCTTGGGGACCCCTGTCTCCTAACTGTAGGGACTGACTCCCCAGGACTTTGGGTTGGGGGGCGCCCTGGGCGACCGCCCCATCTGGGACCAGACCCACCTCTGGGAGGTCATTGCCCAGGATACAATCTAGGGGGAGGTCAGCACTGACTACCACCCTAAACCAGTCAAGTATACCCTCCCTCTCTAGGGGCACTATGGCTACAGGTTTGGAGGTGACCTCCCCTGTGGCTATCCTGACTTTCCTGGTCTCTCCTGGGACATACATGTCTGGGGTCACTAACCGGTCACTCACCATAGTGTGACTGGCACAGGTGTCTCTCAGGCCAGTGGTAGGGATCCCATTCACCTGAATGGGGTGGAAGTGCCTACTTCCACCCTCAGGGATCACCAGCTTACCATCTGGTCCTGTCTCCCAGCTCAATGCTAGGAGGACTTCATCATCTGAGGAGTCCTCCTCCATGGCTACACTGGACAGCCCAGTGCTAACCACCTTCTTTGGACAGGCTGCATCTCCTCTGAAGTGACCTGTCTGCTGACAGTCAAAGCAAACCCTACTGTCCAAGAGCTTTTTTAACCCTGGGTCTCCCTGTCTCTGCTTGTCAGAGTGGGAGTGGGATTTACTCTCCTCCTTCTTAGGGTTCTGGGGTACAGAGGGAGTCTCTGTGGTGGGCTTACCACCTCCCTCCTTAGGTTTTTGGGGACCAGACCCCCACTTCTTGGAGTCTCCCCCCTGGGACTTGACAGCCACCCTGGTTCTCAACCACTCATCAGCTGCCTCCCCTAGCTCTCTAGGGTTGGTCTGCTTAGAGTCCACTAGATGCTGGCGTAACCTTTCTTGGGTTCAATTGGTCAAGATGTGCTCTCTCATGATCAGATTGTATAACCCCTCATAAGTATTTACTTTGTTACCAATAATCCAGCCCTCTAGTGCCTTTAGTGAGGTGTCTACAAAGTCAACCCAAGACTGGGTACTGACCTTCTGGGTGCCCCTGAACTTCATTCTATACTGCTCTGGGGTCAGACCAAACTTCTTGGTTAAGCACCTCTTCATACTAGGGTACAAATCTGCCTCCTCCCCGCTTAAGGTCAGAAGCCTATCCCTCCCTGAGTTGGGGACCAACTCCCACAAAAGGGAACCCCAGTATTGAGGCCTAACCCTTCTCATTTGGAGTGCCCTCTCAAAGGCCTCCAACCACTTGTCTATATCATCCCCCTCTACATAAGCAGGAACCACCCCCTTGGGTAATCTGGGGCAAACTCCCCCACCCATGGACACCTCAACTTCTCTGTCGCTGCCACCATCTCTTTTTTCTTTCCTTGCCCACTTTTTCTTTTCTAGGGCCAGCTTGTCTGCTTCCAAAGCTATGTATGCTAGCTGGGCCTCCAGCTCTCTTTCTCTGATGGATGGGTTCTCTCCTCCTGAAGGGACCCCCTTCCCACCACTAGCTTTGGGTCTGCCCCTAGTGACTGTATGTACTGAGGACCGGTCTTCCTCATCCTCACTTAGGCTCAGATGCCCTCCCTCCCCTGAGTGGTTAGAGCTAGCATCCTCCCCTGTTTCTCCCTCCTCTGGAGCTTCCCCTGGGTCTACCTCTTGGGCCTCATCCCATGCTGTCAGGGATTTGATCAGGACTTGCTTCCTGAGGTCAGTGGTTGCAGGCAACCCTCTTTCAGTACACAACCCCCTAAGCTGGACTACTGTCAGTGTGGGTAGGCTAGCCAGATCAAGCTCCATGGTTCCCTAGTTTTGTGTCAACAAAAACTTTTTGCAAAAATTGGAAACAATGATTTAGAAAAATTACAAAAATTCAATAATAGAAATTAATCCAAATTAAAAATGTTAAATTTTTTTTTTTTGAAAAAAAAAAAAAAAAATTTTTTTGCACTAAGACAATTTAAAGGATTTTTAATTTGTTTTACTTAAAACTGTAACGTGATACTGAACACAAGTACAGGATCCCATCGCTGCTTCCAAAAATGTTGGAAAATGGGTTATTGGTAAGGGCAGGTAGGTACCTACACCTAGCAACAAGCCACTAACCTCCACTTAAGTCCAGTTAGGTCTCAGTAAATTAACCCCAGCTCAACCCTTGGTAGCTTGGTAACGAGCGTCAAGGCTTAACTTAGGAGACAGTGTGTAAAGCATTCAAATATCACAAAACAGTAATTAAATAAAACACAGGAAACAGTTTAAAAATCCAAAACCGATTTATAAAAATAGTTTATATTTTTATCTTTAAAATGACACAAAAACTAATAAAATCGGATAAAGGGAACCGGAGATATGAATTTTTAAAGAATTATTATTTTTCTAGCGCTTAGAAACAAAAAGCGCCAATCGGGTCATCTGGTTGCACCTCGACCGGGGCAAAGTCAAAGTTTCAGGCCGACCGCGATGGAGCCCTGCTCGGCTACAGGTCGCGGGAGGCCTCGGTTAAAAGTTTACCTTCACACTTAGGTGGTCATTCTGACCCTGGCGGTCTTTGACCGCCAGGGCGGAGGACCGCGGGAGCACCGCCGACAGGCCGGCGGTGCTCCAATGGGGATTCCGACCGCGGCGGTAAAGCCGCGGTCGGACCGGCACCACTGGCGGGGTCCCGCCAGTGTACCGCCGCCCCATTGAATCCTCCGCGGCGGCGCAGCTTGCTGCACCGCCGCGGGGATTCCGACCCCCCCTACCGCCATCCAGATCCCGGCGGTCGGACCGCCGAGATCCGGATGGCGTTAGGGGGGGTCGCGGGGCCCCTGGGGGCCCCTGCAGTGCCCATGCCACTGGCATGGGCATTGCAGGGGCCCCCGTAAGAGGGCCCCTACATGTATTTCACTGTCTGCTGTGCAGACAGTGAAATACGCGACGGGTGCAACTGCACCCGTCGCACAGCTTCCACTCCGCCGGCTCGATTCCGAGCCGGCTTCATCGTGGAAGCCTCTTTCCCGCTGGGCTGGCTGGCGGTCTGAAGGCGACCGCCCGCCAGCCCAGCGGGAAAGTCAGAATTACCGCCGCGGTCTTTCGACCGCGGAACGGTAACCTGACGGCGGGACTTTGGCGGGCGGCCTCCGCCGCCCGCCAAGGTCAGAATGAGGGCCTTAGTCTTTATTTTGAAGATTTTCTTCAGCGGGACGAACCTGCCAGTCCTATCCGACCTCCTGGAGCCCTTCTCCGGATACGCAATGCTGGAATCCTCGGTGGAGATTTTTACCTTCAGACTTAGTCGTTTTTTCGAGGTGAAAATCCTTCGACCGGGGTAAACCTGGATCTTGATCCGACGTCCATGGAGCCCTTCTCAGATACGATGGCTGGGAGGTCCCGGTCAACTTTTTACCTTCGGACTTAGTCTCTTTTTTGGAGATTTTTCTTTACCGGGACGAACCACCAAATCAGGCCGGGTCGCGGTTGAGGCAAGCCGGCTAGAGTTGCCGCGGCGGGTCGGTCCCTCTATGGAGCTTTTTTACAAAAAATCTCCAAACTTCTCCAAACTTCTGGGGCTTCACCCAGATGTCCTTTTAAGGTTCTTTTGGGGTCCACAGCTCACCCCAAGGGTCCAGAAGTTCTGCGATTGTCCTTGGGGGGTGCGGACTACAACTCCCAGAATGCTCCTGGCGCAAACTCCTTTTTGGCCACTTGACAGTGGTCAGCTGGTCACTTTCTTCAGGAGTTGGTGCAGGGGACTCTGGTTAGCAATTTTTCACCTGTAGCAAACAGGGAGTCCCTCCTTGAACCAGTTGAAGCCAGGCAAAGTCCTTCTTGTGGTGAAGCCCAAGTGTGCAGCTGGTGCAGTCCTTCTGAGTGCAGGTTCCAGGTGCAGGCCAGGGGTCCAGCAGGGCAGTCCTTCTTCTCCTTTAGTTCTTCCTTGTTGGAATCTGATGGGGATCTGAGGTGTGGGTGCAGGTCTGCCAGTTTTATCCTTGCTCCTGGGTGAAAAGCAGGGGGGTCCTGGTTCTCCAATCAGGTACAGGGTCGTCCCCCTGTGATGACGACTTCCTGGGAAGTGTGGCAAAAATCCATCCCAGAAGGCAACATTCTCTAAAAATCCATCATGGCTGAATCTGATTTTTGGAGGTTACATCTGGCTGAGCCCACCCACTGGTGTGGCTAAAAATCATAAACACACCCCTCTCCTGCCCTCTCCTAATCTAATCAAGGGGGCACCTAGTTGTCTGGGGTTGCAGGATGTGGGGGTGTTGCTGGGTGCTCCAAATGTCCTTCTCTGCCTTTGAAGACCAGTTTGGCAGCCCTCCCCCTTCCTGCCTCACCATCTGCTGAGGGGAGATTCTCTCCCACAGGCACATTCCTTTGTGTGAAGCCAGGCCACTTCACACCTCATCAAGGCAGCTTGGCTAAGCTGCTGCAGGCTGGCCAATCAGAGCACAGCAGCAAAAACAATGCAGGGCTGAAATTGGCAACTTTTTAGGTAAAGTCTAAAACTCTTTACCTGAACAAGTTATATTAAATCCAACAACTGGAAGTTGCGGGATTTATTACAACAATTAATTTGATACCAAATTCTTGGTATGCAACATTTAAGGAGACTTTAAAATTTAAAATAAAGTCTCCCCATTCTAGCCTATGAAGGCCATTTACTTCAATGAGGGAAAAACGAATTTGGCTGTTTTTACCTCACCAGGGTTTATAAATCTATTTTTATAAAGTCCCTGCTTATAGTTACATGGCACCCAGCCCTAAGGGCACATAGGGCACACCTTAGGGGTGACTTATATGTAAAAATAAGGTAGTTTAAGACTTTGCAACTACTTTTAATTCCAAAGTCGAATTTGCATATAACTTTAATTTAAAAGCAGCCGGCAAGGCAGGCCTGCCTTTAAAATGACACTGGGCACCTCAGCAGTGCACCTATGGGTGCACTACCTATGCTGTGGTCCCTAAACCTACATGCCCTACCATATACTAGGGACTTATAGGTAGGTTAACTTAGCCAATTATAATTAGCCTAATTTGCATATCCATTTTACACAGAGCACAGGCCCTGGGACTGGTTAGCAGTACCCAGGGCACCATCAGAGTCAGGAAAACACCAGCAAAAAGTGGAAAATGGGGGCAAAAAGTTAGGGGGCCTCTGCAATCAGCCCTGTTTTCTCACACAACACAAACACATAACAAAGAAAAACAACACAGCAATAGCCACTACAAAGAAAGCAACACAACATATATGCACAAATACTGTTATCATATATTACCACCTACACAAATCTGCTTTCAACACACAGGGGTTAAAGGTGTTTGCAGCAAGCGCTACCTTGCTTACCTCCAAGGACATGTAATAATGCCAGGAAAAACATTTTTGTGATCCAGACAAAAGTCTTTTGGGCACGGCTGTGGGCTCTCCGGAGGCCTTCTGGACTATTTGAGTACATGCCATGGGGCTTAGAGCCAAAGTGTCATGGGATAGTAAAGGACGAGCTATGTGTGTCTGATAAGCTGCTAGGCACCCTTGATAGTGGTATATATTTGGGTGTTTGAGAACCATTTGCTTTTTAAACATCACTGAGGGTCTGCCTGTGACGTTTAAGGACCAGCAGCTGGTGTCTAAAGCAGGGCCATTAGAGGAAGAGCAGGCAGATCATTTTTCTTTATTTCCAGCGCCTTTGATGTCCTGAGGTCTACGAACAATTTCCAGAATCAGAAGGACAGCAAGAGGTTAAGAAACGTAAAGCCCCTATTTCTCAATGCCTGGTACAGTGCTGGTAAGGCTAGGGTTATAAAATAAAAATTGCTGTTTATAATGCATCTCTGAGCTCCACTCTGATTAAGCCATTTGCTCTTCACTTTCTACTCAGAGCTACATGGATGGCTTGCTGCCTGGAAGTCCCACAGCGACTTCTATAAGGCATGTTTTAATTTTCCATCAAATGCATTCCTTGCTTATGCCTCATTTCATTTTTAAAAGAGGATTATGCCAGAGAGGACACAGCTAGTTCATCTGCAACTTAGTTGTGTATTTCACATTTAATTTTTGTGTGCAGTTTAAAACATCTCATGTGCACCCATTTTTTCTGTCTTTCATAATTTAATCATGATTATGATTTTGATTATGTCTTCTCTTTTTCTAATGGTTCTTTTGGCTTTCGGTTTATCATAACTTATACATGCAAGCCCTCCCAATCGAGGTTGAAGACTTCCTATTCTTTAGGCTAGAAAAGTATTACTTTAGCGTTCTTCCTATAGAAACACCCTAGAAGGAATAAAAAGGGAAATTAAGTCGCACCCTTTCACTCTAAATCTCCAGATTAGGTGATCCTAAATGGTAGCAAAGTTACCAAATGTTTAATGGGTAGTAAAGACCTGAACTGCTTTGATTTGTGCCCAGCATATGTTGATTTTCTTTCAAAAGCTGTGCACACAAACTAACTGTATGCAGGGCACAGTTCTACTTGTCAGGAGCGCATATACATGTGTGATGCATTCAGCCTGTTCTGCCTCTTTTTCATCCAAACCACTTTGCAGGCTATTATTGTTAGGCTATACCTGAAACGCCACGGTTACTGCATTATTTACTGAAATGGAACTCGTGTGTCTTTGCTGGAACTAGTCTGCAGACGTCCTTCATATCTGGATATATGTCTGTCTGTTTTTGTCTGCTGTGCCATGCTGCTTGGGTATTGATATGCCAGCTGAAATCAATATGATAGGCCAGAAGAGAGAGATGTACTTGTGCAGAGGGCATCACAATGTTTGCCTTGTATTTCCCTGACTCTATGGTGTTGTTTAGATGCCGTTTTATGTTGGCGTTGTGAAAATTGGTAAATTTATATAATGTGTGTTGGACCTGGCCCTTTTTGCAGGGCCATCCCTAAACTTTTTGCCTCCTTCCTATTTTTTCTGACCAGTTTGTGTTGGCTTTAGGACTCTGGACACTTTACCTCTGCTAACCAGTGATAAAGTACATATGCCTCTGTGTAAATTGCATTGTTGATTGGTTTATCCATGATTGGAATAAGTGATTTGCTAGTATTTCCCTAGTAAAGTTAGCTAGAGGTGCCCAGGGCCTGTAAATCAAATGCTACTAGTAGGCCTGCAGCAATGGTTGTGCCAACCACATTCGTAGCCCTGTAAACATGGCTCAGTCCTGCCACTGCAGTGTCTGTGTGTGCAGTTTTAACCTGCCAATTCGACCTGGCAAGTGTACCCACTTGCCAGGCCTAAACCTTCCCTTTTCATACATGTAAGGCACCCTTAAGGTAGGCCCTAGGTAGCCCCCTGGGCAGGGTGCAGTCTATGTTTAATGTGGGATATGTACTGATGTGTGTTACATGTCCTAACAGTTGAATACTGCTCAATTCAGTTTTCACTGTTGCAAGGCCTATCTCTGTCATAGGTTAACATGGGGGCTGCCATTAAATATAATTAAAGTGCAGATTCCCTTTGAGAGCAGATAGAAATGCATCTTTTAGTGAAGTTGGTTTTTAGGTTGTTAATTTGAAAATTCCACTTTTGTGACTCTGCCTGTTTGTGGATTCCCTGTCTGGGTCAGCTTGACAGTTGGGCTGTTTGTGAATCACCTCTAGACAGTGAGAAAAAGGGAGCTGGGGTGTAACCTGCATATTCTGAGGAGGCATCTGTGCTAGAGTGGAGGGAGGAGTGGTCACTTACACTTGAATGGACTGTGAATGCCCTCTCACAATGCAGTCGCCAACCGCCTGGTGTGTGTCTGGGGCCTGGCCTGGGAAAGGCAGGATCTTGCAAACAAGAGAGACTGCCTGTTAGACTTTTTATCCTTGGCGTGGTCTCCCTTAACTCTTTGCCTCTGTTCCCCAGGTTGTTGATGTGTGCTGGACTCTGATTTTACTGTTTTTGTTACTCTGGACACTTTACCACTGCTAACCAGTGCTAAAGTGCAAGTGCTCCTTTACAAAATGTGTATGTGATTGGCTTATTCATGATTGGCATATTTGATTTACTAGTAAGTCCCTAGTAAAGTGCACTAGAAGTGTCAGGGCCTGTAAATCAAATGCTACTAGTGGGCCTGCAGCACTGGTTGTGCCACCCACATAAGTAGCTCTGTAATCATGTCTCAGACCTGCCACTGCAGTGTCTGTGTATGCTGTTTTAACTATAAATTCGACTTGGCAAGTGTACCAACTTGCCAGGCCTAAACCTTCCCTTTTCTTACATGTCATTCACCCCTAAGGTAGGAAAACAACCAAAAGAGGGCTAATATATCGGGAGTGTTTTGAGAATAACTGGTCCTGTGTATGGTTCTCTCATCAAACTTAAAAAAAGACAAAGGTACATAGTTCCAAACAATGGGTTCTGTTCAGCTTCAAAAAGTAAACAATGGATCCTAAGAATCAATTTGATTTAGAACAAGAGCCCTCACTCACCAAATGGTGACATGCTTCATCATCAGGCTTTTGCTCCTCGTCAGGCCGGCTGTGCAAGGCCTGACTGGCCCCTCGTGCGGGCTCTTTGCCTGAGATCTTTTGAATATAGAAATGCCGGTTGGTGAGTGTCGGAATATGGGATTGGTATATAAGTGTGTGAGGATAAAAATGGCTAGAGGTCTAGAGAGATTATTTTTAATTAAACATCAACCTCTGTCATGATTAAAAACCAAGTGTGGGTAATAATTAGAAATGATGTCTAATCCACCCTCAAAAAACAAAAATTAAGGGAGAGTCAGCAATCCCTAGGTTTAGGGAAAGCAAAGAGTAAGTACAGAAATCACTATACTACTTCCATAATTGTCAACATGTTTCTCGCAAATAATGCCAATTAAGATCGGTGCGATTCGTCAGGACCAAAACGTACCTAATCCACATGTTATAACCTAATTTGGAATCTACTCATGTCATCATTTCTAATTATATATTAAAAATAATCTCTCTAGACCTCTAGCCATTTTTATCCTCACACACTTATATACCAATCCCATATTCCGACACTCACCAACCGGCATTTCTATATTCAAAAGATCTCTGGCAAAGAGCCCCCACGAGGGGCCCGTCAGGCATTGCAGTGCCGGCCTGACGAGGAGCAAACGCCCGATCGTTAGACCTGACAGCCTTAGGGTGGTCACCCCTAACTTTTTGCCTGCCTCCCTCTACTTTTTGGACACTGTTTTTGCTGGCTTTTAGACTCTGCGCACTTTACCACTGCTAACCAGTGCTAAAGTGCATATGCTCTCTCCCTTAAAACATGGTAACCTTGAATCATACCTGATTGGACTATTAATTTACTTATAAGTCCCTAGTAATGTGCACTCTATGTGCATAGGGCCGGTAGATTAAATGCTACTAGTGGGCCTGCAGCACTGGTTGTTCCACCCACTTAAGTAGCCCCTTTCCCTTGTCACAGGCCTGTCATTGCAAGGCCTGTGTGTGCAGTTTCACTGTCACCTCGACTTGGCATTTAAAAGTACTTGCCAAGCCTAAAACCTCCCCTTTCTCCACATATAACTCACCTCTAATGTGTGCCCTAGGTAACCCCTAGAGCAGGGTGCTGTGTGGGTGAAGGGCAGGACATGTACCTGTGTAGTTTACATGTCCTGGTAGTGTAAAACTCCTAAATTTGTTTTTGCACTACTGTGAGGCCTGCTCCCTTCATAGGCTAACATTGGGGCTGCCCTTATACAGTATTGAAGTGGTAGCTGCTGATCTCAAAGGAGTAGGAAGGTCATATTTAGTATGGCCAGAATGGTAATACCAAATCCTGCTGACTGGTGAAGTTGGATTTAATATTACTATTCTAGAAATGCCACTTTTAGAAAGTGAGCATTTCTTTGCACTTAAATCTTTCTGTGCCTTACAATCCACGTCTGGCTGGGCTTAGTTGACAGCTCCTTGTGCATTCACTCAGACACACCCCAAACACAGGGTACTCAGCCTCACTTGCATACATCTGCATTTTGAATGGGTCTTCCTGGGCTGGGAGGGTGGAGGGCCTGCTCTCACACAAAGGACTGCCACACCCCCTACTGGGACCCTGGCAGACAGGATTGAACTGAAAGGGGACCTGGTGCACTTCTTAGCCACTCTTTGAAGTCTCCCCCACTTCAAAGGCACATTTGGGTATAAAACAGGGCCTCTGCCCTACCTCATCAGACACTTGCTGGAGAAGAAACCTGAACCAGAAACCACATCCTGCCAAGAAGAACTGCCTGGCTGCTCAAAGGACTCACCTGTCTGCTTTCTACAAAGGACTGCTGCCTTGCTGTTGGCCTGCTGCCTTGCTGAACTCTTGTCTGGCTGTGAAAGTGCTCTCCAAGGGCTTGGATAGAGCTTGCCTCCTGTTCCCTGAAGTCTCAGGACCAAAAAGACTTCTCTTTTTCACTTGGATGCTCCGTGCGCCGAAAGTTTAGACGCACAGCTTGTTCCGCGGCGAGAAAAACACCGCACACCGATGCTGATCGACGCGACGCCTTCGGGACGACCGGAACTTCGACGCACAGCTTCGCAAGGACAACGCCGCCCGACCTCCAGAGGAGAAATCGACGTGACGCCTGCAGTGAGATCGAAATTTCGACACGCAGCCCCGCAGAACGACACGCAGCCGGAAAACAAGCAGGAAAGTCCACGCACAGACCCGGGACATCTGGTAATCCCCGCGATCCACAGAAAGAGACTGTCCGTGCGCCGGAAAACGACGCACGACTTCCCTGTGAAAATAACGATGCAAGTCCGTGTGTGCTGGGGAGAAATCGACGCACACACCCTTTTTCCTTGTATCTCTTCTTCTGTGGGCCTCCAAGGAGATTTTCAACTTCAAACCAGGTACTTTGTGCTTGAAAGAGACTTTGTTTGCTTTTTAAAGACTTAAGACACTTTATATCACTTTTCAGTGATATCTCTACAAATTCACATTGCAACTTTATTCGTTTTTGACCTACAATTATCCTGATAAATATTATATATTTTTCTAAACACTGTGTGGTGTATTTTTGTGGTGCTATATGGTGGTATTGTATGATTTATTGCACAAATACTTTACACATTGCCTTCTAAGTTAAGCCTGACTGCTCGTGCCAAGCTACCAGAGGGTGGGCACAGGATAATCTTGGATTGTGTGTGACTTACCCTGACTAGAGTGAGGGCTTTTGCTTGGACAGGGGGTACCCTGACTGCCAACCAAAAACCCAATTTCTAACATTGGTGATCAGCGGTGAGGATAGGACTTGTATTTGTGCAGTGACATACAGTAGCTAAGTATTTCACTACCTACCCACAGTTGAAGGTCAACTTGATTTTTATCTCGTTTTGCAAATTCGTTTTTTCCTGACAATTTTAAAAGACTAAGGCGGTCATTCTGACCCTGGCGGTCAAAGACCGCCAGGGCGGAGGACCGCGGGAGCACCGCCGACAGGCCGGCGGTGCTCCAATGGGGATTCCGACCGCGGCGGTAAAGCCGCGGTCGGACCGGCAACACTGGCGGGCTCCCGCCAGTGTACCGCCGCCCCATTGAATCCTCAAAGGCGGCGCAGCTTGCTGCGCCGCCGAGGGGATTCCGACCCCCCCTACCGCCATCCAGATCCCGGCGGTCCGACCGCTGGGATCCGGATGGCGGTAGGGGGGGGTCACGGGGCCCCTGGGGGCCCCTGCAGTGCCCATGCCACTGGCATGGGCATTGCAGGGGCCCCCGTAAGAGGGCCCCTAAATGTATTTCACTGTCTGCTGCGCAGACAGTGAAATACGCGACGGGTGCAACTGCACCCGTCGCACAGCTTCCACTCCGCCGGCTCGATTCTGAGCCGGCTTCATCGTGGAAGCCTCTTTCCCGCTGGGCTGGCGGGCGGCCTGAAGGCGACCGCCCGCCAGCCCAGCGGGAAAGTCAGAATTACCGCTGCGGTCTTTCGACCGCGGAACGGTAACCTGACGGCGGGACTTTGGCGGGCGGCCTCCGCCACCCGCCAAGGTCAGAATGAGGGCCTAAATCCTCACTCAACATGTCTCTGACTGGGTCTCAGATAGGAGACTTTGACCTAGTCCTGTTCGATACATATACAGTCAAACAACTAAAAGGATTCTGCAGGGCAATGAGGGTACCCACCCAAGGGGCCTCCAAAAAGGAGGACTTTCAAGTGGCGCTGAGGGCCTGGGCAGAAGCCCATTTAGAAGAGGATGATGAGGACGAGGAGCCAGAAAATGGCCCCTCAGAGGATTTGTTACTATCTGTGTATGGTGTTACCACTGCAATTGTGCCCCCTTCCAGACCAGGGAGCAGTGTCTCTGTGCAAAGCCTGACCGCAGAGGAAAGGAGAGAGGAAAGGGAGTTCCAATTGCAAATGGCAAAACTGAAAATTGAGGCTCAACAGGAGGAAAGAAGGGCAGAGAGAGAAGCCAAGCAAGCTGAGGCTGAAAGAGCAGCCAAACAGATTGAAGCTGAAAGAGCTGAAGCTGCAGCTGAGAGAGCCTTGGCTGAAAAGAAACTGTTATTGGCTCATGAACTGAGTCTCAAGGAGCTGGATCTCAAGGCAAAGCAGTCTGAATCCAGCAATAATGGTGGCAGCATACTGACAGGATCTGCTGGAGACAAGAAGGTTCGTATACCCAAAAATGTGGTGCCCAGTTTTGTGGTCGGAGATGACATAGATAAATGGTTAGCTGCTTATGAAGTTGCACTAAGGGCTCATGAGGTTCCTGAAGGGCAATGGGGGGTAGCTATGTGGGGTTATGTACCGCCATTGGGGAGGGACACACTTTCCACATTGGATCAACCTGATCAAAACACATACCCACTTCAGAAAGCCACTTTACTTGCCAAGTTTGGGCTGACCCCTGAGGGATACCGTCAGAGGTTCAGGGACAGCACCAAACAAACCACACAAACATGGGTAGATTTCTTTGACTTCTCCAGTAAGGCACTGAATGGATGGGTGCGGGGCAACAAAGTAGATGATTAGAAAGGTTTATATGTCTTGATTCTGAGAGAGCATATGCTTAATTCTACTTTTACAGAGTTGAGCCAGCACTTAGTGGATAGTAAGCTGACTGATCCCAGGAAGCTTGCTGAGGAGGCGGACCTCTGGGTTAGCACCAGAGTGTCCAAGAAGGTACCTGGGGGGGACACCCACAAAGGTGGTCAGGGTTCCCAACAGAAGAAAGAGGGGGGAGATAAACTTACAGATAAGGAACTCTCCAAAGGCCCCCAAAACAATTCCCAGGGAGGGGGTGGCAACCATTCCTTTTCCAGGTTTGGGAAAAAGCCAGGGACATATGATAGGTCAGGAAAATCCAACCCCAAATGCATGGAGTGTTACCAGTATGGTCACTATAAAGGTGACCCCCAGTGCTCCAAGAGAGCACCGTCCCCTACCGGACAGACACCTGGGTTGACTAGTGTAGCGCTCGGGGGGGAGATGGACCCAGATAGCTTTGGGGAACAGGTAGAGATTTCCCTAGTGTCCCTGGGGGAAGGAGAAATGGTGCCCAAAGCCCACATGCCCCAAAATGCTTCCAAGTACAGGCAGTGGGTCACCATTGATGGGCAAAAGGTGGAGGCTCTGTGTGACACAGGAGCCAGTATGACTACTATCAAGAGTCAGCTGGTGTCAACAGAGCAGATAGTCCCTAATACATTCCACCAGGTCATAGTCGCTGACAATCGTGAGAGTCACCTACCGGTGGCTCTGGTTCCCTTTGAGTGGGGGGGGGGTCTCTGGTACTCTGAAAGTAGCTGTGAGTCCTGCCATGCCTGTAGATTGTCTGTTAGGCAATGATCTTGAGCATACTGCTTGGAAAGAAGTGGAGCTCGGATCTCACCTGGAGATGTTAGGGTTACCTGAGTGGGTCTGCATGACCACACGGTCCATGGCTGACCGAGAGGGAAGTCAAGGGCGTCTGGAGCCTGGAACAATGGCCCAGAGAGCTGCAAAGAGGAGGGGCAAGGGGTGCGGGAAACCGGCCCCAGAAGTTCCCGCAGTGGCTGACGGGGCTCCTGAGGAGGAGGCTCCCGAGCCAACTGGGGAAGACATTGCCACCCTAGGTGACTTAGCTGAGCTTGCTGGCTGGCAAGTCGAGGGTGGACCCACCAGGGAGGAATTCTGCAAGGCGCAGAAAGAATGTCCCACTCTGGAGGGTCTGAGGAAGCAAGCCTCAGACCAGGCGGCAGGTGAAGCCTCTGGCGATCACCATATTTATTGGGAGAATGATCTCCTCTACAGTGAGCCTAAGGTTCCGGCCTTTGGGGCAGCGCGTACGCTGGTGGTCCCCCAGTGTTACCGAACCTTCCTACGGGGTCTGGCTCACGACATTCCCCTGGCAGGACATTTGGGGCAAGGCAAGACCTTTGACAGGCTTGTCACCCACTTTTATTGGCCCAGAATGAGGACAAACTCAGATAAGTTCTGCAGATCTTGTCCTACCTGCCAGGCCAGTGGTAAAGCAGGAAAAAGGGTTAAAACCCCTCTGATTCCACTTCCTGTCATTGGCACCCCCTATGAAAGGGTGGGCATCGACATTGTTGGACCATTGGACCCCAAAACTGCCTTAGGCAACAGGTTCATCCTGGTTTTGGTGGACCATGCCACCCGTTACCCAGAGGCAATCCCTCTGAGGACCGTAACTGCACCGGTGGTGACCAGAACTCTGATGGGGATATTTACCCATGTGGGATTCCCAAAGGAGATAGTGTCTGACAGAGGCACTAACTTCATGTCTGCATACATGAAGTCTCTGTGGGATGCGTGTGGTGTAACCTACAAGTTCACCACACCCTATCACCCCCAGTCTAATGGTCTTGTGGAGAGATTCAACAAGACCTTGAAAGGCATGATTGGTGGCCTCCCTGAGGCCATGAGGCGTAAGTCGGACGTCCTCTTACCATGCCTTCTCTTTGCTTACAGAGAGGTTCCCCAGAGAGGGGTGGGGTTCAGTCCCTTTGAACTTCTCTATAGTTACCCTATCAGGGGACCCTTAAGCATTGTCAAGGAGGGGTTGGAGAAAGCTCCAAAGGCACCCCCTCAGGATGTGGTCAGCTACATGTTGGCCCTCCGCAACCAGATGACCCGCTTCTGGAAAGAGGCCCAAAGTAACCTTGAGGCCAGTCAAGAGGTAATGAAACGCTGGTATGACCAGAAGGCCACCCTGGTAGAGTTTCAACCTGGAGACAAAGTGTGGGTAATGGAGCCAGTAGAGCCTAGAGCTCTCCAGGACCGCTGGTCGGGCCCATTTGAAGTAAAGGAGCGGAAAGGGGAGGCCACTTACCTAGTGGACCTCCAAACCCCTAGGAACCCCCTAAGGGTGCTCCATGTTAACCGACTAAAGGCTCATTTTGAGAGGTCTGAGGTCAACATGCTTCTGGTCACAGATGAAGGAATGGAAGAGGAGAGTGAACCTCTCCCCGACCTCCTCTCTGCCCAAGAAAGTGATGGGTCAGTGAAAGGGGTCATTCTTTCTGACTCCTTGACTCTAAACCAGAAAGGAGACTGCTATGAGCTGTTGGAGCAGTTCTCCCCTCTGTTCTCCCTTACTCCTGGACTGACCCACCTCTGAGTTCATGACATTGACACCGGTGACAGTCTCCCTGTGAAGAACAAAATTTACAGGTTATCGGATAAGGTGAAGGCCAGCATTAAGGAGGAGGTCTCCAAGATGTTAGCTCTAAGGGTTATCGAGAAATCCAGTAGTCCCTGGGCCAGCCCAGTGGTGTTGGTCCCTAAGGCTACTGCCCCAGGTGCGAAGCCAGAACTCCGCTTCTGTGTGGACTACCGGGGTCTCAACTCAGTCACACGGACTGATGCTCACCCCATCCCCGAGCTGATGAGCTCGTTGACAGGCTGGGTGCTGCCAAGTTCCTGAATACGTTTGATCTTACTTCAGGGTACTGGCAGATCGCCCTGACTGAGGGGGCTAAAGAAAGATCCGCATTTTCAACCCCTGATGGCCATTACCAGTTCCGGGTAATGTCGTTTGGATTGAAAAATGCCCCCGCTACCTTCCAACGGTTGGTTAACGGGGTCCTAGCTGGCAAGGATGCCTTCTGTGCAGCCTACCTGGATGACATACCTGTCTACAGTTCCAGCTAGGAGGAACACCTGCTCCACCTCAAGGAGGTGCTTCAGGCCCTGCAACAGGCAGGCCTGACCATCAAGGTTAGTAAGTGCCAGATTGGGCAGGGTTCCGTGGTGTACTTGGGACACCTAGTGAGTGGTGGCAAGGTGCAGCCACTCCAGGCCAAGATTGAAACGATCAAGGCCTGGCAACCACCTAGAACTCAGACTGAGGTGAGAGCCTTTTTAGGCCTCACAGGATACTACCGCAGATTTGTCAAGGGCTATGGTACCATTGTGTCACCCTTGACAGAACTCACTTCCAAGAAACAACCTAGGTTGGTGAATTGGACAGAGGCTTGTCAGAAAGCCTTTGACTTCAAGAAGGAAGCCATGTGCACGGCCCCCGTGCTCAAGGCCCCTGACTACTCCCAGGAATTTATCGTGCAGACAGATGCTTCAGACCATGGCTTAGGGGCAGTCCTAGCACAGCTAAATGAGGAGGGCCTAGACCAACCAGTAGTCTTTATTAGCAGAAGGCTATTACCACGGGAACAGAGGTGGAGTGCTATTGAGAGAGAAGCTTTTGCTGTGGTCTGGGCACTGAAGAAGCTAAGACCCTACCTGTTTGGGACTCACTTCCGGGTTCAGACAGACCACAGGCCCCTCAGATGGCTCATGCAGATGAGGGGTGAGAATCCAAAACTCTTGAGGTGGTCCATTTCCCTACAGGGGATGGACTTTACGGTGGAACATCGCCCAGGTGTTGACCACGCCAATGCTGATGGTCTCTTCAGATACTTCCGCCTTAGCGATGAGAGCTCCCAGGAGGTCGGGTAGCTCTCCCCACTTTCAGCTGGGGGGGACACATGTTACACCTGACAGCCTTAGGGTGGTCACCCCTAATTTTTTGCCTGCCTCCCTCCACTTTTTGGACACTGTTTTTGCTGGCTTTTAGACTCTGCGCACTTTACCACTGCTAACCAGTGCTAAAGTGCATATGCTCTCTCCCTTAAAACATGGTAACCTTGAATCATACCTGATTGGACTATTAATTTACTTATAAGTCCCTAGTAATGTGCACTCTATGTGCATAGGGCCGGTAGATTAAATGCTACTAGTGGGCCTGCAGCACTGGTTGTGCCACCCACTTAAGTAGCCCCTTTCCCTTGTCTCAGGCCTGCCATTGCAAGGCCTGTGTGTGCAGTTTCACTGTCACCTCGACTTGGCATTTAAAAGTACTTGCCAAGCCTAAAACCTCCCCTTTCTCCACATATAAGTCACCTCTAATGTGTGCCCTAGGTAACCCCTAGAGCAGGGTGCTGTGTGGGTGAAGGGCAGGACATGTAGCTGTGTAGTTTACAAGTCCTGGTAGTGTAAAACTCCTAAATTCGTTTTTGCACTACTGTGAGGCCTGCTCCCTTCATAGGCTAACATTGGGGCTGCCCTCATACAGTATTGAAGTGGTAGCTGCTGATCTGAAAGGAGTAGGAAGGTCATATTTAGTATGGCCAGAATGGTAATATAAAATCCTGCTGACTGGTGAAGTTGGAATTATTATTACTATTCTAGAAATGCCACTTTTAGAAAGTGAGCATTTCTTTGCACTTAAATCTTTCTGTGCCTTACAATCCACGTCTGGCTGGGCTTAGTTGACAGCTCCTTGTGCATTCACTCAGACACACCCCAAACACAGGGTACTCAGCCTCTCTTGCATACATCTGCATTTTGAATGGGTCTTCCTGGGCTGGGAGGGTGGAGGGCCCTCTCTCACACAAAGGACTGCCACACCCCCTACTGGGACCCTGGCAGACAGGATTGAACTGAAAGGGGACCTGGTGCACTTCTTAGCCACTCTTTGAAGTCTCCCCCACTTCAAAGGCACATTTGGGTATAAAACAGGGCCTCTGCCCTACCTCATCAGACACTTGCTGGAGAAGAAACCTGAACCAGAAACTACATCCTGCCAAGAAGAACTGCCTGGCTGCACAAAGGACTCACCTGTCTGCTTTCTACAAAGGACTGCTGCCTTGCTGTTGGCCTGCTGCCTTGCTGAACTCTTGTCTGGCTGTGAAAGTGCTCTCCAAGGGCATGGATAGAGCTTGCCTCCTGTTCCCTGAAGTCTCAGGACCAAAAAGACTTCTCTTTTTCACTTGGACGCTCCGTGCGCCTAAATTTTTGACGCACAGCTTGTTCCGCGGCGAGAAAAACGCCGCACACCGAGGCAGATCGACGCGACGCCTTCGGGACGACCGGAACTTTGACGCACTGCTTCGCAAGGACAACGCCGCCCGACCTCCAGAGGAGAAATCGGCACGACGCCTGCTGTGAGATCGAAATTTCGACACGCAGCCCCGCAGAACGACGTGCAGCCCCGCAGAACGATGCGCAGCTGGAAAACAAGCATGAAAGTCCACTCACAGACCCGGGACATCTGGTAATCCCCGCGATCCACAGAAAGAGACTGTCCGCGCGCCGGAAAACGACGCACGACTTCCCTGCGAAAATAACGACGCAAGTCCGTGTGTGCTGGGGAGAAATCGACGCACACACCCTTTTTCCACATATCTCTTCTTCTGTGGCCCTCCGAGGAGATTTTCAACTTCAAACCAGGTACTTTGTGCTTGAAAGAGACTTTGTTTGCTTT
Organism: Pleurodeles waltl; assembly: GCF_031143425.1. Taxonomy (NCBI): domain Eukaryota; kingdom Metazoa; phylum Chordata; class Amphibia; order Caudata; family Salamandridae; genus Pleurodeles; species Pleurodeles waltl. Next base: position 76,114,519 of record NC_090438.1, read on the forward strand.
TTAAAGACTTAAGACACTTTATATCACTTTTCAGTGATATCTCTACAAATTCACATTGCAACTTTATTCGTTTTTGACCTACAATTATCCTGATAAATATTAAATATTTTTCTAAACACTGTGTGGTGTATTTTTGTGGTGCTATATGGTGGTATTGTATGATTTATTGCACAAATACTTTACACATTGCCTTCTAAGTTAAGCCTGACTGCTCGTGCCAAGCTACCAGAGGGTGGGCACAGGATAATCTTGGATTGTGTGTGACTTACCCTGACTAGAGTGAGGGCTTTTGCTTGGACAGGGGGTAACCTGACTGCCAACCAAAAACCCCATTTCTAACACCGATGATGAAGCATGTCACCATTTGGTGAGTGAGGGCTCTTGTTCTAAATCAAATTGATTCTTAGGATCCATCGTTTAGTTTTTGAAGCTGTACCGAACTCATTGTTTGGAACTGTGTACCTTTGTCTTTTTTTAAGTTTGATGGGACCCCTAAGGTAGGCCCTAAGTAACCCCAAGGATAGGGTGCAGTGTATGGTTAAGGTAGGACGTATAATAATGTGCTTTACATGTCCTGACAGTGAAATATTGCTAAATTTGTTTTTCACTGTTGCAAGGCCTGTCCCTCTCATAGGTTAACATGGGGGCTACCTTTAAATCTGCTTAAAGTGTAGATTCCCTTTGGGAGTGGATGGACATGTGGAGTTTGGGGTCTCTGAGCTCACAATTTTAAAATACATCTTTTAGTAAAGTTGATTTTAAGATTGTGTGTTTGAAGATGCCACTTTTAGAAAGTGAGCATTTTCTTGCTTATACCATTTCTGTGACTCTGCCTGTTTGTGGATTCCCTGTCTGGATCAGTTTGACAGATGGGCTGGTTGCACCTCACACTAGACAGTGACACAAAGGGAGCTGGGGTGTAGTCTGCATTTCCTGATGAGCCATCTGTGCTAGGCGGGAGGGGAGGAGTGGTCACTTACACCTGAAAGGGCTGTGCCTGTCCTCACACAATGCAGTCTCCGACTCCCTGGTGAGTGTCTGGGGCCTGGCCTGGGCAAAGCAGGATTTCACGTTCAATAGAGACTTTACTTTAAAATAGGCCTAATTCAAAGGAGAAATTGGGTATAAGAAGGGCACCAAAAAACCACAGAATTGAGAAACACTTCTGGAAACAAGAGGAACCTCTACCTGGAGAAGAGCTGAAGAGCTGAGGAAGAAGAACTGCCCTGTCTGTGACTGCGCTTTGTGGAGCTATCCTGCAGTTGCTGCTTCTGCCAGAGTAAGAGGGCAAAGACTGGACTTTGTGTGCCTTCCATCTTGAGAAGAATTCTCCAAGGGCTTGATCTAGAGCTTGTCTCATGTTGTTTGAAGTCTCAGGGACAGCAAAGACTTTTCTCTGCCAGCACCTGGAGTCTCTGGAGAGACTCCTTCTCTGCCCTGTGGTGCCCATCCAGTACCTGGGACCCTGAAAGGAGAAGCTGGCAGCCTAAAGACAAGGAAATCCATGCACAGAGCGCCGTGCGGGGAAAAGATCGACGCAACTCCAATCTGCCGCTGAAGAAACGATGCACCGCCAGCTCCACAGCTGAGAGATGACGCTCGCAGAAAACACGACCGAAGAATCGACGAACGGAGCAGGAGAAACGACGCGCAGCATCTCTGATGTTAGCTGGGTGATCACAACCCACGCTGCAGGGTTTTCGGATCATCATGCGGCTGGATTTCCGACTCAAGTACCTCTGTGCGTGTAAAAACAAAGCAAGGGCTGCCCGGACCCGAGAGTGCTGACCGGATCGACGCATCGCTCTCCTGCGGAGAGAAGAAACGACACGCCCGACTTGGCGAAAGGAAAAACAATGCACGGTCCCGCTCGTGAGTGGAATCAACGCATCAAAAGCCCTTTTTGACACGCACTCGCCCGTGCAGGTTTTTTTTTTACGCGCCCAAGGTACTTTTTCGCGCTGACACCGTTAGTGTGCGTTTAAAACTACTTAAAGACTCTTTTTGAATTTTTTATTGATAACTTGACTTGTGTATTGTGGATGTTTGTCGTTTTGGTCTTGTTTTGTTAAGATAAATATTTCCTATTTTTCTAAACTGGTGTTGTGTCATTTTGTAGTGTTTTCATTAAATTACTGTGTGTGTTGGTACAAATACTTTACACCTAGCACTTTGAAGTTAAGCCTACTGCTCTGCCAAGCTACCAAGGGGGCAAGCAGGGGGTTAGCTGAGGGTGATTCTCTTTTACCCTGACTAGAGTGAGGGTCCTTGCTTGAACAGGGGGTAACCTGACTTTCAACCAAAGACCCCATTTCTAACACTGCCCTTTGAAGTTTACCAACTTCAAAGTCAGAAAGGGGCATAAGTATTTGACCCAAACCCCTGAAGATTAGATCACTTCTGGATTTAAGAGGAACCTCTGCCAAGGAGAAGAGCTGAAGAGCTGAGAAGCAGTGCCGCCCCTGCCTGTTACTGTGCTTTGTTGGGCTATCCTGCAGTAGCTGCTTCTGCCTGTGAAAGGGGTCAAAGACTGGACTTTGTTGTGCATTCCTGCTTGAGAAGAATCTCCAAGGGCTTGAACTGAGCTTGCCTCCTGTTTTGAAGTCTCAGGGCTATCAAAGACTTCCGCTGCCAGCACCTGGACTCTCTGCTGTGACTCCTGCCCTGCTAAGTGGTGCCATATCCAGTTCCTGGGCCCTTGAAAGGCGAAGATGGTGGAACAAGGACTTAAATCCACACATAGAATGCCGTGTGGGGACATTTTTGACGCACCATCTGCAACACTGCTGATAAACGATGCGATGCCAGCTTCGGGGCTGAATTCAGCACTCCACCTGCATCTCAGCTGGGAAATCGATGCACCGCGGCTGGAGAAACAATGCGCAAAACCCGCTTGCAGCTGCTGATAATAACGCAAACACCATGCAGCGAGGTTTTCTAACTCTGTGCGACCAGATTTTCCATGCATTGTCCCCCGTTGTCAAAGTCATCCAGACTCTGCATGGATCCAAGTTGCCCCTTCTGGAAATCGATGCATCGTTCTCTTACGAGGGACGAAAACAATGCATCGCCGACCCGATCGGAGAAGAAACGACTCACGGCTTCCCTTGCGAGTAAGGAACGGACACATCACTGACTTTTCCGATGCACGCACACCTGTGCAACTTTATTTTTGACACAAACCAGGTACTTTGTGCAAAATCATCGTTTCCATTGTTTTCTATGGAGTAAGACTCTTATTCTTTTGAAAATTCATATTTTAACTTGTGTATGTTGGATCTTTGTCATTTTGGTCTTGTTTGATTTAGATAAATATTGCCTGTTTGTCTAAACTGGTGTAGCGTCCATTTTGTAGTATTTTCACTGTATTACTGTGTGAGTTGGTACAAATACTTTACACATTGCTTCTGAGTTAAACCTGCATGCTCGTGTCAAGCTACCAAGGGGGTGAGTGGAGGTTAACCAGGTGTGTTTCTCCTTTGCCCTGAGTAGATTGAGGGTCCTTGCTTGGACAGGGAGTAACCTGACTGCCAACCAAAGACCCCATTTGTAACAATGTGTATATACATTGTGCATGTGTTTCATGATGATAATCAGATTCAACACATTATACATGTTGAAGGTCCCACTTTATAGTGCAGATGATGGATAAAATTCAGTAATGCAAGGAAGTACTATTTATTTTGCTGTTGGTTTAAGATGCTAGATTCAAGTATGGTACCTTCATAGGTCTTGGAAAGGATATCACCATATGATGCGCTCTTTAGGGCATCCAAACAAGAGAACAGTCAAACAAAATATGTTCTTGGTAGGTGGGGAGTGCCCCAGCAGAAAAATGCTATTTTTGGAGCATCAATACTTCTTACACAGTTACACAGGGACTCAGATAATTATGGTCAAACAGAATGTGTGTGGAATCAGATGTTGAGGTCATTTTAAAAAGTAAGCAGCCAGAGAGTCCCCAAATTACTTGTCAGGTTGTTCAAAGTTCCTGTTTTCCTTCCGATTGTATCAGGCTGAACAAGCACTTCCTCCCTTCTCAGTTTGTCATTTAACAAACTGTAGGCCGCTTTTTCACATTGAAGATTTGCAGCTATTAGCAGATGAGCCAGGTTGTGGCAGAATCTTCCAAGCCTGTGGTGTTGTGGTGATGGAGGTACATTAATGTCATTGCTTTTATTCTTCTATTTTTAGCATACACTTGCATGGTAAATATTAATGCAAGATTATTTGTTTGAATATGTTTAAGGTTTGGATTTTTTTTTAACTTGGTTGTTATAGAAAATACTTTGGTGTTTCAGTTATACTCTGTATGTTCTGTTGTTGTATAGTGTTATGCTCTAGTTGTTGTAACTAGAATGTTATCTAGGTCATAGATTATGCCCCAATGAAGCTGCCTCTTGGAAGGGTTGTTGATATGTTACTACTTATCCAATAAATATATATTTTTTTGCTTTATTCGTCGCATCATCTTAACATTGTTGGCGATGCAAGACTTCAGTACCAACAACCCTCCACTTGAACCTGTGCATTTATTCTTTTTTTTTTTTAACAAGCTGCCGAACATACCTTCATCCACATGTTTTGACTGTTCGGGAAGTTCTTTGCTGAAATCTGTACCGGAGTGGTGACAGCAAGCAGCACATCTTAAAATTGTCCCTTGAGTGTGATGAAGCAGAAATGAAGGTTTTACATTTATTAGCGCATAAACATAGAGTGAAATAATCATGTGTGACTTTAACCGAACTAATAAAGATTGTACGGGGACAAAATGTGCCCTCAGAGTAGTTTGCCAACAGTTATAAGCGTGCTTTATATAACGTGGTGTATTAGAATTGCACTAATCAGACATAATCATAAACGTGTGCTACGAATTGCTTGTTTTGAAATGTTTTAGCTTAGCATAACTTTAGCGGAGGCTTCGGCCTAGTTGCCCGGTCTCACGGTTTAGATGCTCGTATTTTTTTCCAATGTGCTATTAAACGTGTATTTCTGCTTGAAGCTGTACTTTTCCACTGAGATCGTTCACATGCTTATCTTAAGGTTTCGTGCCAGCCTGGCATTTTTCTCTTTGCTCCAAGGTCAATCTGCAGGTGCGGACAATGGAAGCTCTGAAAGTGAGTTAATTGGTATAAAATTTTGCAACTTGCGTACCCGTCTCCAAGGATAATGTATGCTTAAGTAAAAGCTTGAGAACTGTTGTTTTTGATTGGACAATTTGAAGCCAACCTATGAACCCTCCAATGGAAGACCCTACTGGATTTGAACTGTTGTCTATTTAAACCAGGTGTACGAGAAGAAATTAGCCATTACCAGCTATTACCCAACATTGCGCCATTCCGTAGCTAATATGGCCCACTTCGCTGCGACGCCATTTTGAAAGCGACTTTGATGCTTTCTCTAATCGAGAGAAAGAGACTTTAAATGATTCTTGCCCTAGAGACTTTAACTTTGATCCCTTGCATGAAGTAGTAGTTTTATCTTGCCGCCGTGAGGCAATTGCCCCGTCCACCTTGCCCCCTTGCCCCGTCCCATGCTGATCGAGAAACGGTACCTGTGAGACGAAGACTTCCTTGAATGCTGATTGTAATTGGTAAATATGAAAGGAAATTGTAAAATTGCATTGTGTTTCTTTTAGGTAACCAACTGCTGATTTTTGATAAGAGCCCTAGCTAGGAGTTTTTCTAAATTAATGTTGCTAAATTGTTTTTGCATGAAGTCCCACATGCCGATGCTAATTTGAGGTTAGATGAGGATTCCTTTTGTTGCACGATGCAATTTGAGACCTTGTTATGCTGACTAAATGTATGCAATTAGTTCATTACAGATTATAGTATTAGTGATTTGCATTGCTATTATCGAATGCCTCGTTATTCAAATGCTGCATAGATTACACCTGTTTCGCCGTTATGGACAGCTATTAATGTTCATTTACGTATATCATTTGGTGTTGAGACACATCTATATTGTGCTAGCTTTGTTAATATAGGGAAATAAATTCACTAATTTTGAATAAACTGGTGTGGTTATTCCTGACTGAAAGGTCAGGGTTCGCCGAAATGTATTCTGGATTAATTGTTAAGTGTTACGTTGATCAGGGTATTGCTTATGTTCGTTATTGATTATTGGTTTAATTAAATTGACTGATTCCGGGTGGAGAGGGTCCCACTTAGCCAAAAGATTCATCGGCCAAAAGAGCGTCCAAAGTATAGGTAAATTACTAGTACGGAACGCTCTATCAGTAGATGGTAGCATTGGACGGTTTCGCCTTTTGGGACCCCGTACTCTTAAAGTACATGGTGTTGAATTAACGGTTACACCTTTTGAGACCCCACTCGAGAAGTTGAATTAGATTTTTCTTGGATAAAACAGATTGAGAGAATGATGAGGGGCTAAGTCTACCGCGACTTTCCCGGGATCTCGGAGCTTGCGGATGGAGAGAATGGAGGTGTGAGATCGGCGTTGGTGGTACTAGTGACGGTATGAGTGAAGTTAGGATTTTGCGCTTGCACAGCTTATTGCCGCAGATTGTGTGAAAAGGTCGCGAGGATTTTAGAGAATAGCGGAGGTGCGACTCCGAGTGTAGAAGTAGAAAAGTCGTCGAACTTCATAGAGAATAGCGGAGGTGCGACTCCGAGTGTGAGAGTAGGGAAGTCGTCGAACTTCATGTGCATGTGGCGCTTTGTGCAGAAAAAGGTCCACGTGGTTGTTGTTGTTGAGACGGGCCCTGCGAGGTCAAGAGACTCCGGAGTATGTTGTTTTATGTTGTGGTCTGGGCGGTTTAGTAGGTTGATCGGGCGTGGTCAACGAGTCGGTACGTGTGTTAAGGGAGTGAAAGAAAACTTCGACTTCGGGCTTTGACAAAATTCTAAGTGCACTAGAATAGATCATTGACAAGTTGAGAGTAGGTCTGCGGGTCAGATTTGCTTGCGAACGTGGGGACCGAGAAAGATGGAATAACTGCTGAGGCTAGTGAAAAATCCCTAAGGTCCTGAAGCGATTGTGTTACCCTTCCTGTAGTAAACCAACAGATCTGTTTTATTATTAAATTTTGGTAGCTCGCGATACATGCAAGAAGTTGTTACGAGAGAAGCTGAGTGAAGGAGGACTAGCCGCAAGGCTTTGTCAGCCGCAGTGGGTGTGAGTGTGACGTCACTAGGAGCCGCGCTGGGATAGGTTGGTTGCAGAGAAGGGTCGCGCACGGATTGGACGCAGTCCGTGGGGCTCGATTGGAAGGGGAAAGGCAAGCGAAGAGTATTCCGGGAATTAAAGTCACCTATTGATTACAAACTTTGTGAAATAAAAGACGAGAAAATGAAATATTTTAAAGCATTTAGGAGTGCGATGAAGGGGGAGTCTTACATTAAAGTGAGCGTAGGAGAGGAGACGCCGCCCGAAGGCACACCAGCTTACATTGTAATGGAGGAAAAGGGGGTAGCTCCGTGCCTTTGGCTAAAGCAATGGCACAAGCTGACAGAGAAACATGGGAGCGTAGCATTCCCGATCCATGGGACATTCAATATAAGGATCCTAGAGAATTTGAGATTCGCGATGTACGACATGAAGGTACCTCCAAGGCCAGCACAGTTTGAGGCTCTAGCAATTTGGGAACTGATGGCTAGACAGCAACAGCAAAATAAGTTCGAGACCAGGATAAGAAAAGTAGAAAAGACTCTAGGTGGGATAATGCACAGAAGGTGTGGAGGTCAGATGTATTGCAGGGGATAAAATTGTTTCCCGCAATTACTAAGGAAGAAGAGGAGACAGGTAAGAAAGCTACCTGTAAGACAAACAGGAGGTGTTCCAAGGATAGAGAGGACGAGGAAAAGTTGAGAAGAGAAGAGGAGTTAGAGGATGAGGAGTTAATCATGCAATTGCTGAACGACCGTCCACCACCTTATGCAGAGAGTGGACAAGGTCCAAGTACCAGTTCTGCCCCTCCGGCACCGGTACAGAACAGCGAAACTCAGAGTTCAGGAGCATCATCGGGGTTTAAGGACCCGAGTTTGCTGTTCACCCCGCAGATACCGCAGGTTAGGAGAATATATCCGGATGTGCCCATGTTGAAACCAGCAGAAAATTATCAGCCGCAGGTCCCAAGGTACTACAGCAGTGATAACAGTACGGGAATGGTTCTAGATCCAACCGCAATGGGAGGACAAAATGGTCACAACCCAACCCTGGCACAAGCTGAATCAACACAGTTTTTGATGCCTCAAAAACAGATGCAGGGGGGGACAGCACATGCTCAGATGACGGGTAGTCAGATGGGCATGCCGGCAATGATGACCCATAGTGTGGGAATGAACATGTCTCAGAACATGGGAAATGGACAGAACCTAGACGCGATATCATTACCCATTACTGTAGGTCCACCGGTACCTTTGTACAGTCAGCCTAACTTAGGTATGAGCGGTCAGGGATCAATGCTGCAGAGTGGGACAGAGAGGAGGTGCATAGAAAACACTCCAGGGATAACTCCGATAGCGGCTCAGCCAACTGGATCCGGGTCCTTGATGGAGTTTAGTCCCATATGCGCTCAGTCAACACTGGTGAGGTCGAGTCCCCCACTGATAATACCTCTAACATCGAACACTGAAAAGTTGCCGCAACCATCAATGGCAGTCGATGTGAATGCTACACTGATGGGGTTGAATGCGCAACAGCTGACACAGTGGTTCAACAGTCTGAATTCCACACAAAGCTCAGCCAGTGCGAAGGGAGAAGACTATCTGAATAGGGTCAGGTTGAACATGGAAGCACAAGAATTGGTGGAAGGGACCATGGGTGTGAATAGGTTAGAGTCCTACTCGGAAGAAGAGTTGAGGTATCTATGTCCAAGGATTACGAAAGAAGTGAACAAGGTACATAAAAGCTTGCAGGAAATAGCTGACAAAAACGGGGTTGACATAGACAAGACAAAACACTTGAGCAGGAGCTACAGGTTGGATTTCGGGACCACAGATTTTGAACACATGAGGTCAGCAGGCATGAAGGCGCACCTTAGAGAATTGTTGCAGAGTGCACAAGTGTGGAGGTGCTTAGACAAATGGGAAAGCAGATGGGTAAAGAGAAAGGAAAAGAGGAAAGACAGTGTCCCAGAGCCCAACAAGAAAAGACCACAGAGTAGTGATGCAGTAACCATGTTACCAATGAGGGACACAGCAGGGGGAAAATTAATACATGTACCATGGCATAGAAGCGACATTCAGTCTTTTACGGATGATTTTCCCAAACTGAGAGAGAAACCGATTGAATGGTATCAACAGACTGACAGGTTTGTGAAGCTTGCAAAATGTCTCTGGGAAGACCTGAACACTCTCTTTGAGATTGTGGTTCCGGCAGATTTGTGGGAGGATTGCAAACGAGCTGTGGGTTGGCCGACAAGTGAACCAGAGAGAGACAGGGATACGGGTGCACCATCACCTATGGTGATGAGCTTGTACTACAAGGTGATTGAGCATTTGAAGACGAAGGTTGCCGCGAAAAAGGTGGATTGGCAGAAGATCGATCGAACTGCCCAAGAGGCTAAAGAGTCGATTCATAGTTACTATGAGAGGTTGTTGAAGGCGTTCAAGAACTACAGTGGCACGGAAACAATAGAGGTGAAGGACATGCTTCATTTTGTGTTTAGATTTGTGGAAGGGCTGAGACCAGAGATAAGTCAGATGATAAAGTCGCATTTGATTTGTTGGCAGTCGAAACCTATTGATGAGGTGCTGAATTATGCGAAATACTGTAGCGACGAAATCGAAGTGAAACAGAAAAGGTTGAAAGAGAAAGTGATGATGATGCAACTTAAAGCAGCTCAGACAGGTCTGCAAGGTTTGCAAGGGTTGCAAGGGTTTCAACAGCAGGTACCGCAACCGCAGCCGCAGTTGCAGGGAAATATGGCGTTTCAGCCACAGGCAAGAGGCAGAGGCAGAGGAGGTTTTGTGAATAATGGTCCGGATTTGAACACTGTTGTGACACAGAATGGTGTGCAGGCATTGAAAAAGGTGATGCCGTGTCACGTGTGCGCGATTGTCGGTCATTGGAAACGCGAGTGCCCGATGGTGGTGCAGGAAGGTGCAGGTGTCGGTCAGCAAAACAATGATGTCAATGCATTTCAGACAATGAGGGGACTGAAAATGAGAGGTCCAAACCCAAACTTTCAGACCATAAATCAGCTACAGGGATTACAGCCTATGCAGCCGCAGCAAATGCAGATGCCCCGTATGCAGATGACGCAAATGCAGCCAATGCAACAGCAGTTTCCCATGGTACCTAATCAGCAAATGCAAATACCTTTGGCACCAATGAGTCAGCAGCAAGTGATGGTTCCTCCACAGGTCTCGGGTCAGGTAATGAATACAAATGGCACTGTGCAACAGTTCCCATTACACAGTGAGAGTGGAATAAACAATGTATGGGAGAGTGAAAGTTCAGGAGAGGAAGGAGATTGTGTGCTTGCAGCATCCTTGGAAGTTGATCAAAAGGGTCCGTACGTGGAAGGAAGAGTAATGGGTCATCGTGTCTCATTCCTGGTTGACACAGGAGCCACACGTTCAACTGTTAAGAGCATTGAAGTACCAAATTTGCCACTCTCAGGGAGAACAGTTGAAGTGGTGGGAGTAGCAAACAGGCACCTGACGAACCCAATAACAGATCCAGTACCAGTCAGCATCGGTAACTATCAAGGGTTACATCAGTTTGTGGTATGTGACTCAAGCCCGATAGCACTGTTAGGGAGAGACCTATTGTGCAAATTGGGTTGTTCGATTATGTGTTCGAACGAGGGAATAAAAATTCAGACGAGCAGTGATGGGGAAGAAGAGGACAGTGTAGAGGGGGATGAGATGGAAACTGTCGATGAAGAGTATCCTCTGATTTGTCTTTTCCCGATGATAACTGAAGAAGATATTCCAACTGAATTACGGGAAACAGTCGGAAAGGAGGTGTGGGATATGACAGGGAAAGAGGTGGGATTGATGAAAGGAGTGGAACCAGTGAAAGTGACTGTAAAGCCCAATGCAACCTTTCCCCAGACCCCACAATACCACATGGCACAAGACACCCTCATGAAAGTTGCCCAACTCATTGACGAATTTGTAAAGCAGGGAGTACTGAAAGAAGCGTTAAGCAGTCCATGTAATTCACCAATCATGGGACTAATAAAGCCGAGTGGAAAGGTCCGAATTGTACAGGACTTGAGGAAAATAAATGACATCATAGTCAAATGCTGCCCTGTCGTACCAAATCCAGCTGTGATAATGTTTCAAGTCCCTTGCGATGCCGAGTGGTTCTCAGTCATCGACTTGTCACAAGCATTCTTTTCGGTGCCTCTTCATGAGGACAGTCAATTTCTCTTTTGTTTCAAATTCTTAGACAGAGTGTACAGTTGGTGTCGAATTCCTCAAGGGTTTTCTGAGTCACCGTCAATATTCAATCAAATTCTAAAGAAAGACTTGGAAGCATTAGAATTGCCATTCGAATCAACCCTAGTACAGTACATTGATGACTTACTGGTTGCATCAAAGACCGAAAGTGGCTGCACAGCCGATACCATTGCTCTGTTGAACCATTTGGGAAGGAATGGACACAAGGTGTCTCCTTCCAAATTGCAGTTCTGTCAGAAGAAAGTGAAATACTTGGGTCACCAGATAGAGAAAGGGTCAAGGAGAATAATGAAGGAAAGAATAACGAGTGTACTTCAAATGAGTCCACCAAAGACAAGGAGGGAGGTGAGGAAGTTTTTGGGAATGGTGGGCTACTGTCGTCAGTGGATTCCCAACTTCTCAACTCTAGCAAAGCCTTTACTGAAGCTGACCCAGAAGGACGCCTTGGATCAAATTGAGCTGAAAGGAGATGAGATGGATGCTTTTATTGAATTGAAAGAATGCATGTGCAGGGCTCCAGCTTTAGGTATGCCTGATTACACAAAGCCTTTCACATTGTTTTGTCATGAACGTGATGCATGTTCTTTGTCTGTCTTGACTCAAGCCCATGGTGGCATAAACAGACCAGTAGCGTATTTTTCAGCTACTTTGGATCCGGTCGCAGCAGCACTTCCAGGGTGTTTGCGCGCCGTAGCAGCAGTTGGTATCAGCCTCACTCAGAGTGAAGGAATAGTGATGGGACACCCAGTAACAGTCATGGTCCCTCACTCAGTTGAGATACTTTTGACCCGCTCCCGAACGCAACACATGACTGGAGCAAGACTCACAAGGTATGAAACGATAATCCTGGGCTCACCGAATGTGCAGCTGAAAAGGTGCACTACGTTGAATCCAGCAACCTTGCTTCCTGGTGAAAATGCTGAAATTGAGAACGCTGAGGACGTCGAACATGACTGCCTTCAGGTGACTGAATTTTGCACAAAACCTCGACCTGACATTAAGGATACTAAGCTTGATGAAAATGACCAAATTGTTTTCGTTGATGGTTCATGTCTAAGAGATGGGATGGGAATTTTGAAAGCAGGATATGCTGTATGTACTGTAACAGGTGTCTTGGAAGCGTCCTGGCTTCAAGGAGTCTATTCTGCACAAGTAGCAGAACTTGTAGCCCTTACAAGAGCATGTCAACTGTCTGCATTGATGAAAGTCACCATTTACACTGATAGTCAGTACGGGTTTGGGATTGTGCACGACTTTGGACAACTATGGTCACAGAGAGGTTTCCTGAATTCTTCAGGATCCCCAGTGAAAAACGGAGAAAGAATAAGGGAATTGTTACACGCCATTCAAATGCCAGCCGAAGTTGCAGTGGTAAAGTGTAGTGCTCATACAAAAGGACAGGACTATGTTTCTCTGGGAAATGCATATGCGGATCAAGTCGCAAGATTTTGTGCCTTGAACTGTATATTACTCAGAGATGAATGGAATTCGATAAGTGAACCAGAACTCGAACCAGCTGAAGCATTTGCCTTGAAGGTCGTAGATACAATAGATGAATTAAAAGCATTACAGAATAACGTCAGGGAGGATGAAAGAGACTCCTGGATTAAATCACAATGTATAAAGAGACCAGACGAGTTATGGGTTTCAAATGAGGGAAAATTTGTTTTGCCAAATAGTCTCTTATCACAGCTTGCGCGGTTCTATCATGGGCAAGCTCACCTAGGGAGAGATGCCATGATAAGATTGTTCAAAACTGATTGGTTTAACCCCAGATTTCGTCAAGCTGCAGAAGCAGTTTGCCATCAATGTGTCACTTGCCAACAGATGAACCCAGGAAAGGGAACAGTTGTGAACGCGAGCCACATTGGCAGGGCCAGTGGCCCATTTAGTAGGATGCAGATGGACTTCATTGAGATGCCTGTGCATGGAGGTCTGAAGTATGTATTGGTGATTGTGTGCATTTTTAGTCACTGGATTGAAGCATACCCCACACGTAGAAATGACAGCCTTACAGTTGCAAAACTATTGTTGAGGGAGTTAATACCACGTTTCGGATTCCCGATCTCTTTAGAATCAGATAGGGGAAGTCACTTCAATAATGAGGTGATAAAGTTACTTTGCGAAGCGCTGAACATTGAGCAAAAACTGCATTGTAGCTATCGCCCTGAAGCCTCAGGACTGGTGGAGCAAATGAATGGTACACTGAAATCAAGAATGGCGAAAATATGTGCATCGACAAATTTGAAATGGCCTGACGCATTGCCCTTGGTGCTAATGTCAATGAGAAACACTCCTGATAGAAAGACTGGATTGTCTCCGCACAAAATTCTCATGGGCAGGGCTATGAGACTTCCTGCAGTTCCCGCAAACGCGCTTTTGAATATTACAGATGATATGGTGTTAGACTACTGCAAGGGTCTGGCTGACGTGGTTCGCTCTTTCTCTCACCAGGTGGAAGCAACCACCTTGCCACCGATCCAAGGTCCAGGACACGCACTGAAAGCAGGTGACTGGGTCGTGGTAAAGAAGCACGTGAGGAAGTCGTGTCTGGAACCCCGTTGGAAAGGCCCTTTCCAAGTGATCCTGACAACAACTACCGCTGTGAAGT